>NC_053494.1:169437263-169801430 GCF_905171775.1 Rana temporaria | reverse complement strand
TGGGGGAGGTGACCGATGCTGTGTCTCTATGTACAAGAGACACAGATCGGTCTCCTCTCCTCTGATAGCACGTGGAGCTCTGTGTTTACACACAGAGCTCCACGTCCCTGCTGTCAGTTGCCGCGTCACCGACGATCGCGTGTACCCGGCGGACATCGCGGCCGCCAGGTACACGCATCGGCTCTTCGGCGATGCGCCGGGACAGTGTTTACCCGCCGCGTGCCCCCCAGTGGCCCGCGCGGGTAATGCACATAAAAGGCCGTGTAAACACATCCACTTGGCACTTGAGAGCCGCGCTGTGGACGTCTTTTATCTATAGCGCGGATCTCAAGTGGTTAAAGGAACCTATTTAGAAAATAAAAAAAACAAACCTTTACAACCCCTTTAAACTTAAAGTGGAACTCTCAATATATTAAAGTTAAAATGGAACTTCACCCTAAAGGGGTAGTTCTGGTTTAAGCCCTCCTCTCTCCCTCCTCTTCTGTTTTTGGCACTTTGGCACCTGGTTTCTACCTGCTCACACTTCTGGTTGGATCGCCAGACCACTAGAAGTTCTCCGCCCTCCCCCTCCATTCAGTATAAACTGATTTGATTATTTTCACATTGAAGACTGCAGTTTCTCTTGTTAGTATTTTATATTACATGATATTTCAGACCTAATATCACAACTTGTTTTGTGCTGTAATTATTTTTATATATTCTTTCTTTATTTTGTTTTTTTTAGCTGTCGGCTACAATTGTATTATAAATATTACTACAAGGACTGCTAACTCTGTAAGTGCAATTTAGATCTGTGAAATGTAATGCTATGCTGGTAATATTACAACTATGTTCTACAGATGTAATAAAATAAAATTATCAGGGATTATTCTGCTGGAGATATTTCCTTGGTGATATTAACCCCAAATGATTGAAGATTTTAAAGAGGCAACTATAATGTCCCCATTGCTTTAGCTTTGAAGCTACATTCACAGTAGTTTGCTTGGTAAAGAGCAATGTATTTACATGCAGGTCAGAGGAGTGTTGGCTATGGCAGGGAGCAGTGCAATACACGTATTAACACCTCAAATTGCTTGTTTTCTTATCTCCTTTTTCTTTTTTTGTCCAAATGTATTTGAAATGTCACTTCATGTCACTGCACAGCAGCATGGTGTGTTACATTGCTGTGTGGTGACATGCGGCGCCATCTATTGCGGTGCAGAGAAATAAAGCAATTTTTCTACACTGCAATCAAATGAAGCCTAAAAAAAACAAATACAAATATTTTTCTTCTTAGATTTGAAGCAGGACTATAATCATAGCAGATCATGTGAGCAATCTGGTGCTCAGTCTGCATCAAGAGCATGAATGTGTATATATTTATAGGGAACCTCCATACAATTTACATAGTCAGAACAATTAAAAAAAAGTGTATGAAGTTCAAACAAGGGAAAGAAAATAGAATAAATAGGAAGCCTCAATATGCAGAACCCTTTTCCTTGAGTTGATCCAGAGGAAGGCAAACAAAACCTTAAAAAATGTGGCCCTGTTTGCTGCAACAAGGAAAAATCCTTCTTGATCCCCTGAACGGTATTCTGTATCACTAGAGGAACTGCTTTTAAAGTGGAGGTTCACCCAAATAACATCTATATCAGACCAACTTCTTTATACTTCTAACATGTACAGTTCGCATTTTATTTTTTATTTTTTTACGCTGTACATACCGTATAATCTTTATTTGCAATCTGGCTTCCGGGTACTTCTCCCCACGGGAGTAGGCGTTTTCTATGCTGAGGAGGAATGTCCTCTGGGAGGTCGCCCAGATGATTGACGTCCTTTCAGAAAAAGTTCACCCCGGCGGATAAGGCCCCACCCCCGTATTGCGTAGGCGCGTCACGAGTCACGGCATTTCCGAAAGAAGCCGAACATGAAGAAGCTCTATACGACGCCTGCGCAGTCAGCTCTGCACGGCTCCTAGTCGGTGCGCAGGCGCCGTATAGAGCCAACTCGCAGCTCTGCATGTTCGGCTTCTTTCGGAAACGCTGTCACTCTTGACGCGCCTACGCAATACGGGGGGCGGGGCCTTATCCGCCAGGGTGAACTTTTTCTGAAAGGACATCAATCATCTGGGCGACCTCCCAGAGGACATTCCTCCTCAGCTTGGAAACGCCTACTCCCGCGGGGAGAAGTACCCGGAAGCCAGATTGCAAATAAAGATTATACGGTATGTACAGCGTAAAAAAATAAACAAAAAATGCAGACTGTACATGTTGGAAGTATAAAGAAGTTGGTCTGATATAGATGTAATTTGGGTGAACCTCCGCTGTAAGATAGTTTTATGCCGCGCACACACGATCGGGTTTCTCGGTGGTGAAAACACCGCCGAGAAAACCGAGGAACGGCTCCCTAGCAGTGTTTCCCTATGGGAAAACTGCCGATCAAAAAACCGCAGCGATTCGCGACGAGAAAATTTAGAACATGTTCTAAATTTTCCTGTTGTGATTCTCTGCGTTTTTCTCTTCGGGGAAAACTGCTGGGGAGCCTACACGCGGCCGGTTTTCTCGTCCAAGAGAAAACATGACAGTTTTCCCGACGAGAAAACTGATCGTGTGTACGCGGCTTTAGAGAGGCAGGGGGCCCAGAATGGTTTTGCAGTGGGGCCATATCTCAAAGGTACAGACTTCCTGCTGTGAAATGCATTCAGCCCAGGACTCTGGGTACTGCAGCTTCCGTCATAGATTTCTAAACCAGTTGTTTTACTTTACCACAATTTTTTTGCTGATGTTTTTTTTCTTTTGATTGTCTAATAGAAATTGCGGGGACAGACAGAAGCTCTCTATATATTGACAAAGTGCAACAACACCCGTTTTGAGTTTATCTTTACAAATGTGGTACCAGGAAGCCCTCGCCTTTTCACTTCAGTTATTGCTGTGCACCGGTAAGCTACATATTGTTAAATCCTAGGGCCCGGATTCACGTAGAAGCGTGTATCTTTGTGCGGGCGTAACGCATCCTATTTACGTTACGCCTCCACAACTTTGACAGGCAAGTGCCGTATTCTCAAACCAAAGTTGCGGCGGCGTAGCGTAAATAGGCCGGCGTAAGCCCGCCTAATTCAAATGTGGTAGATGTGGGCGTGTGTTATGTAAATTTAATGTGTGTAAATGACGCTTTTTACGAACGGCGCATGCGCCGTCCGTGAAAGTATCCCAGTGCGCATGCTCCAAATTAACCCGCAAGAAGCCAATGCTTTCGATGTGAACGTAAATGACGCCCAGCCCTATTCGCGAACGACTTACGCAAACGACGTAAAATTTTCAAAATTCGACGCGGGAACGACGTCCATACTTAACATTGGTATGCCTCATATAGCAGGGGTAACTTTACGCCGGGAAAAGCCTAACGTAAACGGCGTATCTGTACTGCGTCGGCCGGGCATACGTTCGTGAATTGGCTTATCTAGCTGATTTACATATTTCTAGGCGTAAATCAGCGTACACGCCCCTAGCGGCCAGCGTAAATATGCAGTTAAGATACGACGGCATAAGAGACTTGCGCTTGTCGTATCTTAGTGAAATTTTGGCGTATATGATTCTTTGAATCAGGCGCCAAGATACGACGGCTCGGACTCAGAGTTACGACGGCGTTACTGGAGATACGCCGGCGTAACTCGTACGAGAATCCGGGCCTAGATTATTTTAAAGGAAACCTGTGCTGAAAGAAATGGTGGCATTCATTGAAAAATGCTAGTTGCCTCGTGTCATCAATACTCTCTAGCCTCGTACACGCGTACGGGAAAACCGAGAACCTGCTCGGTAACTTTTTCCCCCTACACACGACCGGATTTCCCGACAGCAAAACTGCAATAAGAGCTTTGGTTGGGAAACACGGCCGTGTGTATGGTCCACATACGGCGGAAAAAAAGAGAGCTGGTTCTCTTTTTTTTTTTTTCAGCAGTTTTCCTGTCGGTAAAACTGCGATGGAGCAATACACATGGCCGGGATTCCCGGCCAAAAGCTCTTATGGCAGTTTTCCCGATGGGAAACCTGTACGTGTGTACGAGGCTTTTGAGTCAGTTCATACTATATACAGGTCATGGATTTAGAAAATATCAAAGCCATTGGATCAGCAAGATAGTCGGCTAGCATTTTAGAAGTTAAGGCCATCAGTGGAAGCCTGATTATATATTTCTCTCCTATATACTATATTTCATACTGTAGCAGAAAAAGACTCTAGGCCCTACAATCTACTAACCTCCAAACCAAAGGCAATGGGCATAAAGAGATGGTAAACTCGGCTTTGCAACTTTTACCTACAGGTAAGCTCATAATAAAGCTTACCTGTAGGTAGAATTGCACACTTCAGGAGATATTCACTTTCTCAGCAGCCGGTAACATCACCAGCGCTCTCTGAAGGGACTAAGTATGCCATCCCTTTGGAGCGTTATGCTGCGATTGTGGCTCCTGTCAGGCCCCGTACACGCGAGAGGATCGATCCGCTGAAATTGATCCGCGGATCGGTTTCAGCGGATAGATCCGCTGGTGTGTACGATCCAGCGGATATTTATCCGCGGATATATTTCGGGCCGACCGATTTCCAGCGGATAAAAATTTCTTAGCATGCTAAGAAATCTATCCGCTGGAATTGGCTCCAGAGGATCGATCCGGTGGTCTGTACAGACTCACCGGATCGATCCGTCCGAACCCATCCCTCGCATACGTCGTAATGATTCGACGCATGCGTGGAATTCCTTATATGACAGCGTCGCGCACGTCGCCGCGTCATCATCGCGGCGACGGCGCGACACGTCATCGTGATTTGAATTCGGCGCGGATTTCGATCCGATGGTGTGTACACTCCATCGGATCAAAATCCTCAGAGGATTTATCCGCGGAAACGGTCCGGAAGACCGTATCCGCGGATAAACCCTATCGTGTGTACTAGGCATAAGAGTGACGTCATCATGGCTCGCCCATTCAAACTGCCAGAACCTGGAAAGAAGACCTGGTGAAAATGGTCTCGGCAGTAACTACGCAACTGGAGGGCTTCGGATTAACACAAGTCTTTCAAAATGTGATAGTATACGATGCATGACAGATAGCAAGTCTTTATTCACAGTCTCCGTGTCTGTGACCCCACACAGACTGGGGACTCACTGAGCTATCATTAACATACAAATGCAGGAGGCCAACTTCTAAAGCTGATCATTGATGGTTCGAATCTCGGCTGGTTCAGCAAGGACCGGCTAAGATTCAAACCATCTATGGGTAGGCTGATTAGACACAAGTTGATCCAGTGAGTGGAAATTGTGTAAAGAAAATACTTAAAAAATATGATAAAATAAAGAACTTAGTGTGATCGAATGCTTTTAAGGAGGAATTCGGGATCTTATAGACCCCAGATCTCTCCATAAAGAGTACATGTTATATGCCTATTGCTGTCACAATGATGTTTCCATTTCTTGTGATAGCAATAAAGGTGATTAAAAAAAAAAATTAAAGCAACAGCGTAAAAATCAGGGCTGTGGAGTCGGTAGATAAATGTTTTTTTGTACTTCCGACTCCCCGACTCCTCTGTATTAATATGCGAATGTATTTTATACATTCCTTGAAGGAAAGAAAGGCAACATACAGTACATGTCATTACCACAGGAGTTTTTATAGCCTTAGCTGAATGACAGCAGTTTTTCCAATGGTTTACAGCTTCAGTCTTGAACTATTGACCCTCCATTCCCTTCACTTATACAAGTGTCTCTAGTCCTGCAAAAAACATATTTACCTAACCCCTTATCAGTGAGAGGCTAGGTTACCCATGGGCGCTGCGTTCCCTGTAACAGCAGAACACAACACTATGGAAAGTATAAGTATTGCCGCTCCTAATTGTGCGTTGCGTGCCATATAGTGAAGCACATGAAAAGCATGCTTCTTCACGGTCACTTAACGTGTTCGTTTTGCGGTTACGTGAGGCACTGCATGCATTGGTCTTTATTCTTACAGTAGAGAAGTCATTAATTATAACTTTTTGTGAATTGGTACATTTAAACTTGCTTTTTTAATTCCAATCTAAATTTAGTAGGAGTCGGAGTCGGTGCATTGTTTGCCGACTCCGACTCCAGGTACCCAAAATCTCCTCCGACTCCTCGACTCCGACTCCACAGCACTGGTAAAAATAAAACAAAATTAGTAATAAAGAATAAAGTGCCCCCATCTGCTTCTGCGCAAAGGCGAATGCACGCATCACCCACACATGCACGCAAACAGTGATTGTCCCACACATGTGAAGTATCACTGAAAGCCAGATCATGAGCAGTAGTTCTAGCACCAGAACTCCTCTCTAAATCTACAGTGGTAACCTGTAAAGGTTTTTAAAACATTGCCAATGGGTAGTAAAATTTACGCCGCTTGTCACCGTTGCAGGAGCGTGCGCAATTTTAAAGGGTGTGGTTATGTATTGTGTTTGATTAATTAGTGAGTTCCCAGGAATCGTCTACATCGCCTGCAGGTTTTTAGTATAGCACATGGAAATAGATGGCTGTCTAAAACCACTAAAAGAAGAGAATGTTGATATAAGGAAATGCTTTTGGCTGCAAGCTAAATGGTTAGGAAATTAAAGCGGAGTTCCGGCCACAATTTCACTTTTTAAATATAAATACCCCTGTAATACACAAGCTTAATGTATTCTAGTAAAGTTAGTCTGTAAATTAAGGTCTGTTTTGTTAGGTTGTTACAGCATTTAGACACTTTATAAAATAGAAATTGACTGGGGCCATCTTAAGTGTGGGCATCATGAAGCCAGACTGTATGACTTCCTGGATTTCAGCCTTGCAGATCTAGCACATGCTCAGTGCTGCACAAGCAGTGTCAGATCAGGTTTCAGCACCTGTACTGTCCAAGTCACATGATTCTTTGAGACTGGGGAGTGCACAGACTCCTGGAAAGTTACACCCTCTACATTCCCAGGAGTCTGTGCGGTGTAGGTTAGGAAGCATTAAGCACCTAGGTGCAGGAAGTGGGAAGATTAACTATTCTGCCTAGCAACAACACTTTGAAGGCATCTAAAAAAAAAAAAAAAAAAAATCGTAAAGGACTAATGACATTTTTTTAAAACTACTGATGTAATGTTATATTTATGGGTGGAACTCCACTTTAATGTATACTTTGTAAATGTTGTAAGAGAACTTTCAGAATGGAATCATTTTTACTTTCTAAATAAGGATCACCCCTAAAGAAGAAATAAACGTAACCATTTAATCGTAATAATTGTTATTTTTTTTTTGTTGCAGAGCATATGAAACATCCAAAATGTATAGGGATCTCAAACTAAGAGGAGCATTGATTCAGAATAAACAGCTAAGACTCCTTCCCAAAGAACAAGTTTATGATAAAATCAATGGAGTGTGGAATCTATCCAGTGATCAGGTGACACAACACGAGGAAGCCTTTTTTTTCTGTAGGGGCAAGCTGAAAGTGATGGCTTTGGTGACAGCGATTGGGCGCTTGTTTTTGAAACTGGTGCTTAGAAAGTGTTGGAGTGCAGAACGCAAGGGTAAAGAGTACAGTCAAGTGTGATCTCCAGTCCTAAAGGGAAGCTCTCTAACATTCTGGGTATCCATATAGATCCCTGGAGTGGTAAAATAGAATGCGAAGGATGAAAGGGCCACAAGTCTAGTGTAAATGTATTAATCTTGACACATCTGACAGTAAAGCCAATGCATTCTGTGAGCTCACAGCTTCCCCCTTATAGTACTTGAGAGTGCTGGCAGTGATCGAAGGAAATGCTGGAGAATAAAAATGATCGATGATTAGTGTACATTGCAGTTCAGGCTCCAATTTGCTGTCAGAATGCCAGCATCCATGATGTCACTCTTATCTGGCTGAACGCATAAGGCCTCGTACACACGATAGGTTAGCCAGAGGATAACGGTCTGATGGACCGTTTTCATCGGTCCAAACCGATCATGTGTAAGCCCCATAGGTTATTTAACCTTAGGTTCAAAAAAAGCCAACTTGCTTTAAAATTAATCTATGGATTCCTAAGCGATGGGAAAAAAACGATCGTTAGTAGGCACAACCATCGGTTAAAAATCCATGCATGCTCAGAATCAAGTCGACGCATGCTTGAAAGCATTGAACTTCGTTTTTTACAGCACGTCGTTGTGTTTTACGTCACCGCGTTCTGACACGATCGTTTTTTTAACTGATGGTGTGTAGGCGCGACGGACCATCAGTCAGCTTCATAGGTTAACCTATGACAACGGTCCGTCGGTCCGTTCTCATCGGATGGACTGATTGTGTGTACGCGGCATCAGACGTAAGGCTGTAAGGCGATCACTTATTGCATGTTCCTTCCATTTGTTTACCACTTTTTAATTATTTTAGTTAGCTTTTTTTTTATTCTGGTGTAGGGAGTTGCAAAAGAAAGCGGACCTTGCATTTTCATAGGCTGTGTATTTATCTGTTTCCCTGGATTTTAGTGATAAAATTATACAAATTATTTTTTTAAACAGCCATTGCTGCTGCTTCTTACTTTTTCAAGTTTACAAGCATTTTATTTCTTCAAAGGGTAACCTTGGCACTTTCTTCATAACCAACGTCCGAATTGTGTGGCACGCCAACATGAATGACAGCTTTAACGTCAGCATTCCTTACCTGCAGATTGTAAGTTTTTCACACATGAAAAACAGCTTATGTTCTTTGCAGTTTATTATTTACTAATGTGCAAGTTACTTTACTATGCACTTTGCATAGTTTTCACTGTTTTATAAGATTAAAGCAGACCTTCACCCTCTCTGCCCACTTACCATTATTGCACTTCCCTGTCACAACTGGACATTATTGTAGGGACGTTTCTTGATATGTCCGGGCTCCAGATCTAGGAAAGAATGATGCCCCACTCGCCTGCAGCCACCTGATATCCTAATGTCATGCATCCCAGGAGTATCGGGGTACTCTACATTGCACGCACCAACGTGTGTCATCGGAGGGCAAGTTTTCTCTTACTGATTCCTCCAGCTTGCTTCCTGATGACACTCCACAGCACATGCACATCATCATGGGGCCAATGCAAGTACCCCGAAGTGACAGTGGCCCACTGATTACATAAGTAAGTAAAGAAGATGGAGGTGTGGGGCCTAGCATGCAGAAGCGGATCACTGGACTGCAGCATGACAACATTGGATTTGCTAGACTTGTATTTATTTTGAGGATAACCCATTAAACCAGGTAAGGGGTTAAGGAGTAAAAAAAATATACAAGGGGGAAGGCTAAAGTACTTCTTTAATTGCTAGCAACATTTATTTTTGGGGTCAACCTGCTTTAGAACCTGTGCCAATGGGCTTTGGACTGAGTCAATGGACTTTGGGTTTGTGTCAATAGAATCACTTTGAAATTGGTTCGAGTTGCTTTTGGGATCCATCAGAATTCATTGCCGGGTGCATTTCAGCTGCAGTTGACCTCCTTTTGGCCTTCTTTAAACAGGTTTTACATTCCCAAAGTATTGAAATGCAAACTTGCTTGAAGCAAACAAAAGCTTCAAGCTTTCTTTAAATGATGGAACTATTCGTAACTGATTTTACCGCTGCTGTATATACATTCATATTAACATAAGTATACACTAGTCTAATAAGAACTGTGCATGTGTTATACTCTGATTGTACAATCTCCATTAGTGTAGTGCGAGGATCTAAGAAAACAATGATTTTGATTTGTATCCATTCAGGTAAGTCCTTGTCCACCTAGTTGTTGTTAAAACAAAACTTCAGGTTTTATCTTACTTAAAGCGGAGTTCCATCCAAAAGTGGAACTTCTGCTTAATCTACTCCTCGCCCCCTTACATGCCACATTTGGCATGTAATTTTCTTGGGGGGGAGTGGGGGCTTCAGGAGGAGTGGGAATTCCAGTCCCACTTCTTCCTTCCGCCCAGGGACCACTAAGGCGATACGTCATATCGCCTTTTAGCGGCCCCTCCCTGTAGGCGATCACCTGGGACACGTGACAGGTCCCAGGCGATCGTCTGTCCAATCAGGGAGCGCTGCGCCATTCGAGCATGCGCAGTGAGTGCCCAGCAGTGAAAGTATTGATTACCCCAAAAATATGCATATTTTCATCACAAATAAAGCTTACAATCTAATACTATATATCTGCATTCCACTCCATGCAACCATCATTTCTGATTCTTTGATGTGTGTGGACACTTTTTAGAAGATGGGGGGGCCACATTTGTCACTGGTCATCATGCTCTACGATCTACATACCTTGTTTGGTATAGAATTCGAATTAATCATTTATGCTCCCGAAGAAGCGTTACTAAACGAGAAACACATTGCGCACAGTTTCGATCTAGTGTGAGTCCCTGTATCCCCCTACAAGTATTGCCCTGTGTTTACTATCAGTGTTGATGATGATCTATTATGCTGTACAATTACTAATGTGATTACTTTGGAGGCTCCCTACCTATGTTTTGGGGGATGGGTATACTCACACATCAGTCCGGGTTATTATGTTTATGTTATAATGATTTTTCTAATAAATGATTATATTTACCTATATCTATGTTTTTGTTGTTAATACGGTGCCCATTAAGTCCCATTTCCTGCTATTGCTATTTCTCTTCTATATCTCCCAGGGACGAGGCATAGTGTATTATAACATGTCCATGGTAGCCATGCCAGGGTGACATATTTAATTTACCATATTTATCGGCATATAACGCGCAAAGGCGTATAACACGCACCCTAACTTTAAGAGGGAAGTTTCAGGAAAAAAAACTTTCCACCGCCCCCTGTGTATAACACGCAGGCACAGTTTACCCTCTATTTTCAGGGTAAAAAAGTTAGTGTTATACGCCAATAAATACAGTAATTGTTTCACCGCTATCATCCATACACAACTTGATCTGTAGAATTTACTGAAGCTCTCCCTCTTCTTTCCTTCCTAGGCCTTTTCGGGAGTATGCTTTTATCTTTTCCTTTAGTTATTTCTGCTCTTTCTCTTTCCCTTTCCTTTTGGCTATTAATCTTTTATATTTACTCAATATGTGTTGTATCTATTTACAAGATACCTAATATCAACAGTATGACAAATGCAATGGTGTTGTATCCCCTATCAATGATACGTTCCTAGCAATCGATAAGAGGGTATCCCTCTATGGTTGTCTTTTTGTTCTAAACAATAAAGATATATTTGTCTCTAAAAAAAAAGCTGTAAAAACAAAAACTGGCAATGGTATGAGAGTATTCAGGTTTACTTGTCTGTTATTGATAGCTAAAGTGTTGCGTGTGCTTTGTAGTGAAGTATTAAGATAATATTAAATTACTCTTTTATTTACTTTCTCTACATAGCGCTCCATTAAGATCCGAGACTCCAAGTTTGGTTTAGCACTGGTTATTGAAAGCTCCCAACAGGTAATAAACATTTTAAAGTGATTGTAAAGCTTAGGTTTTTTCTGTTAGAATAAAAAAACATGTCATACTTACCTGCTATGTGCAATAGTTTTGCACAGAGCAGCCCCGATCCTCCTCTTCTGTGGTCTCCCAGCAGTGCTCTGGGCTCTGAGCCTCCATTTTTACAGTGGGCCAAGGATCTCTTCCCCACACACGCTGTCGTAATTTTAAGAAACCGTGCTGTGTGAGGCTCTGCCCACCCGGCCACGTCATTCATTCACAGAATTCTTTAAATGGGAGAGCTTCAACTACCGTCAGCCATTGCTGCTGATGGCTTGTAGTTCTCAATTAACTACCAGGGTGCTAATAAGCTCTCACACTTTCACGTTTTTTTAAGCTGCAAAAATATGTGCATTTATAATTTTTTTGAAAAGGTGAATTTATCCTTTAAATTATAAGGTGCGTAAGGATAATTTAGTATGTTTAGTTCTCATGCGCACTAGAATGCTGTAAAAATGCTGGACGAAAAAAACAAATGTTTTAACGTTTTTTTTGCCGGCGTTTAGCAGTGTTAGCCTAGTGTGTAAGGTATATTTTTAGTAGCTGAAGCAATAAGGATCAGGGCCACCAGCATCCTTAACCAGTGAATAGCTAGTTAGGAGTGGGCGGGGAAGCCAGCCGCTGCGTCCTTAACAACTTATAAGTCATCAGCTGTCAGCTGGCTTCCCCACTAACAGCTGAATGTAAAAAAAAAAAAAAAAAATGGTGCTCACTCGTGTCCCCCCCCCCCCCCCCCCCCCGCCATGCATACTTGGATTTTTTTTTTGGCATGGTATTCCCCTTAAAATTCATACCAGACCCAGGTCTAGCATCAGAGCTCCTGAAATGTAGCTATCCTCCGTAGAACTGTGAGACTTTAAAGAGATAAGTCCAAGAGGTATCATGCACACTGGTGGACTTAACTCACTGTATGCTGCACATTTTACAAAGTGGCTTAATTCCTGGAGTTTTTCTGGCTTAAAAATTGTTAGGTGGAGTTGAGCTTTAACCACTTAAGACCCGGACCATTATGCAGGTTAAGGACCTTGTCCCTTTTTGCGATTCCGCACTACTTCGCTTTAACTGACAATTGCATGGCCGTGGGACGTGGCTCCCAAACAAAATTGGCGTCCTTTTTTTCCCACAAATTGAGATTTCTTTTGGTGGTATTTGATCACCTCTGCGGTTTTTATTTTTTTGCGCTATAAACAAAAATAGAGCGACAATTTAGAAAAGAATGCAATATTTTTTGCTATAATAAATAAATATCCCCCAAAAATATATTAAAAAACATTTTTTTTTCCTCAGTTTAGGCCGATACTTATTCTTCTACTTTTTGGTAAAAAAAAAAAATCGCAATAAGCGTTTAATTGGTTTGCGCAAAAGTTATAGCGTTTACAAAATAGGGGATAGTTTAATGGCATTTTTATTAATATTTTTTTTTTTTACTAGTTATGGCGGCGATCAGTGATTTTTTTCGTGACTGCGACATTATGGTGGACACTTTTGACACCATTTTGGGACCATTGTCATTTTCACAGCAAAAAGTGCTATAAAAATGCACTGATTACTGTGAAAATGACAATGGCAGTGAAGGGGTTACCCACTAGGAGGCACTAAGGGGTTAAGTGTGTCCTAAGGGAGTGATTCTTACTGTAGGGGGGACGTGGCTGTAGGCGTGACATCACTGATCGTCGTTCCCTATATCAGGGAACAGACAATCACTGACATTGCCACACGGGGAAGGTGTGTTTACACTCACCTCTCCACGTTCTTAAGCTCCTGTGACACGATTGCAGGACACCGGCGGCGATCCGGTCCTGGGGGTTTGGTCACGGAGCTTCGGACCGGGTCGCGAGTGACCCACGGCTGGGCTCTTGAAGGCGACGTACAGGTACATGCCTGTGCCCAGCCGTGTCATTCTGCTGAAGTTTATCGGAGTTAGGCGGTCATTATGGTTAGTGGGACTTTGCAATAATGGGTAAGTATTATTTTATTTTTTGTCTTTTTACTTAAATCAGAACTGAACTGGATCTGAGCGCCACAATCTGAAATTGCCATTTATTCATTATTAATATTCAAAGCAAACTCTTCAATCCATCGATGTCGCCATGCTTTATTTTGTTGAGAAATTACTTTGACAAAATCCCCCTAGCATTTTTAGCCATGGCCATTTTGAGTAAGGGCAGATGACTAATGTAGTATTTCCTTCCTGAAATCCATCCACAGGCAGGAGGGCGTGCTCAGCTGAGAAAGGCCCTCCTCCTCTCCTCCCGATAAAAGAAAATAATTGCCCATTAAGACTCATGGGATATATGACATTATTTTGGCCTAGACCAGAAACCAAGCAACTAAAGAAATTTAAAGAATAAAGTTTAAAACAAATATAATATAATTTCCTATTTACTAATGCTAGCAGCATATCGATTAAAAATGGTTAATGTTTATTGAGAGAGTTTAGTTCCACTTAACCTCTTGACCACTGGGCACTTAAACCCCCTTCCTAACCAGATCAATTTTCAGCTTTCGGTGCTTTCACAATTTGAATGACAATTACTCAGTCATACAACATTGTGCCCATCTGAAATTTTTGTTCTTTTTTTCCCCACGAATAGAGCTTTCTTTTGGTGGTATTTGATCACCTCTGGGTTTTTTATTTTTTGCGCTATAAAAGAAAAAACACTGAAAATTCTGTAAAAAAAAATATATATATATCTCGTCTCTGTCATATTAGCAGGTATTGCAGAGTATGGGGGGGGGGGGTTATTGCAGAGTATGGGGGGGGGGTTATTGCAGAGTATGGGGGGGGGGGGGTTATTGCAGATTATGGGGGGGTTATTGCAAAGTATTGCTGGTATTGCAGAGTATTGCGCAGGGAAGGATGGCTGGATCTGTGACTGCATTTGTCACAGATCCAGCCACAGCAGCTGCTGCTGCTTCCGTTCTCTCCTCTCGGTACAGAGAGGAGAGGGAGGAACCGGCGTCATCACATGTTTGTTTACAAGTGATCGCTCCGTCATTTGACGGAGCGATCACGTGGTAAACGGCCGCTATCAGCGGCAATTTACCGCGATCTGTGATGCGCCGGGTCTTCTAGACCTGGCGCTCACAGATGATTTTGGGAGTGCGCCCCAGGGGGCGCGCGAGAGGAGGATTCTGGGAGGACGTCCCAGGGACGTCCTCCCAGAATAACTCCACCGCGCTGTAGACGTCTTTTGTCTATAGCGCGGTGGGAAAGAGGTTAAAGTCCATTTAAAACAATCTAATACAGGGGTCTCAAACTGGTGGCCCTCCAGATGTTGTGGAACTACAAGTCCCATCATGCCTCTGCCTGAAGGAGTCATGCTTGTAACTGTCAGGCCCCGTACACACGGCCGAGGAACTCGACGTGCCAAACACATCGAGTTCCTCGGCCAGTTCAGTCCTGGAGCCGCCGAGGACCTCGGCGGGCCGAGTTTTCCCATAGAACAACGAGGAAATAGAGAACATGTTCTCTATTTCCTCGCCGAGGTCCTCGTCGGCTTCCTCGGCCGAAAGTGTACACACGGCCGGGTTTCTCGGCAGAATTCAGCCAGAAACTCGGTCGGAAGCTGAATTCTGCCGAGGAAACTGGTCGTGTGTACGGGGCCTCAGCCTTGCAATGCCTCATGGGACTTGTAGGTTCGGAACAGCTGGAGGGCTGCCAGTTTGAGACCCCTGATCTAATACTACCCTGTACACAGGGAGACAATGTGATTTCACTGTAGAATGAACCTGTTAGAGAGGTGGACTCAAAATGACAACTGCTGTTTTAATGCTGTATATGTATTTATTTTTGTCCCTAATTACACTAATTGCCAAAGAAAGCTGCAGTGTTCTTGAAATGTAATACTGTCATATTATCATGTTATTTGTCTTCTCTTGAAAATCAGAGCGGTGGCTATGTACTTGGCTTTAAGATTGATCCAGTGGAGAAACTTCAGGATTCAGTAAAAGAGATAAACTCTCTGCACAGAGTCTATTCTGCAAGTCCTATATTTGGAGTTGACTATGAAATGGAGGAGAAGGTAATTTTTCAAAAGTTTTGTCAAGTTTATTAAAACATTTTGTACATTTTAAAAGGCTGCAATGAACTAAGATTTGGATGTCAATGGTCACATCTGTTAAAAAAAAAAAAAAAAAAAAAATGTCCTTCTAAGGCCGGGTACACACGGGCAAACATGTACGATGAAACCGGTCCGTCGGACATGTCTGCCCGGGGACTTCTGTACAATGGCTGTACTAACCATCGATGACGTGGGCGGGCCTGCCTTTTAAATGCTTCCACGCATGCGTCAAAGTCATTCGACGCATGCGAGGGACGGCGGGCGCTCGGACATGTACGGTAGGTCTGTACTGACGACCATACATGTCCGAGCGGGCAGGATTCCAGCGGACGGTTTTAAAACAAGTCCAGGAATATTTGCCCGTTGGGAAAAGGCCTGGCGGGCAAATGTTTGCTGGAATTCTGCCCGCTCGCGCCTACACACGACCGAACATGTATGCTGAAACTGGTCCGCGGACCAGTTTCAGCATACATGTTTGGTCGTGTGTATGGGGCCTTAAAGGATAAGTTCACCTTTTGTAACATGTTACACCCATATTCAGGGTGTAACATGTTACAAATGCACTGGCTCCCACACTCACCCGAGTCCCCATTTTTTTACAGCAGCTTCTCCTCCCCTCGCTAGCTGTCACAAACTAAAAAAAAAAAAATGTAGGGCCATGTTATTCATTCACAGTATTTTGTGAATAGGAAAACTAAAAGCTCTGACAGCCTTTGCGGCTGTCGGGTTGTAGTTCTCAATGAACTACCGGAGCACTGTTAATTTCTCTTGTTGGTTCACTGAGTTTCCTGTCAGAGTGTAACTGCCTGCTCATATTGGTGGTATGGGCAGAGAGATAGGCAGTGTGCAGGACCGTGGCATTACACCCATGACCTGCTGATCGTTGGGTGTAATATTTGGCTGTCACTCATTTGAGGACTTTTCTGAGTAGTAGTGATTCATGCATTTTTGAGTTCAATCACAATGTGTCTGCAGTTCATAAATAAATAAATGGGAGTTTTATAAAAAAATAAATAAATGCAGGGAGAGAGCTCAGTGACATGACCTGTGAAAGTGAACGGCCTGTCCTCCAATCATAAAGCTTGCTGGGGCAGATTTATTAAAACTGGTGCATACAGAATCTGGTACAGCTCTGCATAGTAACCAATTAGCTTCTAGGTTTTATTGTCAAAGCTTAATTGAACAAGCTAAAGTTAGAAGCGGATTGGTTACTATGCAGAGCTGCACCAGATTCTGTGTGCACCAGTTTTAGTAACCCCCCCCCTTGACTTTGCAGTTCTGAATCATAGATGATTTACTTATTTTATATACAATTTAGTGTAGCTATGTCTAACACTACAAATGACATATGTGCTGCAGTTTGTCAGGACATTTTTTTTTCTGTGTTCTCTCATAATATAGTTTTATCACCCATTGATCCTGCTAACAGATATGTTATTTTGCCATTTCTTTGTGGGATGACAACAGCAGAGCGGTCACCCATATTACGGTATTCTTGGCTGGATGTGTAGATTTTAAATAAACTTTAAATAAACAATACATTAAAGTCCAACTATGTTAACACAGTTTACCCAAATACCAGTTTTCCTATTGGATAAAAGGTTTTACCCAATAAATAAAAGCTGATCTTGTCAATGTTATGGGGTTTGCCCCAACCTCCCCATAACTGGCACTTTTGCTATACAGCTTGGTCTTTTAATAAGACATGACATAGTCATTGTTTTTAACTGCATTGTACACACGATCGGTTCATCCGATGAAAACGGTCTGATGGATTTTTTTCATCAGATATCCGATGAAGCTGACTTTCATCAGTCGTGCCTTCACACCATCGGTTAAAAAAACGATCGTGTCAGAACGCAGTGACGTAAAACACAACGGCGTGCTGAGAAAAATGAAGTTCAATGCTTCCGAGCATGCGTCCACTTGATTCTGAGCATGCATGGATTTTTAACCAATGGACGTGCCCACAGACAATCGTTTTTTTTAACCATCAGATAATTTTAAAACAAGTTCCTAGTTTTTTTACCGATGAATAAAAAACCGATGGGGCCCACACACGATCAGTTCGTCTTATGAAAACGGTCCATCCGACTGTTTTCATCAGATGAACCGATCGTGTGTATGCGGCATAAGGGGCTTAGAGACGTGTCTGACCATTGGAGGATGGGCAGGCCAGGATCTCGGCACAACCAGAAAACTGACTAGCTGAGGTGGATGTGCTCTAGTGTGGTCGGTTTGAAATAGGAAAGCAGAGGGACTGGCGGAATCACCAGGTATTTCACACAAAGAAAGCAATACAAAAAGAACAGGATACCATTCAACACATGTACATGGTACAGCATGCACATATCAAGAATATAAAATGTTGGAGTAACACATTCCTTAACCACTTGCCGACCACCTCATGTACATATACGTCAGCAGAATGGCACGGACAGGCACGTACGTGCTCTGCTTGACGTGGGTCGGGGGTCCGATCGGGACCCCCCCCCCCCCCCCCCCCCGGTACATGCGGCGGTCGGGTTCCCTCGGGGACCGATCCTGGACGACGGCGCGGCTATTCGTTTATAGCCGCCCCGTTGCGATCGCTCCCCGGAGCTGAAGAACGGGGAGAGCCGTATGTAAACACAGCTTCCCCGTGCTTCACTGTGGCGGCTGCATCGATCGAGTGATCCCTTTTATTAGGGAGACTCGATCGATGATGTCAGTCTTACAGACACACCCCCCTACAGTTGTAAACACACACTAGGAGGTGAACCCGAAATGTTACAGCGCCCCCTGTGTTTAACTCCCAAACTGCAACTGTCATTTACACAATAAAGAATGCAATTTAAATGCATTTTTTGCTGTGAAAATGACAATGGTCCCAAAAATGTGTCAAAATTGTCCGAAGTGTCCGCCATAATGTCGCAATCACGAAAAAAATCGCTGATCGCCGCCATTAGTAGTAAAAAAAATTAAAATGCAATAAAACTATCCCCTATTTTGTAAACGCTATAAATTTTGCGCAAACCAACCGATAAATGATTATTGCGATTTTTTTTTTTTACCAAAAATAGGTAGAAGAATACGTATCGGCCTAAACTGAGGGAAAAAAAATTATATATGTTTTTGGGGGATATTTATTATAGCAAAAAGTAAAAAATATTGCATTTTTTTCAAAATTGACGCTCTATTTTTGTTTATAGCGCAAAAACTAAAAACCGCAGATGTGATCAAATACCACCAAAAGAAAGCTCTATTTGTGGGGAAAAAAGGAAGCCAATTTTGTTTGGGAGCCAGGTCGCACGACCACGCAATTGTCTATTAAAGCGACGCAGTCCCGAACTGTAAAAACACCTTGGGTCTTTAGACAGCATATTGGTCCGGTCCTTAAGTGGTTAAGATTACAAACGGTAGAGAGAGAGGATAGCGGAGATCAAGGAGCATGCCATACCTTCTAAGGAGGTTTTCCAGAGTTGAGCATCGATCTATAGCGGATGCCAGTAGTCCTAATAAATCCTATGTCAAAGTAATCCCTTTCTGGCCAGGCCCTACACTACTCTACAAAATGCAAAATACTCACTCCTAGCATACTTCAGTGGATATAGTGCCAGTAAGGGGCAAATAGACACAGGCTGTAGGTGAGCTAAAAGTTCAGGTCTGGTCACTTACCTGCACGATGTAATATAAATACAATATACCTGTGTGCTCAAATCCAAATAGCTACTACTGTGTGTATATGTATGTATGTATGTATATATATATATATATATATATATATATATATATATATATATATATATATATATATATATATATATATATATATATATATATATATATATATATATATATATATATATATATATATATATATATATATATATATTTAACCCATCAGGTGCTAAAAGGGTATGACTACATGATGATAACACAAAAAAATCTGAATCCAGCGAATGTTGCATAAAAACTTTTTTTTTTTTTTTTTTAGTTTACATACATTGCAATGCATGTTTAAGCTGGCCAACTGCATTAAAGTAAACCCTCTCTGGCCAGGCCCTACACTACACTAGCTACACAACTCTACTTTATTCTAAACTACTCTTCACTACACTGCTCTACTATACTCTACGCATCATTACACTACATAACATAACACTACAGTACTCTACACTACACAGCACTATACTACACAACACTACTCTATATAACACATTACACTACATAACACTACAGTACTCTACTTTGCACTATACTACACAACACTACTCTACACAACACTACTCTATATAACACATTACACTATTCTTACACTTATACCTCTCTACACTACGGTACACTACGGTACTCCGCGCCAACGTAGCGCGGAGAGGCAAGCATTGCATTCAGCAAGCCAGCGTGGCGTGGGTTTCGAAGGCGCACGCCGACGTAGGTGGAAATGAGCGTGACCCCATGCAAATGATGGGCCGAGCGCCAGACAGGTACGTATCACGAACTGCGCATGCGCCGTGACGTGGACGCATGCACAGCACCCCCCTGCGGCTGCTCACAACCACGCCGGCACAACTGCCTAAGCTACGCCGGATCACCGCGTATGCTGTGAACATAACGTACGCCCAGCCAGACACACGTCCAATGCACAATACGCAGGCTTGTGTTCCCTGGTGCAGACCTGTACATGTCTGTTGCCGGGTTGCACCTCATTTATGGGGAATAACTTTATGCCGGACGTACAACTTACACGCATCTCGCGTAGCATTCGCCCGGGCACACGCACGTTCGTGAATCGGCGTATTTCCCTCATTTGCATGTTTGAATGGCTAATCAATGGGAGTAGCACCATGCGCCCAGCCCATATGTGCGCCCCCACCCTACTCTGGCGTGTGCAAGCTACGTCGGCGGGGTGTAGCCTGTTTTTAGGCGCATGTTGGTTCGTGGGTCTGCCGCACACATACGCCGGCGCACATTGGCACTTACGTCGGCGTAACGTTTTATACATCGGCGTAAATGCTTTGTGAATCTGGGCCTATATTTTTTTTTTACAAAGGACCCTTTTATTGACAGTTTTGTTTTAGCAACAGAGTTGCTTTAGGTTGCCACCGCACTTGTCCTCTTAAGTTCCGGGATAGCTTCTGTGTATTCTGTAAAACTGTTGGCACAGAAGCACATTGCTGTACTATGAATCATTTTAAAGGCCTTTTCAAGAATATATATAGATGGTGGAACAGATTAGCTGTGTCATAAGTAAAATGTCTTTGTGCAGTTCCATGGATTAGTGTCACTCATGTTTGTTCCAGGACAGATTTGTTACACTGTTTGTTTAAAGAGTCAGCCAGTCCAAAAATATTTCAGTTACAGGTGAAGTCTGGTGTGCCAAGTCCTCCTCCAATATCGTATATATATATATATATATATGTGGTGGGTATTCCCAGCTATAGGTTTTCTTGGCTGTGTTCCTGCCCACATTGGGGCAATCTCACTCATTCTACAACATTGAATGTAAAATAAATGGAGTACAACCGAAGCTCATGTGGCTGTGCTTCTCATATGGGTCACAGGAATGCAGTTCATTTTGCACTCCTGTGACTCATTTTTAGCAGACGGCAGGCAATACAGACAGTTCACTATTGCATGACAAGTCACACCCTATTCCCGGCAATGGAACCATTCAAATCAGAGCGACTTTGAAACTGGTTCCTGCACTACTTTTTTACAATGTCATTGCGACTTGCATTGACTTCTGTTAAATGAAATCAGAGGTCCAAATCACACTGATCTGCGGTTTTGAAATTGTGCTGAAGTAGCGCGATGTCAAAGCCGCACTGGTGTGAACCAGGGCTAAAGCAGAACTTCAGCCAAAATAAGAAGATAAACATGCTTACATTTTTTTTTTTTCTTGTATTAAAAAAAAATCTATTTAATGATGTATTCATTTGTGTCTTTTATATCTGCCTAGAGCGCAGCATTAAATGTACAGTTTTCCAGTGTTTTTGGGGAAAGGGGGGTTTCAGGCTCCATTTATAGAAGCCAGTGGTACAGTTTCCATGAATGAAACAGGATCTATTAATGGAGGATGGGTGCATGATTGATAGGTCTGTCTCCATCCATAGATTGTGTTTCATTCATAATGGCTTCTATGAATTGAGGAGCTGGCCAGAAAGGGTGAGCATAGTCGGGGCATCTGCATGACCCCCTAGAGGATTATGGGGAGTGAGGGCATCAAAGGAGGAAGGTTTTGGCAAAAGGAGGACACAGCAGCAGAAAGGACACATCTCAATGAAGGTAAGTAATGTCCCTTGTGCTGATTACATGAACCTAAACTTTTTTGCACCTAACAAAAATTAAAATAGAAATTTTGGGTGGACTGGCCCTTTAATGTGTGAATTAGAATTGTGACATTGTATTAAACTATGATAAAGTAACTTCATCTACTTATGCCTATTTATGTTGCTAACAGATAAACATTTATAAATCCAGTTACAAATATTTTGACTAAACTGCCTTGATTCCCCGAAAATAAGAGCTACTGTGATTTTCGGGAAGGGCTACAATATAAGTCCTACCCCGAAAGTAAGCCTTAGTTTAAAGTTTGCTGGAAGAGTGCGCTAATCCACTCTGTTGCAGTAGTATGTAGTGTAGACTGTGTGTGTTTGTGTGATCTAATTATGCAAAGTACCTTCAGAATAGCGCTGCTCGGCGATCCGCCTCCTCCTCTCCTCCCAGCTGTCAGTTGGAGATTTGGCAATTAGCCTCTTCCACTGCCCCAAACTCCCCCCCCCCCCCCCCGCAGTGCTCAAAGTGGGGAGGAAAGGTCCGTGGACTAAGGAAGTGGCAAGTGGCACTCAGCTGATCTCCCCCCTCCAAGCTGTCAGCGGGAGATCTCAGGCCCCCCTCCCTCTGCAGAGCTCCGGCGGGTCACGAAAGTGCCCAGCAGCACTATAAGAAGGTATGTGGCACGGTTGCAAAAACATACACAATTTGAATTGTGTGATACTGTAATGGAGTGGATTCTAGTATTTTACAAGCACTTTTACACAGGGATAGCCTGAAAGGCAGGGAGGGAGAGGGGGAGAGAAGACAGTACATGGCATGATAAGACCTATCCTGAAAATAAGCCCTACTGTGTCTTTTGTTGCCAAATTGAATATAAATGTATAATTTTATATATAGTGGCCCAGATTCACGTAGGGAGCGCGTATTTGTGAGCGGGCGTAACGTATCCTATTTACGCTACGCCTCTGCAACTTTGACAGGCAAGTGCAGTATTCAAAAAGCAAAGTTGCGGCGGCGTAGTGTAAATAGGCCGGCGTAAGCCCGCCTGATTCAAATGTGGAACATGTGGGCGTGTTTTATGTTAATTTATTGTGACCCCCCTGTAAATGACGCTTTTTACGAACGGTGCATGCGCCGTCCGTGAAAGTATCCCAGTGCGCATGCTCCAAATTAACCCGCAAAAAGCCAATGCTTTCGACGTGAATGTAAATGACGCACAGCCCTATTCGCGAACGACTTGCGCAAATGACGTAATCGACGGAAAATTTGACGCTGGCCCGACGTCCAGGGGTAACTTTGCGCCCGGAAAAAGTGTAACGTAAACGGCGTATTTGTACTGTGACGGCCGGGCGTACGTTCGTGAATAGGCGTATCTAGCTGATTTACATATTCTAGGCGTAAATCAGCATACACGCCCCTAGCGGCCAGCGTAAATATGCAGTTAAGATACGACGGCGTAGGCGACTTACGCTGGTCGTATCTTAGACAAATTCTGGCGTATCTGATTCTTTGAATCAGGCGCAAGATACGACGCCTCACACTCAGAGATACGACGGCGTATCTGGAGATACGCCGTCGTATCTCTTATGTGAATCTGGGCCAATATGTTTTCGGGGGAACACGATATTATTATTATTATTATTATGTAAACTCTTATACCAAGAATCCGATTTTGATTTACATTGTAACACTGTATTAATGTTTTTCAGCCACAAGCTCTGGAGGAGCTGACTGTAGAACACGTTCAGGATGATGTGGAAATTGAAGCTGATGAACACACTGATGCTTTTGTGGTAAGGCTCTATTGGAAATTAAAACATTGTTAATGGTGATTTCTATGTGTCATGTGATAGAAGTGATATCACTTTGATGCATTGATCTTGAAAGCTGTGGATACTAGTTCTGGACACTTTTTACGTCAACACATTAGTTGAGACAAAAGCACTATACAACGTACTAACAATACACCCAAATAGCTGGCACTTTGTGGAGCTAAATTCTATTCCCTTGCAATACAAAAACAAATTAGGGAACATACTGAATGTGAATTTTCAGGGAGGATCATGACCCGATCCAACTGTTTTTTTAGGCGGAACTGATCGGACCATAAATTGCCCTCTACAGCCGTGGCTAAAAGTTTTGAGAATGACACAAATATTTATTTTCCTAAAGTCTGCTGCTTCAGTGGTTTTAGGTTTTCTTGTCAGATGTTACTATGGTATACTGAAGCATAATTACAAGCATTTCATAAGTGTCAAAGGCTTTTATTGACAATTACATTAGGTTTATGCCAGGAATCAATATTTGCAGTGTTCTTTTTCAAGACCTTTGCATTCCCCCTGGCATGCTGTCAATCAACCTCTGGGCCACATCCTGACTGATGGCAGCCCATTCTTGCATAAACAAAAAGTGGAGTTTGTCAGAATTCATGTTTTTTTTTTTTTTTTTTGTTTTTTTGAGGATCTCAATGGGATTAAAGGATCACTAAAGGAATTTTTTTTTTTTTAGCTAAATAGCTTCCTTTACCTTACTGCAGTACTGGTTTCATGTCCTCATTGTTCATTTTTGCTTTGAAGTTGCTGTAATTCTGCTGTGATCTCCACACTTTCCTGCTTGTCTGGCTCCTTATAACCACAGTACTGGGAGCTTTTCATGGTGGTCTAAGCTGTCATTACTGTGTGTCTAAAACTCCTCAGAACCAATCAGATTCATTTTAAAAGCAAAACACTGCCCTGGATTTGTTTGTTTTTGTTCTGTGTGTCTCTTTACTTCACATAAACATGAAACCAGTTTAAAACCGAAAGTGAAACTAGAGGCACATTATATGATTGAATTTAATCTATTTTTAATCATTTTTAAAAGGAATCAGTTAACTTTTATGTCTCTATACCCTGTAAACAGTCATTTCAGCAAAACAATGTTTTCCTTTAGTGACCCTTTAAGGCCTGGGGTGTTTCCTGGCCAGTGACACAAACATTTGATGTTTTGTTCCCCAAGTCACTTAGTTATCACTTTTGCCTTATGGCAAGTGCTCCACCATGCTGCAAAAGGCATTGTTTATCACCAAACTGTTCTTGGATGGTTGGGAGAAGTTTCTCTCGGAGGAAGTTTTTGTATCATTCTGTATTCATGGCAAATTGGGAGTGAGCCCACTCCCCTGGCTGAGGAGCAACCCACAAATGAATGCTCTCAGGATGCTGTACTGTTGGCATGACACAGGACTGATGGTACAAAACAGATTATAGCGCACACATGCAAAAATGACATTTATCCTGCAAGGCTAGTTAAAAACACCTGAACATATTCAAAAATACGGGGGTTTGGTCACACTATATAGTCATATAGTGCTAAGCCCACTTACTGCGACAAAGTACCCCGAATTAGTGGGTCCTACCCTAGTAATAGAATGAAAGAACCTGGGTCTCAACCATGGGAGATATACTCCTCTATGTGGGAGAACTGAAGGGTTTCTTCCTATACACTGGTGGCCACTAATGTGAGGTAATGAAGAGGGGGAGGGGTGCTCCAGCCAAGAGACCTGGTCAGGGTCTATACAAAATACAAAAAGATACTTGGTGGGCACACCCTAAAAATGCTATACATCTAAGCTGGTGCTGCTATAAGACCAAATACAGTACAAAACAGATTATAGCGCACACATGCAAAAATGACATTTATCCTGCAAGGCTAGTTAAAAACACCTGAACATATTCAAAAATACGGGGGTTTGGTCACACTATATAGTCATATAGTGCTAAGCCCACTTACTGCGACAAAGTACCCCGAATTAGTGGGTCCTACAGGACTGATGGTAGCGCTCACCTTTTCTTCTCTGGACAAGGTTTTTTCCGGATGCCCCAAACAATTGAAAGGTGATTCATCTGAGAAAATGACTTTACCCCAGTCCTCAGCGTCCAGCATTTGTAACTTTTGCAGAATATCAGTCTGTCTCTGATGTTTTCTGAGGTTTCTTTGCTGCCCTTCTTGACACCAGGCCATCCTCCAAAAGTCTTTGCCTCACTGTGCGTGCAGATGAACTCACACCCGCCTACTGCCATTCCCGAGAAAGCTCTTTCCTGAGAAAGCTCTCTCACTTTTTTTATGGGATTAAGTTCATTTTCATGCCAAAAAGGGACTTTGCCAATGGTGCCACACTGCTGTATCAGCCAATGAGGGGAGTCCCGGGCAGCAGAGACAAGCCTGCAACATCACTGGATCTAGATGGGTTAGGTATTAGAGGGGGCTAAGCGGGGCTGCTGCACACAGAAGGAAGGCGTAGCGTAAAGAAGATACGCTACGGCGGCATAAATATGCGCCGATGTATGTGAATCCGGGCCTAAATGTACAAATGTATTTTTATTTATTCATATTATGTGTTTTACTGTTTATTTTATTCTTTACTTTTTATGTAGTATTATGCGTTTTACTCTCTTTGTTTTGCTGTTTTATAGGCATACTTTGCAGATGGAAACAAGGTAGGTTTGTGTTGATTTTCTGCCTTCATAGCCCTATGGTAGTCTAACAAACTGACTGACTGTTTTTTTTTTTTTTTCTGCCTTTGTTTGTAAATATTACCAGCAACAAGATCGTGAACCAGTGTTCTCTGAAGAGCTCGGCCTTGCCGTTGAAAAACTGAAAGATGGCTTCACCCTTCAAGGACTATGGGATGTCATGGGCTGACACCCTTTACAAAGAACTGCCCGGTTACAAGAAAGTGGTTAGAGAAGAAAATGCCATTCTCCAGGGTAATAGTCCAGAGAGAGACATTGTGTGTTTTTTAACCATTTTTTTCTTGTTTCGATTATGGCCATGAGCATTCCAGAGCCCGTGTAGGTGTGTTTACGACTTACTGCTACCTCCTCTATTTATAGGTGACAGAATTAGATTAAAACAACTCTGTACTTGCTGTTTATTATGTAAGGTTGTGAAATAATGTCATTCCAGGCACTGAGGCGTTCCATCATATAATCATGGACCTTCCAGAGGACACAAGAGGTTCCAAGCTCTGAGGTTCTGTAAGGCAAGGCTGACTTCCACTATTAAATTGATGATTTGCCTCATGATCGACTGATCAATTTAATTGGTGGTCTCGTTGACCAATTGTGAGGTATGGGAGGAGAAGGACCATGTACTGACGTGGAAGTTGGTTGCATGCTAAATCCCTATGAGTTTTTTAAGACTACAGGTACCTTAATGATGTTATTTTAGTTATGCCTTTTACTAATATACATATAGAACAGTGGTTCTCAACCTGGGGGTCGAATAATGATTTGCCAGGGGTCACCAAATCCTGGGCTGTTCCTGAAGCCCGCACCGCTCTCCCAGCCTTTTTTGCGGCCACCCAGCAGGGCTGTTTCTGGAGCCCGCGGCTGCCCACTCAGCCTATTTGCAGCCGCCCATTCAGTTCACGGCATGGCTGGGGGCAGGGACTAGAGGTCAGCTGACTGGTGAGGAATGTGAAGTGGGAGGGCCTGGAGGAGACCCTATCTCCTGATTTTGGTAGAGGTGTCACTGCTACGAGAAACCACAAAGTCGGAGACACAGTGGGTAACACTACCTGTGATTAGAGTTCCCATTAAAAGTCTAAGAACTCTCCCCAGCACTGCCACTCATCCCATTACTCCCCCCCCCCCCCACACCAAGAAGTAAGAGAAGGAATAAAAATAGAGAATACATGGCGGGGAGAGGAAAAAAGAACAAAGAAAAGGGGAGAGAAAGAATAAGAGAAAGCACAAGAAAGACGGCTAGAGAGAGGGATTGGGGGGGGGGACAAGAAATTAGGATAGAGAGAGATAAAAGGGGAAGAAAGAAGAACAATGAGAAAGAGGGGTACATCCTAAAATGTACCGTAAGGGGTTTTAATATTGTACGAGTGGAAGAGACTCAGGGAGCGATAAGGCCGCGTACACACGACCGGTCCAAACCGATGAAAACGGACTGAGGTTCAGTTTTATCGGTCCAAACCGACCGTCTGTACGGCCCATCAGACTTTTGTCCTTCAGACCAAAGTTTTAGAACTTGCTTTAAAATCGAACCGATGGACGGCTGACCGATAGGTCAAAACCAATGCAAAAGCATCGGTTCAAAACCCGCGCATGCTCAGAATCAAGTCGACGCATGCTTAGAAGCATTGAACTTCGTTTTTTTCAGCACGTCGTGTGTTTTACGTCACCGCGTTCTGACCTGATCGGTTTTTGAACTGATGGTGTGTAGGCACATCAGACCATCAGTCTGCTTCAGCGGTGAACCGATGAAAACGGTACGTCGGACCATTCTCATCGGATGGATCGACCGTGTGTACGCGGCCTCAATGTCTGTGGGTTAGGGGCGCAAATGACTTGTCGTGCCTTGGGAGCTGACAACCCACGCTATGAAAATAATTTTACTGTTAGGGGTCCCCACAACTTGGGAAACTTTATCAAGGGGTCACGGCACTATACAGGTTGAGAACCACTGATATAGAAGGTCAATCCACCCCAGACTTATCCTTTTCAATGGAAATACTGGTTGGCAGAATCACTTGCTGAATAGTTTCAGGGACACCGATATTGGATCTCAGTACAGGAGTTCCTGGTTTCCTCGCATTTTGAAGTCTCATCTCTCCTGCTGTATATTTACTCTAAAATAAATGAAAGAACTGGAGATAGTGGCACATTGATTGTGAAATGTGGCTGGAGTTGGAAACTTAGGTGAATAAATCTTGCCATTAAATTTTCCTGAGAAGTAGCCTCCGTTCACACCGGTGCCACTTGTCATGCGATTTGACAGTTCCAAATTGCATGACAAGTCGCACCCTTATTGCCGCCAATGGAACCAACCATTCATATTGTCATGTCATTGCGACTTGCATAAACTTCTGTTAAATGAAGTCGCAATCCGCAATGAAATCGGCAGTGCAAATCGCACTGATGTGCAGCTTTGAAATCGTGTTAAAGTAGCGAGATTTCAAAGCCGCACAGGTAAGTTATTAGTGACCAGAGCCTTTAAAATGAGAGAATATCTTTCAATATTTATAAATAGTAGATGAGGGAATCTTGCATAGAGCAAAAATGTTATGCTGTATACTTTATTGTATTTCATGCAGGGAAATGTATACCGTTTTTTGCTAATTAGTATATGTTTCTGTTATCTTTGCCTCTAAGAAATAAAAGAAAACATTCTGTATGGTTTTATCCAGTATTGTATTGGTGTCATTTCACATGTTCATCCTTATTCATGTAAGCTCCGGGTGCATCTAGCTAAAATAATTTGTATATATTCTAGAACCACACACCGCACTGTTCAGTTTTAATTACATTTTTATTTTTTAAACAAACTTTATTGAAATGTCACACATTAACGTTTCACTAAGTTCTGTTGACTGTGTGGTGTGAGGCAGTGAATTGCCTCATACTGTGCTGCCGTCAGAATCGGCGACCTGTCAGATTTGGTGTTCCTAACGGCCAACTCCCTTCACACAAAATTCCACGGATTTGTCCGATGGAAATTTCGATCGCGTGGTAAGTTTCACAAAAACGACTGAAGCCAGCTGATTAGCAAACCAGTCAGTTAACTAGCTTCTTCAGATGCAGGTCGGTAATAACGGTCCCGAACAGTCTCCATAACTTTCCGTCAGCTGCGCATGCGTTCCACCGCTTCCAGGTTTGCGCATCTGATAGAACACCTGCAGTCAGAAGACGCGGCAGCGGACACATTAGAACACCCAACTACGTCTTGAATTTCAGAGTGATTTTAGCAATAAAGTGAGCATATGTAAATAATTATAATATATTGATATCTGTAATTCTGTTTGCATGTTACATTTTGAAAGAAGCTGGACGCCAACAGGAGGCGCGTTCCCGCGCCGAGCGTACTGCGCATGCGCCGTCGGGTAAATTACCCGACGTGCATTGCGCTAAATGACGTTGCACCGACGTCCTTTGCTTAGACGTTAACGTAAATGGCGTCCAGCGCCATTCACGGACGTTTTACGCAAACGACGTAGATTTTGAAAATTTTGACGTGGGAACGACGGCCATACTTAACATTGGCTGCGCCTCATAGACCCCAGGGGCAACGTTACGCAATTTTTTTTTTTTTTTTTTACTAAAAATATGTAGAATACGTATCGGCCTAGACTGAGGATAACATTTTTTTTTTTAAAAAATGAGCTATTTATTATAGCAACAAGTAAAACATTTTTATTTTTTTTTCAAAATCGTCGCTCTATTTTTGTTTATAGCGCAAAAAATAAAAACCACAGAGGTGATCAAATACCACCAAAAGAAAGCTCTATTTGTGGGAAAAAAAGGACGTCAATTTTGTTTGGGAGCCACGTCGCACGACCGCGCAATTGTCAGTTAAAGCGACGCAGTGCCGAATCGCAAAAAGTCCTCTGGGCAGGAAGGGGGTTTAAGTGCCCAGTAAGGAAGTGGTTAAGCAACACACTGTAATGCAACGATCTACAATGCATTCCAGTGCAATTCATTTTGAAGTACAGCAGCAGGCAACTTATCATACTGCAGCTTAAAGCATAGCTGAATGGGCGCTAAATGATACATTAAAACAGTTTTAACCCATAGGAAACCTTCTACAAGCACTTATAATACACAAATGGTGTAACGTGTGCAACGTAGGAGATGATCTCAGACCTATCCGGATCTTCAGAATATTACGTAAAGTGGAGAGACTGAAGTCATGTGTATTGTTGTAACACTGCAGCTTGTCTTTGAGATCACAGCTACCCAAACACATGGTGAGCTAAACCTGGACTCCGAGTCAAATGAGATCTGTATTCAGCTGTTGTTTTAGCAGCTGACTGACTCCGTGTGTTTCGGGTAGCCAGGGTGGGATAGCCCCACATAGAACCGTCTAGAAAATGGAACTTGTCGGTTAGGAAAAAAAAAAGTAGTTTTAGTAGTTCAACTGTTTTTATATAATGAGATATACAGAAGATTTTAAAGCTCTTGTCTGTCCTTGGGTACTGGGTTATTAATGGGATTTTTTTTAACGTGCTTTAACCGCTTAAAGGAACACTAAAGAGATTTTTTATTTTTTTTTAATAACAAACATGTTATTCGTTTTGCACAGAGTGGCCCCATACCTGGTCTTCTGGGGTCCCTCGGCGGCTGTCTCGGGCCCCCCCCCCCGATCCCTCGGCAGCTGTCTCGGGGCCCCCCTCGCAAGAACTTTCCACCTTCATGTGAGCTCTCTCGCATGGTGGTAAGTTCTTGCGGGCGCGCTCCTGTGATACAGCCGACGGCTATAGCTGCTCACTGTATCACTTGGCCCTGCCCCCGGCGCGCCGCGTCATTGGATATGATTGACAGCAGCGTGAGCCAATGGCTGCGCTGCTTTCAATCAACCAATGAATGAGCCAAGAAGCCGACTGAGAAGCCAGCACATTCACAACGCGACTTTCAAAGGGGTCAGGTAAGTAAACGGGGGCTCGGGGGCGCTAATGCTCAGATGTTTTTTCACCTTGATGCATTAAGGTGAAAAAACATGTAGCTTTACAACAGACTGCCGCACGACTTTTTACGTCAAAAGAATGGCATGGCTGGGCAAATGGGAGGACAGGTACGTCCCCTTTAATTTGCCGCTCTGTCGCAAGCTTTGTGACCGTGCCCGCGGGACCCACGGACTCCGTGTCCGCTGGTGTCCCGCGATCGGGTCACAGAGCTGAAGAAACGGGGGGATGTCAGTGTAAACACATCTCCCCCTTCTTCCTAGTGACATGTCACTGATCGAATGCTCCCTCTCATTGGGAGCAGTGATCAGTGACGTGTCACTCGTAGCCACGCCACCCAACAGTTAGAATCACTCCCTAGGACTTAACCCCTTCAGCACCCCCTACTGGTTAACTTCTTTACTGCCAGTGCATTTTTACAGTAATCAGTGCATGTTTATATCACTGATCGCTGTAAAAATGACAATGGTCCCAAAATGGTGTCTGCCGTAATGTCGCAGTCACGAAAAAAAACGTTTTTTTAAAAATGGCCTAAAACTATACATTATTTCATAGACGCTATAACTTCTGCGCAAACCAATCAATAAACGCCTATTGCAATTTTTTTACCAAAAATATGTAGAATAATACGTTTTGGCCTAAACTGAGGAAAATTATATATTTTTTTTGTTTTTTGTGAATAATTATTATAGCAACAAGTAAAAAATATAGATTATTTTTTTCAAAATTGTCAATCTATTTTTGTTTATAGTGCATAAAATAAAAACCGCAGAGGTGATCAAATACCACCAAAAGAAAGCTCTTTTTTTTTGGCAAAAAAATATTCAATTTTGTTTGGGAGCCACATCGCACGACCGCGCAATTGCCGGTTAAAGTGACGCAGTGCCGAATCGCAAAAAGTGGCCTGGTCTTTGGCCAGCAAAATTGTCCCAGGGCTTAAGTGTTTAAGATTGTAAAAAAAAAAAAAAAGTCCTACATGCATAGCTTTTCCCCTGAGCTTGCTGCAATCAGGACTGTACACAATAGGCCGTTATAATTAGGTTTGGATGATTGTTGCAGTCATTCTGGCCGAGTACAAATTACACATGACAAATCATAAGAAACAAAATTCTAAAAACCTTTTTGTTCATAAAGTTTGGCTAATAATGCCCAGTGGGAATAATGCATGCAAAATGCAGAACAAATTTACCCAAATCACTATTAAACACAGAATGTATTTGAAATAAGCAATAATGGCTGCCTCCGTGTACAGTCTCAAACTGTACAGGGTTTTTTTTCGCTCCATATGACGTACCTATGTTTTAGGGGAGGAAAATAAGAAAAAAAATATTCTGAACCAAATGGTGTACTAAAATATTTAATAAAATATACCAGATCAATATTTCCAATGTACCCCCCCCCCCCTTTTCTCTTAACCCAGGTCAACCATAAAGAGAAAAAGTAAAAATAATAAACCTTAATGTACAGATTACAGTGATAATTTTGCACTGCAGGGGTTCAGATTCCTTGTGTGATGCAGTGAAGTCAGTCCAGCCCAGGCAGCTCACGTACACGGCACAGCAGTGCGGCCGCCAGCACTCGCTCCTCCCACAGTGTGTCGTGCGCCATGCAGCCGGGCTGTGCTTGTTGTTATCATACAGGTTTTATATATTATACAGGTTTTATATAGCGCCAACGGTTTGCGCAGTGCTTAACAAAATAAAGGCAGACATTACAGTTACATTACAATTTGGTACAAGAGGAATCAGAGGGCCCTGCTCATTAGAGCTTACAATCTAAAAATGGGCCCTCTGATTCCTCTTGTACCAAATTGTAATGTAAGGCCCCGTACACACGACCGGATCTGTTCGCTAAAACTGGTCCGACGGACCAGTTTCAGCAGACATATTCGGTCGTGTGTAGCCCCGACAATTGTCCGGCGGATCGGACAGTTTCCAGCGGACAAATGTTTCTTAGCACGCTGGAACCATGTCCGTCGGACATGTTCGGTCGTCTGTACAGACTCACCGGACATGTCCGACCGACCGCCACCCCTCGTATGTGTCGTACTGAATCAACGCATGCGTGGAAGCTTTGAACTTCCAGGGCCCCCCACGTCGCCGCGTCATCGTCGCGGAGACGGCGCGGCCACGTCCCCGCGTATTGTTTACGCGCGGATTTCTGTCTGATGGTGTGTACAACCATCAGACAGAAATCTCCGACCGGACATGTCCGCTGAAAACGGTCCGGTGGACCGTTTTCAGCGGACTGTCCGGTCGTGTGTACGAGGCCTTACTGTATTGTCTGCCTTTATTTTGATAAGCGCTGCGCAAACTGTTGGCGCTATATAAAACCTGTATAATATATAAAACCTGTATAATAATAACAAGCACAGCCCAGCTGCATGACGCACGTCACACTGCGGGAGGAGCGAGTGCTGGCGGCCGCACTGCTGTGCTGTGTACATTGACTGAAAGGCTGGCCTGCCGCTGCTGCACTGCTGACTCGGACGACTCCTCTCTTCTAACACGGTGGCGACGGATGGGGGTGTTTTTTTGGGGGGGTGCGTCTTATGCCGCAAAAAAAAGGGATTTTTATAACAGCTTACCTGTAAAATCCTTTTCTTGGAGTACATCACGGGACACAGAGCTGCATATTCATTACTATGTGGTTATAGAGTCTACCTTCAGGTGATGGACACTGGTGTAATCAATTAAACAGGAAGTTCCCTCCCTATATAACCCCTCCCCTACTGGGAGTTCCTCAGTTTTTGTAGCAAAGCAATAAGTGTCCCAATATCCCCAAACAAGAGGGGTGGGAGCTCTGTGTCCCGTGATGTACTCCAAGAAAAGGATTTTACAGGTAAGCTGTTATAAAAATCCCTTTTTCTTTATCGTACATCACGGGACACAGAGCTGCATATTCATTACTATGTGGGATGTCCCAAAGCAATGCTTACTGAGGGGAGGGAGACACCAACAACGCAGACCGCCATCAGACGTGAGGACCTATAATGCTGCCTGCAGCATACTGCGCCAAAAGGCTGCATCCTCTTGCCGTCTTATGTTCACCTGATAGGAGTTAGTGAACGTAAGCACAGATGACCAAGTTGCGGCCTTGAAAATCTGCGTCATAAAGGCTTGGAAATGCATTGCGCATAAAGCGCTTACCATCCTGGTAGGGAGCACCCCCACAAAAAAACAGGGGGAATCCTACTCTAACCACAAGCCTGAATAATAACCTGATGAATCAACCTTAAAAACAGTTGATTTTAGACGCTGCCTGCCCTTTCCTGGGGCCTCCTGGTAGCGCAACAACATCAGTTTTCCGTATCCGAGCAGCCGCTTCAGATAGGCCTAGACCCTTCTTACTCCAACGAGAGAGAGAGGGTGTAACCATTTTAATAGCTGACCTGAACACTGCCTGCCCATCTAGGGTCTTCTGGCAGCCCAATAAAAACGTCAGCTTTCTATATCTGAAACCTTCAGATAGGTATTTAACTGCTCTCATCTCAATTGAGAGAAAAGCAATAACCTTTCCTTCCGTGAAACAACGTTTTGAAAAAAGGGAAGGTAAGAATATCTAGAATCAAATGAATACTAGATCCTTCTAGTAAATAAGGTTGGGTGAGGATGAAAATCACTCTACTTGTAAGAATAATTGAGTATGGCTCTATACCAAGAAAGTTGCCAATACTGAAACTCTTGGAGGCTACCACAACCAAGAACACCAATTCCCTTGTTAAAGGATGAAGGGAAATATGGTGCATCGGCCCAAGGAGCTGACCCTGTAAGCCGACAAAACTAGAGCCAATCCTCCGAGCACAAGGGCGACCTAACTGGTGGACGTGCATAACAGCCCGGACCAAAGAGTGTGAAGTAATCGACCTTTGGAAGCAAGGCCGAGATCGGATCCTTGATATAACTTAAGGCTAGCTCCGTCTCCTTTCCAAATGTAGGAAGGCAGGAATTTTACCTTTGACAAACTTCCACGGATGCCACCATCTGGTTTCACACCAGGAACCTGGGCCTTCCAGACCGTAGGCTATCTGGTCCTGGAGGCCAGCTCTCTTGTATGAATCAAGGGAATTGCCGCTGATTCTGAAAGCCCCGATCCTCGAGAATGTGGTCTATAATAGCCAGACCATTAATTCACCTGTTGCAAGGCAGAATGTAATACCCCCTGCAAAGTAGGCCTGGACAAGATGTAAGGGACTGTGGGTCCTCTACTACCACCCTTACTGTTCCTGCACCGAGAGGTCGTCAGGGTTATGCCGGAGTAATCAGGCCAGCTTCCGTTCTCCTCTAAATGTTGCATAGAAGCCACAAAAGTCGCGGCACTGGGGGGAGAGACACAACCAGTGACAACTGGTCCCCCCCCCTCGGATTAAAAACACATCTGCCCCGCATGCGGGTAGATCCTTTATCCTTGACCCCAAGCTGTTCAATCTCTTGTTGAGCCTGGACGCCAATACATCTTATGTACAGGGTACTATTTCTGTGACATTTGGTCAGGAAAACAGTCGGGGTGTAGAGGTCATTCACCCGGAGACACTTGTTGACGGCTCCAGCGAATCGTCTGCCAATTCTGCATTTCATGAAATGACGAATGCCAATAGGCAAGGCACAAGCTCCTCCTTGGTAAATTAAGTAAATCACTAGTATGGCATAGTCTGATTGTACTCTGACAGAACCAACCTGCCACCTGAACGTTCAGGCCCCTAAGCCAGATGCTCCATCGGTAGCTCTAGCTGACAGATAAGGCTCCCTTGGAGCTTGACTACTTCCCCTGGGCCATGGTCTCTTCCTGACCTGGCAAACCCTTTTAGTTAAGAATCACCAAGAGGAATTCCAGCATATCTCTGGGACCAGGTTCTTTGGATAATGCTAGGTCAAGATCCACTCTTTCTAGGCCGACAAAATATTGTTTATAACAGCCCTGAATAAAAGTTAGTATAGGGAACTGTCTTGAATGAAGCCAGCATCTTCCCTAGTGCCTTAATCAAAAGGCCAAAAGTAAGGAACTGTTCCTTGCCGTGACCACATAGACCAGTTTTCTTATAGCGATGGTCTTGTCCGAGGCCAAAAAAAAAACTCTCCTTTTTGGACTGTGCCAAACATACCCAGCTTCTTGTCAAATGAAAGAATGTATCTTTAGAGTTCCAGATACTTGACCATGCTGGACACCCTTAGGTCCAGCCATGCTACTGACTGACCCATCAGCAGGAGTTTGCTTCGGTATGCCATTACTGCTATACCCTGGGCCTACAGACCTGCTAGAGGCGGGCCCTAGCACCCTGACAACCCAGGCACGGAGGCTAACCCAAAAGGGCAAGACCACCAACTGGAGATAGTGCTGTTCCCCTGCGAAACGCAGACAACCTCTGCAGACCCAAGTAAATAAACACATATGCAACTGGCTCCCCATGTGTGTATGTGGCAAGTGTTAAAGCCATATGCCTCAATGGAAGTGTGTGTACATGGCAGCGTGTGTTCCTGGAAGCATGAATTCATATAAATATGTTTTAAGAAAAACATGCATATAGCATGTGTGCTCTGGAACAAGCATCTTGCAAGCAAGCATGCGATATAAACGTGTTATGCAACAATGTGCAACATGAACCCATGCAGACACGTATTTCTATGCAAACACAAGGAATCCTGTATTGCTTAATTAGGCCGCCATGTACAACTTTAAAGTAATCATGCATCCTTATGCGATTCAGCATCTTCCATGCGATCAACATCTTATGCATTTTAAGCACTACTGTGCGGACAAGAACCCTTGTGTGACCAAGCACCCCTGTGCGATCCAGCATCCTTATGCACTCAAGCATCTTAATGCGACTTTAGGCATTTCTGTGAAATAAGTCTCTCTATGTGATCAAGTATCCTTGGGTAATCCAGGACGCTGTTGATCCGACAACCATGTGTGATCCAGCTTATTTTTGCATTCAAGCATCTTTAAGCGATCTTTAGGCATTCTTGTAGAAACAAGCCTCTCTGTGCGACCAAAATATCCTTGAGTAATCAAGGACTTGGGTGATCGGGTAATCATGTGTGATTCAGCATTTTTATGCCTTCAAGCCTCTTTATGCGATTCTAGGCATTTCTGTGGAAACAAGCCTCTTTGTGTGACCAAATATCCTTGGGGAATCAAGGGCTTGGGTGATCAGGTAATCATGTGTGATTCCAGCATTTTTATGCCTTCGAGCCTCTTTATGCGATTCTAGGCATTTCTGTGGAAACAAGCCTCTTTGTGTGACCAAATATCCTTGGGGAATCAAGGACTTGGGTGATCAGGTAATCATGTGTGATTCCAGCATTTTTATGCATACAAGCATCTTTATGCGAACCTAGGCACTTCTGTGGAAACAAGCCTCTCTGTGTGACCAAATATCCTTGGGTAATCCAGGACGCAGATGATCAGGTAACCATGTGTGATGCAGCATCTTTTTTGCATCCAAGCAACTTTATGCGATTTTAGGCATTTCTGTGGAAACAAACCACTTCTGTGTGACCAAACATCCTTGGGTAATCAAGGATTTGGGTGATCAGGTAACCATGTGTGTGTGATCCAGCATTTTTATACATACAAACGTCTTTATGCGATTTTAGGCCTTTCTGTGGAAACAAGTCTCTCTGTGTGACCCAATATCCTTGGGTAATCCAGGACTTGAGTGATCAGGTAACTAGCATCTTTATGCACTCAAGCCTTTCTATGCAACTCTAACAAACATGCAACACCATACAGACAGAAACATGTATCCTTATGCGATCCACAATAAAACATGCTTTGTTACTTGTTTTTATCCCACATGCATTCCAAACTCATGTATCTTATGCAATATGCGGACTGGTAAAAAGGAAGTTATCCTCTGTAGATGTGCGTTTCCTCAATTAAGAGACGTTAGCAATGTGTACCAGCAACTGTGCATCCCTCAGATGTGCATTTGGTTAGCCTGAAGCCGACACCAGGCTGAGGACCATATGGAGGTCTTACTAGCCACCTATAGGAAAACCTCTCTTTACACTCTAAGGAGAAGATAGAGGCTTTGGCCGAGTAGGCAGAGGGAAATTATATGCAGCATGAATCTCTGAAAAGACTGCAGGTGCAATCAGAACCTGTGGAGCTATTGATAGCTTCTCCCTGTTAGGCTGCAGCTCCTGTCTCCTGTCCTCTGAGGCCTCGTACACACGACAGAGTTTCTCAGCAGAATTCACCGAGAAACTCGGTCAAAACCCGGATTCTGCCGAGAAACTCTGTCGTCTGTACAGTTTTGGCTCGATGGAGCCGCCGAGGAACTCGACGAGAAAATAGAGAACATGTTCTCTATTTTCTCGTTGTTCTATGGGAGAAGGCGGCCCGCCGAGCTCCTCTGCGGCTTCATCCCAAAACTCGACGAGGAACTCGACGTGCCAAGCACGTCGAGTTCCTCTGTCGTGTGTACGGGGCCTGACAGTGAACCTTCATCCCCAACTCTTCTACTCCCTTTGTTTAAGGATTAAAGCAGGAAAAGGGACACACCCTGCTTTTTTTTTTTTTTTGCTTCTTGTGAGGATGCTGCGAACATAGCAGTTAAAGCGGAGTTCCACCCTATTTTTTAACCTGTTTGCATTTTAATTAACACTGCCCCCTTAAATAGAATTGGCATGTTTTTTTTTTTTGTTTGACAAACTCACGGTTTTATTCCTGTGAGTTTGTCTTCCCGTTGCGGCGGATGGCTTCTCCGCCGCATCCAGCGCTGCTATGCCTCCTGGGTGATGTGTGTCATCAATCCCAGGAGGCTGGGCTGAACGAGCGCCGCCGTACAGTAGTTGAATCTCGGGGGGGCGGGAGGGAGGACAGTGCCGCCCATAGAGGTGGTGTCCTCTTCCTCCTCTCCAACTCCCCCTGCTAGCACCGCCCCCCCGCCTCCACCACCCGCCCGCCTTCTGTCTCCGGTTTGCGGAGATACAGATCATCAGGATGACAGAGCGCATCTCTGATAGATCTGTATGTGAGAACACCCGCTCGTAGTACTGCCCCGCCTCCCTGTACATAGAAACAGCGCGCTCTGCACTGTGTGTTACAATCTAGTGCAGGGAGGCGGGGCAGTACTACGAGCGGGTGTTCTCACATACAGATCCATCAGAGATGCGCTCTGTCATCCTGATGATCTGTAACTCTCCCCACTCTGCACTGGTGTCACAGAGTTAGTGGGAGAGCGAGCTTGCCATCCACTGTGCCCAATGCTGCCCTCACTGTGCCCCTCACTGTGCCCAACACTGTGCCCGTAACTGTGCCCAACGCTGCCCTCACTGTGCCCAACACTGTGCCCTCACTGTGCCCAACACTGTGACCTCACTGTGCCCGTAACTGTGCCCAACGCTGCCCTCACTGTGCCCTGACTGTGCCCAACACTGCCCAACACTGTGCCCAATGCTGCCTCACTGTGCCCGTAACTGTGCCCACACTGTGCCCAACACTGTGCCCAATGCTGCCTCACTGTGCCCGTAACTGTGCCCTCATTGTGCCCTCACTGTGCCCAACACTGTGCCCAACGCTGCCTCACTGTGCCCGTAACTGTGCCCATAACTGTGCCCTCACTGTGCCCAACGCTGTCGTAACTGTGCCCTCACTGTGCCCAACGCTGCCTCACTGTGCCCTCACTGCACCCGTAACTGTGCCCTCACTGTACCGATGCGGGGTGCTATGCCGGGGCCGATGCGGGGTACATGGGGCGATGCGGGGTGCTGGGCCAGGGCCGATGCGGGGTGCCGAGGCCAATGCGGGGTACAGGGGCCGATGCGGGGTGCCGGGGCCGATGCAGGGTGCCGAGGCCAATGCGGGGTACAGGGGCCGATGCGGGGTGCCGGGGCCGATGCGGGGTGCTGTGCCGGGGCCGATGCGGGGTACCGAGGCCGATTCGGGGTACAGGGGCCGATGCGGGGTGCTGGGGCCAATGCGGGGTGCCGGAGCCGATGCGGGAGGCCGATGCGGGGTACCGGGGCCGATGCGGGGTGCCGAGGCCGATTCGGGGTACAGGGGCCGATGCGGGGTGCTGGGGCCAATGCGGGGTGCCGGAGCCGATGCGGGAGGCCGATGCGGGGTACCAGGGTCGATGCGGGGTGCCAAGGCCGATGTGGGGTGCCGAGGTCGATGCGGGAGGCCGATGCGGGTTGCCGAGGTCGATGCGGGGTGCCGAGGTCGATGCAGGGTGCCGAGGCCGATGCGGGGTGCTGTGCCGGAGACGATGCGGTGGGCAATGTGCTGTGCTGGGGGAAGAAGGAAGCAGGAGGAACTCGGCACAGGGATGGTGGGAACTCCTCATAATGGGGCACAGTGGGTGTACAGACCCGGGAACTCAGCACAGGGATGGTGAGAACCCCTCATAATGGGGCACAGCGGGTGTACAGACCTGGGAACTCAGCACAGGGATGGTGGGAACTCCTCATAATGGGGCACAGCAGGTGTACAGACCTGGGAACTCAGCACAGGGATGGTGGGAACTCCTCATAATGGGGCACAGCGGGTGTACAGACCCGGGAACTCAGCACAGGGATGGTGGTAACCCCTCATAATGGGGCACAGCGGGTGTACAGACCTGGGAACTCAGCACAGGGATGGTGGGAACCCCTCATAATGGGGCACAGTGGGTGTACAGACCCGGGAACTCAGCACAGGGATGGTGGGAACCCCTCATAATGGGGCACAGCGGGTGTACAGACCCGGGAACTCAGCACAGGGATGGTCGGAACTCCTCATAATGGGGCACAGCGGGGGGTACAGACCTGGGAACCTAGCACAGGGATGCTAGTAACCCCTCATAATGGGGCACAGCAGGGGGTACAGACCCGGGAACTCAGCAGAGGGATGGTAGGAACCCCTCATAATGGGGCACAGCGGGTGTAGAGACCTGGGAACTCAGCACAGGGATGGTGGGAACTCCTCATAATGGGGCACAGCGGGTGTACAGACCTGGGAACTCAGCACAGGGATGGTGGGAACCCCTCATAATGGGGCACAGTGGGTGTACAGACCCGGGAACTCAGCACAGGGATGGTGGGAACCCCTCATAATGGGGCACAGCGGGTGTACAGACCCGGGAACTCAGCACAGGGATGGTGGGAACCCCTCATAATGGGCACAGCAGGTGTACAGACCTGGGAACTCAGCAGAGGGATGGTGGGAACCCCTCATAATGGGGCACAGTGGGTGTACAGACCCGGGAACTCAGCACAGGGATGGTGGGAACCCCTCATAATGGGGCACAGCGGGTGTACAGACCCGGGAACTCAGCACAGGGATGGTAGGAACCCCTCATAATGGGGCACAGCGGGTGTACAGACCCGGGAACTCAGCACAGGGATGGTGGTAACCCCTCATAATGGGGCACAGCGGGTGTACAGACGCGGGAACTCAGCAGAGGGATGGTAGGAACCCCTCATAATGGGGCACAGCGGGTGTACAGACCCGGGAACTCAGCACAGGGATGGTGGGAACCCCTCATAATGGGGCACAGCGGGTGTACAGACCCGGGAACTCAGCACAGGGATGGTAGGAACCCCTCATAATGGGGCACAGCGGGTGTACAGACCCGGGAACTCAGCACAGGGATGGTGGTAACCCCTCATAATGGGGCACAGCGGGTGTACAGATGCGGGAACTCAGCAGAGGGATGGTAGGAACCCCTCATAATGGGGCACAGCGGGTGTACAGACCCGGGAACTCAGCACAGGGATGGTGGGAACCCCTCATAATGGGGCACAGCGGGTGTACAGACCCGGGAACTCAGCACAGGGATGGTGGTAACCCCTCATAATGGGGCACAGCGGGTGTACAGACGCGGGAACTCAGCAGAGGGATGGTAGGAACCCCTCATAATGGGGCACAGCGGGTGTAGAGACCTGGGAACTCAGCACAGGGATGGTGGGAACCCCTCATAATGGGGCACAGCGGGTGTAGAGACCTGGGAACTCAGCACAGGGATGGTGGGAACTCCTCATAATGGGCACAGCGGGTGTACAGACCCGGGAACTCAGCACAGGGATGGTGGGAATCCCTCATGAAGGGTTCCCACCATCCCTGTTCTGTGCTGACTTCCTGTGCCTGTACTCCTGCTGTGCCCATTATGAGCGTACGAATCCGAATTGAGTTTCGGGCACAAAATACGAAATAACGGCTAATGCGAAACGGAACTAAACAAAATGAATTTATTGACAGTGCACATGTCTGGTATATGTATACACACCACATATATAACAAGAGATATATATCATCTTGTTATGTAGATATATCTGCACAGGAACAAATGATTTCTTATATTTACTGGTTCCTGGAAGGAGGAGGGGAGGAGGGGAGGAGAGGTTTGCTTAGATAAGGGGTGGTAACTTCCTCTGACACTCCCGTTGCTATTGAAAACTGATCTGAAACCATTACACTGCTTGTACAACACTGAGCATGTGCGAGGCTGAAATCCAGGAAGTCATACAGTCTGGCTTCATGATGCCCACACTTAAGATGGCCCCAGTCAAATTCTGTTTTATAAAGTGTCTAAATGCTGTAAAAACCTAACAAAACGGACCTTAGTTTACAGACTAACTGTAGTAGAATACATTAAGCGTGTGTATTACAGGGGTTTTCATATTTAAAAAGTTTATATTTTTAAAATTGGGGCCGGAACTCCGCTTTAACCTCTTGTAGAACAACAAATGTGATGCAAAAAACAAAACACATGCAGAGTGGCTGCAATGTTGGGGGAGGCTGCATTGATTGCCTGACAGGTCTGATGGCTCAATCTGTGAGCTGTCTCTACAGGGGAGAATAAGGGGCCACCAGGTTCAGGTGGCGATTCCTTTTTATATTCCTACCCCTGACCTTATTCAATGGGGAGACCAAAGTCCTAAGCTAAAAGCAGAGGAGCTTAACCCAGGTGCATCAACAGCTGAACATAGTCTGGCAGCAACAATGCCTGCTAATCTGCACAGCTAGATGCGGAGTAGGCGTCTTAGATGAATCTGTATCCAACTCACACAAGGTGCTTACATTTGTGTCCCCCTAGCTTTACAGAGCTCTGACGTCTGGGCCTTTTTGAAGAGCCCTCTCTGCGACTGCACTGAGCCGGTGAGCACGTGCGACATGGTAGAGCCTGAAGCTGAGGAAGTGGGACGCACAATAGACCAGCTAACACTTAAGCTTCCGTCTTTGGAAAGCATGGTAAGCGAAAACATCAGGCATGTCTTTTACTGCCCATAGTAGTGGAAAAACAGATAAGACTTGCAGCTACTCATGGAAGACAATGCTTTGCATAGGATTAAGGGCATTTTTTTTTTAATGTACCAGCCCCTTCAAGGGGAGATATATGGGTACTACAGCCATCCTGTCTGAACAGACATAGTGGCCCAGGCTACATGCCGGCTAGGGGAGGTATATGGGTGCCCTGAGCCATCCCGTCTCAAAAGACATTGTGGTTTACATTGCCCATGCATAAAAACATAATATAGGCGAGACCCATAGTCCCCTACAGAAGACCTACTGTCGAACCAAGTCCCGTAGGTCCCTCTCTTACCTTTCCACGCTGCAGGGTATTGCCAAGCAAGAGGCCCAATCTTCCCCCTTCACCGTGGGTATAGTCCTAGACCTTCAGGGACCGGGGTCCATGGCAGGAACACCACACCCCTGGACCTATATAGCACCCTGGCAGCAGAAAAAACATTTGGTCCTTAGAAGGCACAAAGTTCTGGAACCCAGGATCCAGCCCTCCGCAGAGAGGCATTATAGGCTAAACCTCGTTCTTCGTACCGAGGCCCGGGTACCGTCCACTTTGGCTATGAAGCACCTTGGACGGATCCGGATTTATGGAGGCTTTTTACATCCAGCATGGATCCCTCCAGTGGAGCTCCTAAGAGCACATGTTAACTCGTGACCAACACCTTAGACACTGATGAAAAAACTGAGGAACTCCCAGTAGGGGAGGGGTTATATAGGGAGGGAACTTCCTGTTTAATTGATTACACCAGTGTCCATCACCTGAAGGTAGACTCTATAACCACATAGTAATGAATATGCAGCTCTGTGTCCCGTGATGTACGATAAAGAAATACGGTAATTAATTGATAAGTCTATTGGATTTATAAAAATGGCGTTGATATTGTTTTGTTCTTTATAAGTGAAAAAATAATTGTTGATTCCCCCAGAAATCTTGTGAGCTGAAAACTTCTGTGCTCTCTACCTCTTCTGCATTATCTGTTACATTGTTTCCAGCTGTCTTTGTGGATTACAGAACAGAGAGAGGTGTTCTGTAGTCCTGTTCTGGAATTACATTTCTGCTCCCCCATGCAGTATAGAGATGGAGCATTGTCACCAAAGCACGGGATGAGTGTTACTAGCGGGATTACCAGGTGAGACTAATGTGGGGAAAAAAACTGAAATAAGGAAGTGAATGCCGCCACTACATCTAAGGACTGGTAAGCTGTAATATTACATATTTTTCTTGGTTTCAAATATACTTTAACAAAAAGTTTTTGAATGTGGATAGATAACAGCATTTTAAATATATAACTTTTAAAAGCTCAAAAAAATAACTAAGTACAAAGGGCCAGATTCACGTAGGGGAGCGGCGGCGTAACGTATCGTAGATACATTACACCGCCGCAAGTTTTCAACGCAAGTGCCTGATTCACAAAGCACTTGCGATGAAAACTACGCCGGCGGCCTCCGGCGCAAGGCGGGCCAATTCAAATGGGCGCGTGCCATTTAAATTAGGCGCGCTCCCGCGCCGGACCTACTGCACATGCTCAGTTTCGCAATTCCCGTCGTGCTTTGCGCGCCGTGACGTCATTTTTTTGAACGCCGACGCGCGTAGCGTACTTCCGTATTCCCGGACGTGTTACGCAAACGACGTTAAATTTTAAATTTCGACGCGGGAGCGCCGGCCATACTTTAGACAGCAATACGATTGCTGGCTAAAGTTAGGGCACCCAAAACAACGACTAACTTTGCGACGGGAAACTAGACTAGCGGTCGACGTAGCGAGCGCGAAAATCCGTCGTGGATCGCTGTAACTCCTAATTTGCATACCCGACGCTGGTTTACGACGCAAACTCCCCCCAGCGGCGGCCGCGGTACTGCATCCTAAGATCCGACAGTGTAAAACAATTACACCTGTCGGATCTTAGGGATATCTATACGTAACTGATTCTATGAATCAGTCGCATAGATAGAAACAGAGATACGACGGCGTATCAGGAGATACGCCGTCGTATCTCTTTGGTGAATCTGGCCCAATATTCTTGGAATAAGGTACATAAAGGTGAAAAAAGATAACACATAACAGTGTCTAGAAAAAACGAATTCCAGAATTATAGAATACATGGTTGTAACAGGTACAATCGCCATAACACAAGGAAGCATGGATGGAGGAGACCCTTGAATCCCTCTCCACTGAAAAGTCCAGGAGGTATGGCGGCAAAGGACCTCATATCTTAGATCAGTAGTTCTCAACTCCTGTCTTCAAGATCCACTAACAGGCCAGGTTTGCAAGATAACTGAAATATATTACAGGTGATATAATTTGCTGCTCAGTGGTACAGTCATCTAGTCTGCATCTCCCCAAGGTAGGGTCGAGAAGCATGTGGGATCTGAAAAAGATGACCAGAGAAGTAAGCCATGTGCCTTAAACTAATAAATTTGGGCAAAAAAAAAAGAACCAGAGAAAATTATCAAATAAATCTGGGGGATTGCCCCTAAACACTGAGGTATGTAGAGTAATCATAGGGAGGGTTGCCTCTTGATGGGAAAGATGATGAGAGCTCCTTAGCTATCATCAAGTGATGAACTGAACGGCGTATTGGTGATGGCATACCAATCCTCATATGCAAAAGAAGATTGCAGAGGAAATGTTACTGAAGCAGTCTATAAAGGCCTGCCACCGGTTGTCAAAGTGTTTAGAGGAAGTGTAAAGCCTCGTACACACGATAGGTTAACCAGAGGACAACGGTCTGAAGGACCGTTGTCATAGGTTAACCGATGAAGCTGACTGATGGTCCGTCACGCCTACACACCATAGGTTAAATAACCGATCGTGTCAGAACGCGGTGACGTAAAACACAAGGACGTGCTGAAAAAAACGAAGTTCAATGCTTCCAAGCATGCGTCCACTTGATTCTGAGAATGCGTGGGTTTTTAACCGATGGTTGTGCCTACTAACAATCGGTTTTGACCTATCGGTTAGGAATCCATAGGTTAATTTTAAAGCAAGTTGGCTTTTTTTTAACCTATGGTTAAATAACCTATTGGGCCCACACACGATCGGTTTTGACCGATGAAAACGGTCCTTCAGACCGTTGTCCTCTGCTTAACCTATCGTGTGTACGAGGCCTAATTCCGAGTCAACAGGTCAATCATTCTCTAAAGAACAGAAGCTGACCAACAGATCAAGTCATTCCCCATAGAATAGAAGCTGACCTTGATGATTAATGATAGGTTGTTCACTTGCATATATATGTGGTACATGTAACATATTGATGTTATTTGTGTTAACGTTATTTTATTTTATTTTTTTTGTTTGAGTTATGCTTTAATGTACGATTAGTCAAAAGGGGAAAAAAGTGAATATAGTGGGCCAGATCCACAGTGAGGCCCCGTACACATGGCCGAGGAACTCGACGTGCCAAACACATCGAGTTCCTCGGCCAGTTCAGTCCTGGAGCCGCCGAGGACCTCGGCGGGCCGAGTTCTCCCATAGAACAACGAGGAAATAGAGAACATGTTCTCTATTTCCTCGCCGAGGTCCTCGTCGGCTTCCTCGGCCGAAAGTGTACACACGGCCGGGTTTCTCGGCAGAATTCAGCCAGAAACTCGGTCGGAAGCTGAATTCTGCCAAGGAAACTGGTCGTGTGTACGGGGCCTGAGAGTACGACGGTGTATCTACTGATACGCTGGCGTACTTTCAAATTTCCCGCGTCGTATCTTTAGTTTGAATCCTCAAACCAAGATACGACGGCATCTGGGTTTGATCCGACAGGCGTACGGCTTCGTACGCCTTCGGATCGTAGATGCAAAACGAATTGCACTCCTGTGACCCATAGAAGCCCAGCCAAAGGAGCTCAGGCTGGACTTTTCCCTTAACTTCCTAAAGGAGGACCATTTTAGAATCCTGGTACTAAGCCCAGTGGTTTGTTTTTGTTGACCACAACTCATTGTTGGTCTAGTTTACTCCTATTCGGGTGGAAGTCACGCCACCTGTAGTTGAGGCCTATGCCATTCCAGGCAGAAGTTTTCCCAGATTCCTCTGTCCTGGTTTAGAACACCAGGCTGACCCTATTCGTCTTTGGTTGATAGTTTTCCTGTTTTTTCCTCATCTAGCACTGATTCAGACATTGGTTGCAAATATTTTAGAAACGTTTTTCTTGGGCCCATCTGTGGCTGTTGTTTACCCATCAATTGGACTGCATTTTGGATGTTCTGACTGTTTCTGAATCCTTATGTCCTTCAATGGATGCAAAGTAGGTGAAAAAAATCCTGTTATTCCTTTCAGAGCCAGTTCACATCTATGCACATGCAGTGGTGAAGGTTTAGTAAATACGCACTAAAATGCCAGTGTGCTGCTATTCATTCCAATGGCTTTGTGTAACGTGCAGTACTGTAGAAAGGATAGTGCAAGGACATTTTTTACAACTTCAAAAAAGCTTCCAAATCTCCACCCTGATAAGTTTTATTACAGGAGGGAGATGCATACTCTGCCCAGGTTGGTGAGCTTTGCCCATTACCAGTCTCCACTATAGTTAGGGACTTGTACTACTCTATTAAGTTGACAGTCTGTGTTCTGTGTGAGATTCCATTGAAGTGCATCTGGCAGCTTTGTCTAGAAACGGCTAAACATAGAAACATTGTCATTGACTATTGCTGCCAACATATGTGTCATTAATCTCTAGAGAGAATTCATTCGCTCCTTTCAAGATATATGGAAGCATACAAAGATGTGCCAAGCCTTCAGGAAAACTAGAAGAGTATTATTAGTCTGGAATACAGAGCCAAGAACGTTGCCTCTAAAAACCCATATACCCGTACGCAACCTGATAAAGGTTATTTAAAGGATGATATAGCTTTAGCATGTAATAGTGATTTTACTTTTCAGCTGTAATTGATGGGAGTGTATTTCCACATTCGTCATTAACCATCTAATTTAACAAAATAAAACAGTAACCAGTCTACTATCTTTAAATTATTTACCCTGAAATAACATATTTTACAGATTCCGCAAGTATCAAGTGCAATAATTTGTGTGTGTGCCAGTGTGAGGTTGTAAACCGTCAAATAACAATTTTCATTGTGCCCAATTCTTTCTTTTTTCATATTTTGAGTATAATGTACACAAGCAAAATAAAGAGTCCACACCCTTAAACAGTTCACTAGAACAAGTGTCACCATTGGAAAATTTCCCATGTACAGGGGGTCCCCGACTTACGAAGGCCTGAGTTACGAACTTCTCCCACTTACGAAGTGGGCGCTGCGGGGACCCTCTGCCATTTTGGGCGGACCGTCTGCTGTTCTGTGCATGCGCAGCCAGACGGTGCCTCGAGAAATGTCGGAAATGTCCATAATTGGCTGCGCATATGCAGAACGGCATTCAACGGAACATCGGAAAACATCGGAAATGTCCGTAATTGCCAGTCTGTGCATGCACAGCCGACTTGCGAGCATTTCTGATCTACAAACAGGAAGAAAGTCCCTAACAGGTTCGTAACCCGGGGACCCCTTTTAGTCCTGTTCTGGTGACAACTGAAAATGTTGTATTTTCCCTTATGTCACTGGGACATAGGAGGATCTTATTAGTAGAGGGAGAGAGAGCTATATAAACAGAACCGGGGGTCTTATTCCTACCTGCTGAGGTTGATTTACCAAAACTGGAGAGTGCAAAATTGTTCTCGAGAGTAAACAAGGCATATTGCCGTTCTGACAGGGGAGAAGATAGAGATCTTGTGTTCCTGCTAAGCAGGAAAACGGATCTCTGTCCCCCCCCAGTCAGAGCACCTCCCCCACACAGTAATCAAGCACCCCCAAGGGACACATTTAACCCTTTGATTACCCCCTGATGTTAACCCTTTCCCAGCCAGTGTCAGTACAGTAACAGTGCATATTTGTTTAGCACTGATCACTCTGGTCACTGGTCCCCAAAAAAGTGTCCTGCTAAAAAATCGCTGATTGCCGCCATTGCTAGTAAAAAAAAAAGTATGCTATAAAATATCCCATAGTTTTGTAGATGCTATATTTTTTGCACAAACCAATCAATATACAGTGGAACCTTGGATTACAAGCATAATCGTTTCCAGGAGAATGCTGGTAATCCAAAGCACTCGCATATCAAAACGAGTTTCCCCATAGAAGTCAATGGAAACGATGGCTGAATTCGGAAAACCTTGTAAAGACTCGGGAACTGAGTATTTTCAACGGCTCTGATTGGCTCCGCTCGGCTCCGGCGCCCCATACCTGCACACCACTGTGGCTTGAATTCTGCTTGTTTTACGAGACAACACTCGCAAACCGAGTCAGGATTTTTAAAAATACAGTGCTCGCATTTCGAAACGCTCATTAACCACGTTACTCGCACTCCGAGGTTTCACTGTAAGCTTTTTGGGATTTGTTGACCAAAAACATGTAGCAGTATATATATTGGCCTAAATTGATGAAGACATTTTTCAAAATTGTCGCTCCTTTTTTTTTTTTTTTTTATAGTGCAAAAAAGAAATAACACAGAGGTGATCAAATACTACCAAAAGAAAGCTCTATTTCTGGGGGAAAAAAATTCCATCAATTTTATTTGGGCACAGTGTCGCACGACCACGCAATTGTCAGTTAAAGTAACGCAGTGCCTTTTGTATTATTTTCCTTTTTTTCTTCCTGATTTGTGATCTCTGTATTGTACCTTGTACCATTGTGCATCAATAAAGACCAACCTTGTTGTTAAAAAAAAAAAAGTAACGCAGTGCCGTATTGCAAAAAATGGCCTGGTCATTAACCACTTCAATACCTGCCCATTTTAATATGACGTCCACAGATGGGATCTCCCATCCTGGGTGGACGTCATATGACGTCCTGGGCTTTGTGGGGGGGATATCTGAATGATGCCTGCAGCTAGAGGCATCATTCAGATATCCTTCTCTTCTGCCGGCGATTCTGTGCAACATAAGAACTATCATAGCGGCGGTTCCACCGCTTAATCGTTCTTATAGACGGCGGGAGGGGACAACCCTCCCTCCCGCCGCCATCCGGTGCTTCTCCGGGCTCTCCCGTGCCATCGGGGGCCCGGAGAAAGAATCGTCCGGCACTGGCAGGAAGCATAGAGATGACTGGTGACCAGATGGTCACCAGTCATCTCTATGACCGTCGGAGGACCCGGGCGCGATGTGATGACGTCACGCCCGGGTCCCCGTAAGTAAACAAAGCCGCGATTGCGGCTACTAAGCAACAGTAATCATGAGATCGTGACATTTTTTTCACCGATCTCATGCTTTCCAGTCTGGAGGAGAGATGTGGGGTCTTATTGATCTTGCATCTCTCCATAAAGAGGACCTGTCACACACATTTCCTATTACAAGGGATGTTTACATTCCTTGTAATAGGAATAAAACATTTTTTTTTTTTAAATCTGTAAAAAAAAAAAAATCTGTAAAAAAAAAAAAAATTTAAACGCCCCCTGTCCCCGGTAGCTCGCGCGCAGAAGCGAACGCACACACAAGTCCCGCCAACATATGTAAACGCCATTTAAACCACATATGTGAGGTGTCGCCACGTGCGTTAGAGTGCCAGCAACAATTCTAGCACTAGCTCTCCTCTGTAAATCTAAACTGGTAACCTGTAAAAAATTTCAAAGCGTTGCCTATGGAGATTTTAAAGTACCGAAGTTTGGCGCCATTCCATCATAAGTGTGCGCAATTTTAAAGCGTGACATGTTAGGTATCTATTTACTCGGTGTAAGATAATCTTTCATATTTTACAAAAAAATTAGGCTAACTTTACTGTTTTGTTATTTTTTTAATTCATGAAACATTTTTTTTTTTTAAAAAAGGCGTTTGAAAGATAAAACGTTGCAATGACCGTTGTTTTATTTCCCGGGGTGTCTGCTAAAAAAACATATATAAAGTTTGGGGGTTCTGCGTAATTTTCTAGCAAAAGAATGATGATTTGTACATGTAGGAGAGAAGTGCCAAAATAGGCCCGGTATGGAGGTGTGCATAAAAGCCCGGTATTGAAGTGGTTAAAGGGGTAAAGCCTTCCGGGGCTAAAGTGCTTAACACTCCTGTACTGCTTGCTTATTTATACGCAGTTCTCAGCTACTTGTGAAAATCGGACAGCATGTACCTGTCCTAAATCGTATGAATTGATTATAACAATGGATCCTCTATAAAACAAAGCTCTGTTTTGGTTTTTAAAATAAAAAATACATGTTAAATACATGCCAAAAATGTAAATTTTAACTAAGCTTGCTAAGTGAAATTTAGAAACCTGTTTTAATTTTTCGTAGTCTTATTTCAAAATTCTAGATATGATTGCAAGGGAAATATTCCTTGGTGCTTTTCACATGTATTCTCTTAGTGCTTGTAGTCAAGTTATCCCTTCTAGTGACTAATACCTACAGTTGTTTCTTTCAGTCTGTGACAGCTGCAGGAGCAATTCCTTTTTCCAAATTGGCCCACCAAATTCCATATTGTGAGAGGCCGTACCTATATTTAGCCGGTGGGCTTAAATTGCACAGAGCCTAAGCTTGCCGGAGTTCACAGATCAGCCCTTTTGCTGCTGGACTTGGGAGCTGACAAGAGCTGTACTCCGCTTTCTCCCTCAACTTTTACTCCATACCAAAAAAATGGATCCAACCCAGGAACTGAAAGAAGAACTCAGACTTTATCAATCTACACTCCTTCAAGATGGGCTGAAAGAACTTCTCGACGAAAATAAATTTGTTGATTGTTTCTTGAAAGCCGGAGACAAGACCCTTCCGTGTCACAGGCTCATTCTGGCAGCTTGCAGTCCCTATTTCCGGGAGTTCTTTTTGTCTGACGAGAGCGAAGAGAAGAAGAAAAATGTGGATTTAGATAACGTTGACCCGAGTTTCATGGAAGCCATACTTAAATACCTTTATTCTGCCGATATTGACCTTAATGATGGAAATGTTCAGGATATATTTGCACTGGCCAGTCGTTTCCAAATCCCTTCCGTGTTCACAGTGTGCGTCACTTACCTTCAGAGGCGACTGTCACCTACCAATTGTCTGGCTATCTTCAGACTGGGCCTTCTGCTGGACTGCCCAAGACTTGCCATTACTGCACGGGACTATGTCTGCGATCGGTTTAGCCAGATTTCTATTGAAGATGATTTTCTTCAGTTAGCCCCACATGAACTAATAGCCGTCGTCTCCAGCGATGCCCTAAATGTTGAAAAGGAAGAGGCCGTCTTTGAGGCCGTGATCAAATGGGCCAAGGCGGACAAGGAGAACAAAGTGAAGAGTCTTGTGGAGGTCTTTGATTGCATCCGGTTTCGCTTGATGCCTGAAAAATATTTCAAAGATCGGGTAGAAAAGGAAGAGCTGCTCAAGGGAAATGCTGATATACAGAAAAAGATCAAGGATCTCCAAGATGCCTTTGCTGGCAAATTACCAGAGCCGTCCAAGGAGAAGGCAGACGGTGATGTTGGTGATGAAGATTTACTTCCCGGATATCTGAATGACATTCCTAGGCATGGCATGTTCGTCAAAGATCTGATCATTATGGTCAGTGACACAGCAACGGTAGCTTATGATCCCCTAGAAAATGAGTGCTACTTGGTGGCCTTGTCTGAGCAGATCCCAAGAAATCATTGCAGCATAGTCTCCAAATCTAATGAGATTTATGTGGTTGGTGGACTATATGTGGATGAAGAAAATAAAGACCAACCATTGCAGTCATACTTCTTTCAGGTATGTGATCACAATGTTTTTTTTTTATTTTGCATAAGAAGTAATTTTGCAAGTCGCCTCTCAAGTAGTCTTGAGATCGCCTTGCCGAGTCGCCCCCAAAGTCGTGCCGCCCCTGTGGGAACTGGCTCCAATGCCGCATACACACGATCATTTTTCAGCATGAAAGAAAACGTCGTTTTTCAGCATGTCTAAAAAACGAAGTTTTCCCAACTTCATCGTTAAAACGATGTTGCCCACACACCATCGTTTTTAAAAAATGATCTAGCAAAGCGCGGTGACGTACAACACGTACAACGGCACTTTAAAGGGGAAGTTCCATTCGCCTTTGGGCTGCTTTAGCTGATTCCGTGTTAGTAAAAGACGATTCACGCTTTTTTGTCTGTTACAGCGTGATGAATGTGCTTACTCCATTATGAACGGTAGTTTTACCAGAACGAGCGCTCCCGTCTCATAACTTGCTTCTGGGCATGTGCAGGTTTTTTACGTCGTTTTAGCTCACACACGATCATTTTTTACAACCCGAGCCAGGTTTTGCGTCGCTTTAACAGACAATTGCGCGGTCGTGCGATGTGGTTTCCATACAAAATTGGTGTCCTTTTTTTCCCCACAAATAGAGCTTTCTTTTGGTGGTATTTGATCACCTCTGTGGTTTTTATTTTCTGCGCTATAAACAAAAAAAGAGTGACAATTTTGAAAAAAACACAATATTTTTTACTTTTTGCTATAATAAATATCCCCCAAAAATATATATAAAAAAAAAAAAATTTCCTCAGTTTAGGCCGATACGTATTCTTCTACATATTTTTGGTAAAAAAAATCTCAATAATCGTTTATCGGTTGGTTTGCGCAAAATTATAGCGTTTACAAAATATGGGATAGTTTTATTGCATTTTTATCAATTTTTTTTTTTTTTTTTTTACTACTAATGGCGGCGATCAGCGATTTTTTTCGTGACTGTGACATTATGGCGGACACTTTGGACAATTTTGACACATTTTTGGGAACATTGTCATTTTCACAAGAAAAAAATGCATTTAAATTGCATTGTTTACTGTGAAAATGACAATTGCAGTTTGGGAGTTAACCACAGGGGGTTATGTGTTTACAACTGTAGGGGGGTGTGGCTGTAGGTGTGACGTCATCGATTGTGTCCCCCTATAAAAGGGATCACACGATCGATGATGCCGCCACAGTGAAGAACGGGGAAGCTGTGTTTACATCAGTGTTTCTCAATTCCAGTCCTCAGGCCCCCCCAACAGGTCAGGTTTTCAGGATTTCCATTATTTTGCACAGGTGATTTGATCAGTTTCACTGCCTTAGTAATCACCACAGCCTTTTCATCTGAGGGAAATCCTGAAAACCTGACCTGTTGGGGGGGCCTGAGGACTGGAATTGAGAAACACTGGTTTACATACAGCTCTCCCCGTTCTTCAGCTCCGGGGACCGATCGTGGGACTCCATCGGCGATCGGGTCCGCCAGTCCCGCGGTCACGGAGCTTCGGACCGGGGCGCGCGCCCGCGACCCCACGCTGGGCTTAAAGGGCATCGTAAATATACGTTGATGTGCCCAGCCGTGCCATTCTGCCGACGTATATCGGCGTGAAGGGGTCCTTAAGTGGTTAATGAAGGTACAACATTTAGCAACTTATTGCTACACTTAGAGGTGCCTCTCTTCTCTTTTATACACTGTCCAAAAAAATGCTTTCATATACAAGTGCTTTGGATTACAAGCATGTTTCTGGAATGAATTATGCCCGCAAACCAAGGTTTTACTGTATCTTCTTTGTTTGGGCTACTGGATGGTTGCTGATGATTGTGTGCATGCATGCTGGATTTATATCATTCTATCGCCAACCTCCATTGTCAACATCTTACAGACACCAGGTGTGTACACTGAACTATACATATGCTACAGACAGTGTACACAAAGAAAATATTAACAGGCAAGTATAGGATTTATCAGCAAAAGAGGCTTACAAGGTCTCTTGCATTATTATTATTATTTTTTTTTAACAAGTTTGGTTCCATATTAAAGTGACTGTAAACCCACTTTAAAAAAAACTGCAAGACAAAGGCATAATGAGCTAGTTTGCATAGCATACTATCTCATTATGTAATACTCACCTCAGATCGAAGCCCCCGCAGTCGTCCTGGTACACCACTCGGGCGGCCAACATCTCTCCAGGGGGTTACTTTTGGGTATCGCGGCTCTGGCACATGGGCGTGGGAGCCACCAGTCATGGCACGGCCTCCTTTAGAAATTGTCACGATCACCGTTTCTAAAGTGCGCCTGCGTCGTTGTCTATGGCGCATGCGCCGTAGACATCGGCGCCCTTTATTATTGTAAATATGTCCTAAACCGTGGAGGTTTATGAGATATTTTTGAGCACCTACAGGTAAGCCTTAATCTAGGCCAGTGGTTCTCAACCTGGGGTCGGGACCCCTTGGGGGTCAAATGACAATTTGCCAGGGGTCACCGAATCCTGGGCTGTTCCTGAAGCCTGCACCGCTTTTCCAGCCTTTTCGCAGCCGATAGAGAGAGATAGAAGGGAAAGAAAGGAGAACAAAGAGAGAGTGGTACATCCTAAAATGTACCATAAGTGGTTTTAATACTGTATGAGTGAAAGGGACTCAGAGAACGTTAAATGTCCGTGGGTTAGGGGCGCAAATTACTTGTCTTGCCTTGGGTGCTGACAACCCACGCTACGAAAACTTTATTGTTAGGGGTCCCCACAACTTGGGAAATTTTTATCAAGGGGTCACGGCACTAGCAAGGTTGAGAACCACTGATCTAGGCTTACCTGTACTTAAAAGTGGTTGTAAAGGGTTTACAACCACTTTAAAGTTTATTGGAAGGCATAGCCTTTCTTCTTAGTTGCGGATAGACTAGGAAAGAATTAGAACCCCCGTCACTGTTTATTGCCACCTGGGGCTCTGTTAGAGAGATTTCCCCTCACTTCCTGTCCTGGTGACAACAGTTTTACTACACAAGTAAGGGAAAAATCTCCCATAGCAAAGTAGATTCTTTCTGCTGGGATTCACAATGTGGATAAACACCCATGCAAATACAGCCTTAGGGAGATTTACTCTTGTTTCCTGACAAGACAGGAAGTGATGGGAAATATCTTCAATGGGATGCAAACAATAATGCATAATAATATTTGAGTTAAGTGGTGGAAGGCTACAGCATCTGATAAGGTTTTGATTGCTGTCAATGCCTTTCTGTCCAGGTGATATCCATTCCACCTGTATTTTAATAGATGTCTCAGGGACAGGAAACTAGGAGAAATGTCCCCCATGGGGGCACAGGCAACAAGAACGTTCCAAAAAATGTTTAATTCTCCACTCTGTCATAAGCAATAGCTGGTGTTCAGATTTAAATTAAATTAAGGGCAAAACTTAAATTTTTTTTGGATAGAGTTGCGAGGCGTTAAAACCACATATTTGTATTGCTGTCTGTGTCCCTGTTGGGCAGATTTACTTTGTCTAATTTTCCCATCACCAATGTCCCCAGGAAATAAAGTGTGAATGACATTTTTTGAGTTGCAGGCAAAACAGGTTAAAGGGGAAAAACATGTCAAAGGACACAACTAAGAGGAAATATCACTCATATTGGAAAGATATCCTCTCACTTACCGGTGAGTCTACAGGACAAGAAGTGACGAGAAATCTTATTGTGACAAAGACGACAAAAAAAAAAATATATATATATATATATAACAGTTGTAATCCTTCCAAACTGTTTTTAAAATTAACAATGTTAACATCAAATCTTTGCAAGTGAGTGACCAGTGTGAACATGGATCTGGTCAGTGGCGGCTGGTGCTCTATTTTTTTTGGGGGGGGGGGGGGGAACAAACCCCCCCCCCCTCTCCCACCACCAGGTCCGCACTTACCCCATCCAGGTCGTGGGTGGATTCCCTGGCTTATCCTCCCGGCCAATACGGTCTTAAGACCTGCTTCCTGTCCTGATTGGCCGAGGAGGAGAAGCAGGAAGACCATATCGAATGTTCCATCCGCCAATTGATCTGGTGGAAGTTGTTAGGGAGTATCGTATTTATTGGGGTATAGCGCGCTCCCGCGTATAGCGCGCACCCCTAAAGTTGGCCAAAAATTCCTGTGGAAAAAGGATTTTGTACTTACAGTTTTGGTGTCTTGCGCGTGGTCCATCGACGGCCTCGTCGGGTCCGGCGTCCGTCTGCGGATTCGGGTGTCCTCTTCGTCGGGTCCGGCGTCCTTCTGCAGCGTCCTCCTCGCTCGTTTCCCACTTTCCCGTGCCGAGTTTGAATACTGCGCCGGCATATACCGAGCACAGTACACTCGGGCAGGCTCGGCTACTGTCGCGCTCACATCCTGTACGTCCAGGACGTGAGCGCGGGAGGAGTCGAGACTGCCCGACTATACACGAGTGTACTGCGCTCGGTATATGCCGGCGCAGTATTCATACTCGGCGCAGGAAAGCGGGTATCGGCGTATATCGCGCACCCACGATTTTGCCCTGATTTTCATGGCAAAAAATTGTGAGGTATACGCCGATAAATACGGTAATAGCTATTTAAAGAGATAAAAAAAAATGATGCACACCAATGCCACTGATTATAAAAGTGCAGATGTGAAGCCAACCTGTAATGCAGGGGGTGCAGAGCAGACAGTGGCGACTGACCTCACCAGCTCTCTGTGCAGGGAGCTGTGAGAACCGAGCGATCGCTGAAGTTTGATCGCTTTGTTTTCAGCCTTGAGCTGTCAGACCGATGCTGCATCTACATAGGTAAGTATCATTCTAAAATAAAAACTTCCCATACTTCTCTTTTAACGAATAAGGTACTTAAAGCGGGAGTTCACCCAATTAAGTATTTTTTTATCTTTTCCCCTTAGATGGATGCTCGTTTTGTCTAGGGGAATCGGCTAGTTGTTTTAAAATATGAGCCGTACTTACCGTTTTCGAGATGCATCTCCTCCGTCGCTTCCGGGTATGGGTCTTCGGGAGCGGGCGTTCCTTCTTGATTGACAGTCTTCCGAGAGGCTTCCGACGGTCGCATCCATCGCGTCACTAGTAGCCGAAAGAAGCCGAACGTCGGTGCGGCTCTATACTGCGCCTGCGCACCGACGTTCGGCTTCTTTCGGAAAATCGTGACGCGATGGATGCGACGGTCGGAAGCCTCTCGGAAGACTGTCAATCAAAATAGGAACGCCCAGTCCCGCAGCCCATACCCGGAAGCGGCGGAGAAGATGCATCTCGTAAACGGTAAGTACGGCTCATATTTTAAAACAACTAGCCGATTCCCCTAGACAAAACGAGCATCCATCTAAGGGGAAAAATAGTTATGTATGGGTGAACCTCCGCTTTAAAGGGGAACCTAAAGGCTAAGCTCACTTTTAAAGCCCCATACACACAGACATTTACCAGTATAAAAAAATACCGGCCAACATTCTGCCCATTTGTATATCGGTCTGTCCGACACGTGCATGCTAGAAAACCAGCAGCTGACCGACTCCCAATCAGCAATCTCAGCCAATGGCAGATAACGCTGATCGGCATGTTCTGGCGGGGGGCTGCCCCCCTATTGGAACACAAAAGCTCAGTGGGGAGATCGCCAGACTAACCTTGCATGGTTAGCACAGTGTCTGGTGCGATTTGACATGTGATTTGACATGTCACATCTCATGTCAAATCAGCGGAATTTGCCGGCAATGGCACCGTCCTAATCTGTGCAAACGCGTCATCTGCGGCGCTGTACTGATTTCAAAAAGTAGTTTCTGTACTACTTTTTGCGATTTCAGCCCGCGATTTACATTGACATCTGTGCAGAAACCTGGACAGATGTCTCTAAAATCACAGCCGAAATCGGGACTGACAGGCGGGAGTGAAATCGTGCGAGTTCAGCTGAATTTGCGCGCTTCACTCCCGCAGCCCAGTGTGAACCTGTGCTTACAGCCATAGCTTAATTGAATAAGCTGAGGTTAGAAGATGATTGGCTCCCATGCAGGGCCGATCCGCCCTATAGGCTCACTATGCAAGCCACTTAGGGCCCCGCAAAGCTGCGGAGGGCCCCTCAAATTACTAGAGGCCCCGCCTGGTGAGAAGTCATTTTCAGCCCCTCGCCCCGCCTCTCAACTCGCTGGCTGCATGGGAGAAGAGGTAAGAAGCCAGCACCCCCCGCTTCTCACTTTAATGTAAGATGTAATTTCCGACAGCAGAACACCCCCTCCCCCCGCTTCTCAACTTTTTGCTTAGGGCCCCAGGGAGGTCAGGATCGGCACTGCTCCCATGCACAGCTGCACCAGATTCTGAGTGCTCCAGTTTTAGTAAATCTCCCCCATAGTCTGATATAACTATACTGCACATATGAAAGAGAACTGGTGAGATTAAACATCATTCTAAAATAAATGAAGATTAACCACTTGACCACTGGGCACGTAAACCCACTTAATAACCAGACCAATTTTCAGCTTTCGGTGCTCTCACAATTTGAATGACAATTACTCAGTCATACAACATTGTACCCAAATAAAATTTTCGTCCTTTTTTTCACACAAATAGAGCTTTCTTTTGGTGGTATTTAATCACCGTTGGGTTTTTAATTTTTTGCGCTATAAGAGAAAAAAGACTAAAAATTCTGTAAAAAAAAATTAATTTTTCTTTGTTTCTGTTATAAAACTTTTTGTAAAAATGTTGTATTTTTTCTTCATTCTTTTGCATAAATGTGAAAGATAAAGGTACGCCGAGTAAATAGATACCCAACATGTCACCCTTCAAAATTGCACACGCTCATGGAATGGCGCCAAACTTCGCTATTTAAAAATCCCCATAGGCGACGTTGCAGGGTATTGTGGGGTATTGCAGAGTATTGTGGGGTATTGCAGAGTATTGTGGGGTATTGCAGAGTACTGTGGGGTATTGCAGAGTACTGTGGGGTATTGCAGAGTACTGTGGGGTATTGCAGAGTATTGTGGGGTATTGCAGAGTATTGTGGGGTATTGCAGAGTATTGTGGGGTATTGCAGAGTATTGTGGGGTATTGCAGAGTATTGTGGGGTATTGCAGAGTATTTTGGGGGTATTGCAGAGTACTTTGGTGTATTGCAGAGTATTGTGGGGTATTGCAGAGTTGGGGCAGGGATGGATGACTGGATCTGTGACTGCATTTGTCACAGATCCAGCCCACAGCAGCTGCTGCTGCATCCGCTCCCTCCCCTCTCCTCTCACACTGTACCGTTCGGTACAGAGAGGGGAGGGAGGAACCGGCGTCATCACATGACGCCGGTTTGTTTACAAGTGATCGCTCCGTCATTGGACGGAGCAATCACGTGGTAAACCGCCACTATCATTCCCATGTGCGCGCCCCAGAGGGCGCGCGGGAGCGCGATTCTGGGAGGACGTCCATGGACGTCCTCCCAGGGTTAAGCAACCGCCTTGTAGACGTATATTGTCTATAGGGCGGTTGTTAACTGGTTAAATAGGGATAATGCCGATCGGTTGTATCCTCTATCTTTGCAATATCCACAAATGATAGGATTACAGTAGAAGCCATCGCTAGTTATCTTCCAGCATTCTTTGTGGTATTTTCTGACATTGCCGACTTTCTATATTTCAGTTGGACAGCATTGGAGGTGAATGGATCGGACTCCCACCTCTTCCATCATCCAGATGTCTCTTCAGCCTGGGTGAGGCGGAGAATTGTATCTATGCCATCGCTGGCAAAGACCTGCAATCTGAAGAGTCACTGGACACAGTGTTCTGTTATGATTCTAAGTATGATGTTCATTGTTACTAAGCGCTTTACAATGTGACATATTAATGAATGGATATTAAGTTTCTTCTTCTGGTTTCAGAGCCGTAACCTGGAAAGAAACAAAGAATCTCCCAGTCAAGGTTTATGGACATTCTGTGGTGTCACATAATGGGCTCATCTATACTCTTGGAGGAAAAACAGATGACAAGTAAGTGGCATGGCTTTGGATAATTAGCCAGAACATGATCTACCATTTGCACTTACTAATTCTTATCTGTATAGGATCCATAAAATGCCAGAACTCCCATCTCTGTTCCTGTCCACCTTGGGATTCTATGGGCTCTTTCACACTGGTGGTAATGCTTACTCCCCTCTGAAAAGTGATCCACTGTGGATAACTTTTCAAAGGGCAGTGAAGAAGTGTCTGGCAGGTGCTGCTGCCACCTCCTGATGCCTGTCCGGCCCTGAATGTCAGCAAAACTAGTTGTTGTTTAATTTGGACAGGGTATAATCCTCCAATCCCCATCAAATTAGTAGGTACGATGCCTGGCGGGTGTGGAAATGTGACTCGGTGTGCATCTTTCGGTATGTATGTGTTCCTTGATCATCCGATCAAGGGCGAATTCTGCTTTGCAAAATGTAAGTGCATTGTTTCCCTGGAAGCCCAGGTTCTGAATCTAGGGAAGCAACTGTCAACACTGAGAAGACCCTCCACACTAAAGGAGATTTGGGTTATACCCGGGAGGTGCCGGCATGGGCCAGCACAGAGGCAGGTGGAGATAAAGAGGGGCAGGCACGAAAGCAGAGTAGATGGGTGACAGTCAGGAAGGGTAGAGGGGAAAGTGCCAGCTGAACTCGCACCGCTTCATTCCCGCAGCCCAGTGTGAATCTGGGCTAATAAAGGGTCTGGAGGATATTCGTTATGAGGAAAGGTTGCGAGCACTGAACTTGTTCTCTCTGGAGAAGAGACGCTTGAGAGGAGTTATGATATCAATGTACAAATGCCGTACTGGTGACCCCACAATAGGGATAAAACTTTTCTGCATAAGGGTATTTAATAAGAGATGTGGCCATTCACTAATATAAGAAGAAAAGCTGTTTAACCTTAAACTAAATAGAGGGTTCTTCACTGTAAGAGCGGTTAGGATGTGGAATTCTCTTCCACAGGCGGTGGTCTCAGCAGGGGGCATTGATGGTTTCAAGAAACTATTGGATAAGCACCTGAACGACCACAACCTACAGAGATATACAGGGTAATACTGACATATAATCACACACATAGGTTGGACTTGTGTCTTTTTTCAACCTTGCCTACTATGTAACTATATAAATTTCCCATATTTCCTTATTCGCATATAACCAAAAATAATCATCTATGTATAAAAGAGTTTAACCACTACCCACTAAACCAGGGGTGCCCAACCTTTTGAAGAGTGGGGGCCACTTAAGCAACTTGGTAACCAGTCGCGGGCCACAAAGAGCGGAGCGGGCAGATGACAGGTCACAGCTGCTCTATAGGCCCTCTGATCCGCCCTGATGGAAGGGGACAAATTCCCTTCTGTTTTTCGGATTGGAGGTAGGTGGGCGTAAATGGACATCTGTCGCTCCAAAGAGGTGAATTGAGGGTCCCATTTGGTCGGGCTGATCGTGTGAAAAGGGCCTAAGACTGCTTTCAAACTGATATGCTGCGGTTTACCCACACTGCGGGTGCAACGTAGTGCACCTGTGTCTATCCTGCGGGTTAGCTGAATTTTGCCATAGACTCTGCCTGTGGCAAAAGCCAGCGCTGCAGAGGAAGCATTGGCTTATGGGGCTCTGCTCCACAGCCACTTTCATCCTCTACCACCAGCTTCATTCACAACACTGATGCTGTGGTATGGCGGGTCGGCAACTTGCCAACCCTCCATTCCAGAGCAGGAGGTCGCGGGCCACATCAGAGGGCTCAGCGGGCCACATGTGGCCCCCGGGCCACTGGTTGGCCACCCCTGCACTAAACAAACCCATACCTCCTATATAAATGCTCTATTTATGGATTTTCAGCCACTGCGTCAGAAGAATAGATGGGTTATGTGCATTTGCTCACACAGGGTTTATCTCTGAACTTTTATGTATTTTATTTTGTAAATGAATGTATTTTTTCTGTTTTGGTCATAGTGGCCCATAGTTAATCATAGTTGGTCTAATCACAGCTGTTGCTGACACTCCAGGAATTCTCTTTTGCCATCAGAATAAAGCAGGTGCAAAAATATGTCAGACTGAGTTGGCCTCGCCAGTGAACATATGTTATATCGGCACCTTATTAATACAGGCTCGTAAATTTGCCTTAAGTGCCGGGACTCGTTCAGTAAAGGACAGTTGTGATAACTATTATTGTGTTCAAATCAAATCAAATCCCTACTTATTAGCACTGCCCAGCTTCTGATATATTTTATTTTAAGTGCATACATGCTAAGTAATGTGTAAGTGTAACACTTCCTTATTATAGCTCACAGGGATGTCCCCCTGACAATGCCTTCATCTGCTTTTCTCATCAGAAGGTTGGAGCCATCAGTGTTCAGGCATTACCCAGGGTCAGCATCTACTTTCTGAACTGAGCTGCTGGCTCAGAGCTAACGCGGTCATCTAAATCCTGGTGCCTGTGCGGTACTTGGTTCAGTGCACATATGTTTTACACAGATGGTTTTTAAATTTATAATGTGATAACATTAACCACTTCCATACCAGGCACTTACGCAGCTTCCTGCCCAGGCCAATTTTCAGCTTTCTGAGCTGTCGCACTTTGAATGCCAATTGCGCGGTCATGCTACACTGTACCCAAACAATGTTTCTATCATTTTGTTCCCACAAATAGAGCTTTCTTTTGGTGGTATTTGATCACCTCTGTGATTTTTTTTTTTTGCGCAACAACTAAAAAAAGACAGAAAAATTTGAAAAAAATAAAGTTTTTATTTTTTGCTGTTAATTTTTTTGTAAATAAGAACGTTTTCTTTTTTAATTACGGGCACCGATGAGGTGGCACTGATGGGCACCGATGAGCACTGATAGGTGGCACTGATGGACACTGATAGGCGGCGCTGGTATGTGGCACTGATGGGCACTCATAGGCGACACTGATGGGCACATATCGGTGGCACTAATGGGTTCATATGGGTGGCACTGATGGGTACATATGGGTGGCACAGATAGGTGGGCACTGGGCATGGATGGGCACTGAGAAGTGGCACTGATGGACACTGAGGGGTGGCACTGATGGACACTGAGGGGTGGCACTTGTTTATTTACATTTTTTCCAATCAGTGTCCATGTTGCCAGTCAGTGCCCATTTGTGGGCACTGATTGGCATCTATTGTGCATATTTTTTACATGTGAATGGCCATGGGGGATGTACCTGGCCATCCACATGTTTCCTCCAATCCCTGGTGGTCCTGGCCGCTTCCCTGTGGTCTAGTGTGGGAAACCACTATCAGACGCGAGTGAGGAAGAGCCGATCAACGGCTCTTCCTGTTTACATCGTGATCAGCCGTGATTGGACACAGCTGATCACGTGGTAAAGAGCCTCCGCCGGAGTGACGTCCTTTTGGTGGTATTTGATCACCTCTGCTGTTTTTATTTTTTGTGCTATAAACAAAAAGAGCGAAATTTTGAAAAAAAAAACACTATTTTTTACTTTTTGCTATAATAAATATCCCAATTTTTTATTTTTATTTTCCGCAGTTTAGGACGATACGTATTCTTCTACATATTTTTGGTAAAAAAAAAAATATCGCAATAAGCGTATAGTGACTGGTTTGCGCAAAAGTTATAGCGCCTACAAAATAGGGGACGTAATTATGATTTTTTTGATTTTTTTGATTTTTTTTACTTGTAATGGCGGCAATCTGTGATTTTTATTGGGACTGCGACATTATGGTGGACACTTTTGACACATTTTTTTGGACCATTCACATTTATACAGCGATCCCTGCTATAAATATGCACTGATTACTGTATAAATGTGACTGGCAGGGAAGGGGGTTAACACTAGGGGGCAAGGAAGGGGTTAAATGTGTACCCTGGAAGTGATTATTACTGTGGGGGAAGGAGACTGACTGGGGGAGGTGACCGATCTGTGTCCCCATGTACAAGGGACACAGCATTGGTCTCCTCTCCCTGACAGGACGTGGATCTCTGTGTTTACACACAGAGATCCACGGTCCTGCTCAGTTACTGGGCAATCGCGGGTGCCCCGCGGCCAACGTGTTCCCAGTAACGCGGTGGGTGCGCGCGCCCCCTAGAGGCTGTGAAAGACGAGGACGTCATATGACGTCCTGTCAGAACAATAGATCTATCATGCCGCCGTCAATTGATGGCAGCCAGTTCTTGGTGAGCTAGAAGGTACTCTGTAGGCAAGAAGAAGAGAATGAACGGCGATTCTAAGTGTAAAGTTAACTTTTTACCATTAAAGTGTTCCTCATGCACACTGGACATTTTTTGGACGTTTTTACAGCAGCTGTTTTTGGCAGTAGACATTTTTTTCCTACAGTCATTAAACTCTCCATCATGTTATCCTATGTGTCCATGCACACATAGGCTGTTATCAGCAGTTTTGAGCAGTAAAAAAGAAAAAGAAAAAAGAACTAGCGTTTAAAATCTCCACACCTGTGATTATCCCGGCATAAGCTTCCTTGATCTCTGTAATAGGGATCCATCAGATCTGGTAAGAGGCCACTCTCTTTTCTTGTGGATGAAACACCACTTTGCCTTTTTTTCTTGAACACTGGTAGCCACGGAAGTTGAATACCATTTCACTTGTCACACCTTCATTATTTTCTTATCGACGTGAACTTTTTAAATTTAACCAAATTTTTTTTACACACTGGAATTTTTTTCACATTGACATTTTGAACAATGCATTTGTTATTTGCATCACTAAGGTGCTATCATATTGTTCAAACACACCAATTTTACATTTGAACACTTATATCGTAGATATCTTGTTTATTCTCTTTACTTTGTTCATTATCACATCAGTTCACTATTTAAAGAAACAGTGCACCATTAGCCATTTCTATTACTTTATCCTTCCAGGATTTGAGTTGCAATGGTTCCATGCCAGACGAGCACAGACACATTTTAAAGCATTTATTTAAATAAGTAAAAATATATGTCAAGAGTTTTCATAGAAACGTGTGCAAGTTGAAAGATTTTGCCTCTACTCTTGCTTTGATGACCATTAAAAATGTTTGGATTTCCCCTCATTTTGTGCCGGTTCACACTGAGGCAACCCGACTTTCAGCGCGACTTTGCAAGGCGATTTGGAGGCAACTTCAGTGCGACTTTGAGCAACTTACAACGCGACTCCAGGACAGGCAACTTTGGCTGTGGCCAATCACAGAATAATCAGCTCTGTGGGAGGGAGGGGGATGTCTGGGTAAACTATTTTTCTTCTCCTGTAAAGTTGCTTCAATATAGATGGAGATCCGACTTGGAGGCGACTTCCATTGAAATCTATGGGTACAAGTTGCCTAGAAGTCGCTTTGAAGTAGTACAGGAACCTTTTCTGAAGTCGGAGCGACTTCAGTAGTGTACATTAAAGCAGGGTTCCACCCGCGACTTTTTTTTTTTTTTTAAAGTCAGCAGCTACAAACACTGTAGCTGCTTACTTTTAATAAGGACACTTACCGCTCCTAGGTGCCCGCGATGTTGGCCCCCCGAGGCCGATCCCATGATCCTGGCAGCTCCCGGCACCGCCATCTTCACTGAGGCAAACAGCATTGCGGCTTCACTGCTTGTTTCCTAGTGCACATGTGTGAGTCTGGCAGCGCTTTGTGAATGGGCTGCTGCTTTCTGGGATACACACAGTTCCCAGAGGGCAGCACGCCCCATTACCCAGAAGACAACGTGGGGAGGACGAGGAAGAAGACCTGCCATGGTATGGGAAGAGGCAGATTAAGAAGACCTGCATAGCAACCGCCATTTCTGTTTTTTTTTTGTTTTTGTTTGGATTTTGGTGTATTTTTTTTTTTTTTAGGGTGGACCTCCACTTTAAGACGGCTCTCATTTACTTCTATAGCATTTTTTATGTCCAGCAACTTGGGGAAACTTAAGGACTTACAAGTCGGATCCAAAGTTGCTGTAGTGTGAACCGGTGACTTGTTGTTATGGTTCCCCTATCCAGATGGTTCCTGTAAGGACTGCGCAGGCGCAATCCTTGCCGACGGAAATCTCCGAACCTCGGCCGGCATCCAGGCTCATTCCTTAACATCCCAATGGATTGAAGGATGTTAAAAAAAGAGCCAGGAGGCCGAGCGAGCGGAGCGAGGACGTGAGGCCGACTGTCCACTTTCCTCAAATTCCACATTGCCCTGGATGCCGGCCGAGGTTCAGAGATTTCCGTCGGCAAGGATTGCGCCTGCGCAGTCCTTACAGGAACCATCTGGATAGCCAAAACCATATTGGCAGATCACCGGCACTTTATGTCTTGGTGACAAATGGAGAGGAACAAAAAAAGCAAAAACAACCAATCACTGGGTTTAACGCTTCTTAAGGCTGCATTCACACCTGAGCGTAGGTCGTTCGGTCGTTTTTGTCGCGCGTATTCATGCTTATTTGCGCGTTTGCATACAGCGTCGTCCGACATTTTTGTACTTCAACGTTTTTTATTTTAGCCAATAGGAAAAATTATCATCTTTTCATCACTTGTTGCTATGTTGGTAGATTTTTTTTATCTTCTGCCTAGGTTAAATGTCCTATTGATTAAAGCGACAAAACGCCCGTAGCAAAGGCTCGTTGTCGCGCAAGTCGCTTGAATCGAGCCTTCTATTACTTTCTATGGGAAATAGAAACGCTCAAAAACGCCCAAACCGCCCGATTCGCGTGACAACAAAGGGCCCGGAACTTGTTGGAGCTTCAGGCGTTCGGCATTAGGCGTTTTGGAGTGGAGATGTGAACCATCTGCATAGGGAATAATGTATTTTTTCCCCTCTAGCGTTTTTGAACGTCGCGCTTCAGGCGACAAAACGCTCAAGTGTGAATGCAGCCTTACTCTATGAAAATTGGTGTAAATATTCTCTTTTTGCCCCAGATTTCATGGAGCACATGGTGAAGTACAGAACAGATCACACTGCAGTCAGATCTGTTATACAAAGTCAGTTTTAGTTGCACTTTTATCTAGCAAGTGGCAGACATAAGCAGGGCTTTTTTTCTGGGGGAACTTGGGGGAACTCAGTTCCACCACCTTTGGCTCAGACCCTTTGGTTCCTGCTCACCACAATCACTTGTAAACACAGAAGTCTGGTTTCTGTGTTTACAAGTGACAGCTCTGCACTCTGTGTGTAACCCCCTGAACTCTGCACTCTGTATGTAATGCAATTCTGGTATTTAATGCCCCTTTAAGACCCTTCTACTGTTTTTGAAATCTGAACGGGTCGTGGTTGAGTTCCTGCACCTATTTTCTGAGAAAAAAAGCTCTGGACATAAGAGAGAAGCTACGTGTCACCCTTTCCCATCACTGGGGGCCTGGCCGCTATTTTTAGATTATCGCCGGCTTTACTCTCTCTTTAAATGACAACTTGGTGAAGTCTGCCATACTTCTTTAGTGCACCTGTTGAGCATTCTGCTAGGAATTCTGGGGACTATACCACAGACTGCGGAGGGCTCAGCACTAAAATAACCCTCATATTGCAATTGTGCTTCATACAGTAAATGGGAACTAATGAGCTCTAATTTAAAACCAAAATCTAGACAGACTTATAAACACAAGTGAGCTTATGTCTTTATTAAAAATCCATTGAAGTGGTTGTAAACCCTAACATATAACCAGTGATGTGACTGGCTTTAGGTGATAGACAGATATTAAACAAATCCTCCTACATAGGGTGTACCTGTTTATCTGCAGTTGTCTTTTCCCTACAACCATTAGAAGTGCAGAATGTACACAGGTAGCTAGATTCAGATTAGTTACGCCATTAACGTTAGAGATACGCCCGCGTAAAGATAAAGCTGCTCCCTAGGTGGCGTAGCCCATGCAAGGTATGGACGTCGGAACGGGCCTATCTTTTTACGTCGTTTGCGTAAGTCGTACGCAAATTGGGCTGGACGTAATTTACATTCACGTCGAAACGGCGTACTTTGGAGCAATGCACACTGGGATATGTCCACGGACGGCGCATGCGCCATTCGTTAAAAACGTCAATCACGTCGGGTCACCAGTCATTAACATAAAACACGCCCCCCTGTTCCACATTCGAATTAGGCGCGCTTAGGCCGGCCCATTAACGCTACGCCGCCTTAACTTAGGAGGCAAGTGCTTTGTGAATACAGCACTTGCCTCTCTGACTTACGGCGGCGTAGCGTATATGCGGCCTCAAAAGTAAGCCGCCCTACCTGAATCCAGCTAAGGATCTCTCAGCTCTGAATAGCAAAGGACGGAGAGCTGAAGTTACATCAGTGGAAGCTCTGAGAGCTGATTGGAGGGAAGAGACATACCCCCCTTCACACAGCACACAGGAACAGACATGAGGCTGTCAATCACAAGCAGTGTGCTGGAGCTCACTCCCCGTCACCATTTTTCTCTTGGTGTCAGGAAAACTAATCAGAAATTATTAATGCAGATAGCAGAGGAAGGAAGAAGCAGACAGAAATGACACTTAGTGCTCTGGATTGAGACAAGTACACACTATAGAGAGATATGCTTTGTTCATATTTCTTGTCTAAGGTTAACAACCACTTTCAGGCCTCGTACACACGACAGAGTTTCTCGGCAGAATTCACCGAGAAACTCGGTCAAAACCCGGATTCTGCCGAGAATCTCTGTCTTGTGTACACTTTTGGCCGAGGAAGCCGCCGAGGAGCTCGTCGAGAAAATAGAGAACATGTTCTCTATTTCCTCGTTGTTCTATGGGAGCTCTCGTCCCGCCGAGCTCCTCGGCGGCTTCAGTGCTGAACTGGCCGAGGAACTCGATGTGTTTGGCACGTCGAGTTCCTCGGCCGTGTGTACGAGGCCTAAGAGCCCCATTTCCCATATAACACTACCAGTGTGTCAACCCACCATCCCATGTGAGGTAGGGTGGAAAAGGGACAGACGCTTTGGCGTCTATTCCAGAACCTTACCTCCCATGTGTTGTTACAAGGCTTCTAGACGCATCTATATGTTTTATGTTATATATCATGTTTATGTCTAATGTTATTTGGTAATTAACATGTGTCACCGTATGTTGCAGTGACAGCCTTTGTTTATGTGAAGTTGTCATTATTTTTGACCGATGCTCTAATTTTAGCCAATTTTGTTACAATAAATTAATGTTTTAAGAAATACTCTTATGACCCATCTGTTACCATAGTAACCCTTTCTAGTGTTCTATACCAGGTTGTGTAGATATACAGCGGGTATAGAAAATAATCACATTTAGTTGCTTTGCAGCCTGAAATGAAGACAGACACCATTTTTGTTTTACCCAGCTGTATTTACTCAGTAAATCTTACAACATATAAGTAAAAGATATAACACCAACATGTCAGAAAAAAACAAAAACAAAAATCACTGATTTGGAAAAAGGATCACCCCCTTGTGTCAGTATTTTGTTGAACCACCTTTTGCTTTAATTACAGCCTTTATTTAGTCTGTTGGGATGTCTCAACTAACTTTGCACATCTACACTTTGCAATATCTGCCCGCTCTTCTTTGCAGAACTGTTCAGTTAAATATGGTGTGTGGACTGCAGCCTGGCACACACTAATAGTTTTTTTTTTTTAACCGAGATCTCCAGTCTGAGCTGCTGTACTAACAATCCAAAGTTCGTACAGCGATCTCCCCCGCTGAGCTGTTGCATTCTGACTGGGGGATGGATCCCCCCGCTAGAACACTCCAGTCAGCGCTTTCAGCCAATTAGGAGCTTGAGGGCAGCAGATTTTTCTTAAAAATTTTACTGTAAGGCCCCTTTCACACTGGGGCGTCAGCGGTAAAGCGCTCCTATTTTTAGCAGCATTTTACTGTCACATCTGTGGGTGGTATTCGGCTGATAGCAAGGTGCTTTTAACCCCCGCTAGCGGCCGGAAAAGGGTTAAAACCATCCGCAAAGCGCCGCTGCTGGCGGTGCCCATTCATTTCAGTGGCCAGGAGCGGTATACAAACCGCTCCTTCACCGCTCCAAAGATGCTGCTAGCAGGACTTTTTTACCGTCCTGCTAGCGCACCGCTCCAGTGTGAAACCCCCCGGGCAGCAGCTCTTTCAGGGCGCTTTGCAGGCACTATTTTTAGCGTTATAGCACCTGCAAAGCGCCTCAGTGGGAAAGGGGTCTAAAGGTTTTCCCATCCTGACTGGACATCATATAACATCCGGTCAGAAAGTGCCGCACAGCGCCATGGGACACAGCTGATGACCGATCAAAGTACCGGCTCACTGCTGGTACCATGTGACCGCTGTAATCAATCACTGCATGTCACATGACAGTTGTAAATAATAGATGGCTTCCTTTCATGCCATCCGTTGTGTACAATTGTGTTGCTAGTTGTGACTGGTCAATTTGATCACATGGTACAGACAGGGCCAATAACAGCGCATCGGTACCATGTGATTATCTTTGACCAATCACAGCTAATCACAACAAAACAAACTGAATGAATCTGTTTCATTCAGTAAAATGTTGCTTATAGCAACGTAATTCACTGCTAACATAATGTTTAAAAAAAATCCTGATCATTTTCTTAGAGTAGTACAATGTTACTATGGCAAAATTATATTGCTATGGTCACAGTGTTAAAAAAAAAAATGTGATACATTGTTTTTTTTTTGTACTGTCACCTGTTAGTGTCCCTGATCGCCGCCACACCAGTTATGATGACGCTGTACTGCACTGGTGACTGTATGTCATTTTTCTTTTTTTATTACAACTTAAAAAAAAAAATCGCCATGCCTCTTACTAAACATCTTTAGAAAGCAAGAGGGTAATGGGACTTTAAATGACGTGCATGATTACATGTACCTCCATTCCTAAGGCCCCTTTCACACTGGGGCGGGAGGCGCGGTGGCGGTATAGCGCCGCTAAAAATAGCGGCGCTATACCGTCGGAATTGCCGCGGGATTCGGCCGCTAGCGGTGCAGTATTAACCCCCACTAGCGGCCGATAAACGGTTAATACCGCCCGCAATGCGCCTCTGCTGAGGCGCATTGCGGGCGGTATTACCGCGGTTTCCCATTGTTTTAAATGGGAAGGAGCGGTGAAGGAGCGGTATACATACCGCTCCAAAGATGCTGCTTGCAGGAGATTTTTTTCTCTCCTGCCAGCGCATCGCCTCAGTGTGAAAGCCCTCCGGCTTTCACATTGAGGTTGCTGGGAAGGAGTTTTTCAGGCGGTATAGCAGCGCTATTTTTAGCGCTGTACCGCCTGAAAAACTCCTCAGTGTGAAAGGGGCCTAAATCAGAAATAATTTTGGATATTGGGACTTTGAGTGAGGCACGTGGTAGGAGAAATAATGTAAATGGTTTAATTGGCATAAAAACAAAGAATACCTCATAACACGTGATACATGGCTAAACATATTAAGTAGTTTAATCTATATACAAGACGAGGACAAACTAAAAAGAAACATTTATATATGTATACATGCACGCATCTGAAATCGCATAGTATCCCATAAAAGTAACTGATATAAAAAGCCAAATGCTTATCCGGTAATGGAAAAAATGGGTTATAGGATACAGATGAATCACAGTTGAAGTCAAGCTAGTTGTTGGGAAAATGATGACATTGATAGGCTTGACGCGTTTCGTGGCCACAGTGACTGCGCAATAGTCATTCAAAGTGTGACAGCACTGAAAGCCAAAAATTGTCCTGGTCAGGAAGTGGGTAAAAATGCTGGGCATTGAAGTGGTTAATGACACCAACTGTTAACATGCTACTATGCTGTGTACCTCCTAGATAGGTTATGTGTATTACTGTCTGGTAATTGTAAGTGATGGTTTTTCCTTATTAGGAGCAAATTTACATTTTTGCATTGTGATAGTGCACGGTAAAATATGTATCAGTACTGTGTGGACTGCAGTTCCTTGTTAATGGCACTCCAATGCACAATGACAGGGGGCCATATTCTGAGTAGAGTTATGACGGAATATCTCTCGTCGTATCTCTCTTTTTTGACCCGCGTATCTATGCGAGTGATTCCTAGAATCATTTTCGCATAGATACGCTGAAGATCCGACATGTGTAAGTCACTTACACTGTCGGATCTTAAATGTAATTCGCCGCCGGCCACTAGGTGGCGTTTACGTTCAGGTCTCATTTGTTTATGCAAATGAGCCTGATACACCAATTCCCGAACGAATTTGCGTCGCGTAACCGTCGTTTGCGTAAGCGTAAGGTTACCCCTGCTATATGAGGGGTAACCTTACGCCAGTCCCACGTATGCCATGTTAAGTATGGCGTCGGGTCCGCGTCGTCTTTTCCCTGTCGGGTACGTCGTTTTCCTAAGTCGTTCTTGAATACGACTTTACGTCAATGACGCACACGTCGGCGTCATTGACGTTTTCTGCCGAGAACTGGAGCATGCGCACTGGGCTATTTTTAGCCCGGCGCATGCGCACTTCGATCAAAACGGGGGCGTGCTTAATTTAAATATAAGCCGCCCCCTTTGAAATACGCGGGGATACGCCGGGCTTTTTACACTACGCCTCCGCAAACTACGGAGCAAGTGCTTGAGGAATGCGGCACTTGCTCCAGTAAGTTGCGGCGGCGTAGTGTAAATAGCTTACGCGAGGCCGCCGCAGAATATTGGAGAATCTGGCCCAGAATCTCCATGTAGTTTTAAATGGCTAAATTACCTGAGGTTTGCAGTGAAGGAGTAAAAACGCATGTGGCATAGAATAGGTCGGTCAGACATGCCTACTTTAATGCATTGTAATGTTTTTCTCTTCATTGTAGGAAATGTACAGGCAGATTGTTTGTGTTTAACCCCAAAAAAGGAGACTGGAAAGACCTTCCTCCAATGAGAACAGCCCGCTCAATGTTCGGTGTTGCTGTTCACAAGAACAAGATCTTCGCTGTTGGTGGAGTCACAGAGGACGGACTAACTGCATCAGTTGAAACCTATGATATTGCTGCTAACAAGTATGTTCATGAAGGGTCTATATGTGGCTTATCAACGTACACCGTGGTACCGTACTGGGTGTATTATATTATAAAAACAACGATCATTCACCATCGTCACGTTTTGGCCATATAACAGTTTGAATAGCTCGGCCACTAAAATTCTTCTATGTTGTAGTTCAGCTAGTATGTGAAATTATAAACCTGACTGGTGACTACAGTCTTTATTTAAGATTTTTCAACAGCTTTCCATGATTATTAGTATCACTTTTCATATGGTTGCACCACCAACAGTAGCATAGGCCAACAAGCAAGGCTACCTCTTTGGTCTAATCTACCTATTATTATGTTTTACTATTCACTGCTGCATCAGTTATATCCAAGTGTTAGATGTACTAGCAGACTAAAAGTGGTTGTAACCTTTTGATTATTCTTTTTTAATAACAAACATGCCTATGCTTACCTGCTCCATGCAATCGTTTTGCAAAGAGCAGCCCCGATTCTCCTCTTCTGGGGTTCAGGCCCCTCCTTTTCATTGGGTGCCCCCACGGAAAGCCACTTTCCATGGGGACACCCATGCGGGCTCGTTCCCTAGTCCTGCATCAATTGACATAGGCAGCAGGACTCGGCCGTGCCCCGCCCCTGGGCTCCTGCTGCTATCAATGGCCCAGATTCAAAGAGATTTTTTTTGCGGAGGCACAGGGCAACGATTTTGCCCTGCGCCCCCGCAAATTTGTGCCGCTGCCCTCGATTCACGGAGCAGTAGCTCCGTAAAATGCGAGGGCGCGCCAGCAAAATTGCCCGGCGTAAGCGCGCGCAATGTAAATGATCCCGCCGGGGCGGGAATCATTTAAATTAGGCACGTTCCCGCGCCGATCGTAAAGCGCATGCTCCGTCGGGAAACTTTCCCGACGTGCATTGCGGCAAATGACGTCGCAAGGACGTCATTTGCTTCAAAGTGAACGTGAATGGTGTCCAGCGCCATTCACGATTCACTTACGCAAACGACGTAAAATTTGAACGTCGCGACGCGGGAACGACGGGTATCCTTAGCATTGGCTGCGCCTGCTATTAGCAGGAGCAGCCTTACGCTAAGCACGCCGTACGGAAATGACGTAACTTGCGTATGCAGGGCCCGCGCAACAATTGTGAATCGGTGTTAGTATGCAATTTGCATACTATACGCTGATCACAATGGGAGCGCCCCCTAGCGGTCAACGCAAGAATGCAGCCTAAAATCTGCGTGGCATAAGAGCCTTATGCCACGCAGATTTTAGGCTGCAGTCGGCGTTACGATGTTCCTGAATCAGGAGCATTCGTAACGCCGGAGCAAGTTACACAGGCGCAATTGCTTCTTGAATCTGGGCCAATATGTCTAATGAAAAGAGCGACAGCTTGTGCACATCGCTGGATCAAATCGGGCACAGGTAAGAAAAGGGGGGGAGCTACAGCACAGAAGGTTTTTCACCTTAATGCATAGAATGAAATGCATCGGTGAAAAACCTTAAGGCTTTACAACCACTTGAAATACACTAACAAATTGAAGCCAAGCTCCAGCTACTATCTGGAAGAGAGTCTATCCTTTTAAAAAAAAAGGGTTAAAGGGGCCCGAAAAGCGCCGCTGTCGAAGCACTTTGCTGGCGCTTCGGCAGCAGTGCCCATTCATTTCAATGGACAGGGGCGGAGTGGTCTATACACTGCTCCTAAACCTCTCCAAAGGTGCTGCTTGTAGGACTTTTGCCAACATCCTGCAAGCGCACAGCTCCAGTGTGAAAGCACTCAGGCTTTCACACTGGTGCTGCAGGGGAGGCATTTTTCAGGTGCTTTACAGGCGCTATTTTAAGCCCTTTAGCGCTTGAAAAAAAACTCCAGTGTGGAAGGGGTCTTACATGTTAACCATAATTTATTTTCTTTTTTTACAATTGTTCAAGATATAAGAACCAATTGATAAATAAAACTAATGTCAGGGTGTACCTTCTATAAAACAAATGGTTTGTACATGCATGAATAATCAATATAACTTATTTTTTTTTAGATGGGAAACACTCGCAGAATTCCCCCAGGAAAGAAGCTCCATCAATATGGTCAGTTTAGCAGGATCACTGTATGCCATTGGTGGATTTGCAATGGTTCAGTTGGAAACTCAAGAGTTTGAACCTTCAGAGGTCACTGATGTCTGGAAGTAAGTAACAGAGATGTCACTGTTGTGTACATAACTTTCCTCCTAGTTCAGCGGCATCTAGAATAAGCTTAAAGCTAACATTGTAGTTAGAATCTTATAGTCCTTACTGTTATTTTGTTTGCTAAACACCGAAACAAATTTGTAGAGCACTATAAAGACTATGGCCCGGATTCACAAAGGACTTACGACGGCGTATCTCCACGTACGCCATCGTAAGTCCGAATGTGCGCCGTCGTATCTTCGCGCCTGATTCATAGAATCAGATACGCCTCACGGTTGCCAAGATACGAGCGGCGTAAGTCTCCTATGCCGTCGTATCTTGGGGTGCATATTTTAGGTGGCGCATCTGTTGATTTCCGCATCGAATATGCAAATGACCTAGATACGCCGATTCAGAAACGTAGTTCCGTCCGGCGCATCTATATACACCGTTTACGTAAGGCGTCGGTCCGGCGTAACTTTATCCCTCATAAAGCAGGGGTAAATTATGTTAGGTATGGACGTCGGAACAGCATCGTATTTTACGTCGTTTGCGTAAGTCGTCCGTGAATGGGGGTAGGTTACGTTCACGTTGACTAAACATTGAGCCGGCGTAATTTACAGAGAAAATTTGACGTGATACTGAGCATGCGAACGCATGCGCCGTTCGTTAGGTGCGTCATTTACGTGGGGTCACGATTCATTAGCATACAACACGCCCCCTACCAGCCTACTTTGAATTAGGCGGGCTTACGCCGGCCCATATACGCTACGCCGCCGTAACTTCGGGCGCAACTCCTTTCTGAATACACTACTCATCTGACTAAGTTACGGCGGCGTAGCGCATATGAGATGCGATACGCCCGCCTAAAGATACGTGCATCTTTCTGAATCTGGCCCCATGAGATTGCATTCATTTTTTGTTAAAAAGGAATTTTGACTTGCCTATTAATTCCTTATCTTGGAGTACAGTACAGGACACTGAACTTGTATTCATAGACCATGGGCTCTATGCTGCATTCTTCATGTGAATGGACACGGCTAGAGCCACCCCTAGAGCATACCCTTATGACCCCACCCACTCCACGAGGCTCCAGTTTTCTAGCAAGAAATAGGGAGTGATCAAGACATAGTCCTATACTGTATTCAAACATAAGGAATGTGCAGATCAATCAAAATTCAGATTATCCTAATCATATAGTACAGGGCTTGTGTTCATATACAAGCAGAAAAAGTGAGGAATGAACATCAACATAGAACTGCCAATGGGTCCCAAGAAAAACAAGGGTTTAAAGAACATGAACAAAATATTCCGATTGAAGCACTTTAGAGTTGAAATGCACATCAACACAGGCCTGAAATTCCACCTGGTATAGATTGGAAAATGTGTATACAGAGAACAAAGTGGCAGCCTTGACAATCTGGGATACAGTTGCTTGATGCTGAAAGAGCCAGGGAGACACAATAACAGCTTTGGTGGAATGGGCACTGAGAGGAACGAGAGGAATCTTTTCCTTCAGGGCATAGGCACTTGTCAGATTTTCTGATCCATCTGGCAATGGTGGAAAACCTCCAAATTTTACGTCGTTTGCGTAAGTCGTCCGTGAATAGGGCTGGACGTAATTTACGTCCACGTCGAAACCAATACGTCCTTGCGGCGTACTTTGCCACAATGCACACTGGGATATGTACACGGACGGCGCATGCGCCGTTTGTAAAAAACGTCAATCACGTCAGGTCACCCCCCATTAACATAAAACACGCCCCCTTAGCCTAATTTGAATTAGGCGCGCTTACGCCGGCCCCATTTACGCTACGCCGCCGTAACTTAGCAGGCAAGTACTTTATGAATACAGTACTTGCCTAGCTAACTTACGGCGGCATAGTGTAAATACGATATGCTACGCCGCCGCAAAGATGCGGCAAGGTACATGAATCTAGCTAATAGACTCCTACAGCTCTAACTTTATCCAAAGAATGAAAATCAAATGTCTTGTCATGTTTGAGGGCAGGACAGAGGGAAGGAAGGACAATGTTATCAATTTCGATAAAAATAAGATTTCCAGCTCTTTACAAGAGAGAGCTGCTAACACAGAAACACATCTAACAGATGTTATGGGAACCAAGAAGGCAACCTTACAGGTCCTATAAAGGAATTTCTCTAATCGGTTTTAAAGGAGGGTCTCTGAAGAGCAGAGAGTACAAGGTTTAGATCCCAAGCTAACACAGGTTGTCAAAGTGGAGGAATTATATGAACAACACCTTGTAGAAATATCTTGATATGGGAATGTTAGGCAGGAGGTTTCTGGAAGAGGATGTACAAGTCAGAACTCTGTCCCTTGAGGGTATTCATAATACGAAGTGATAAAGTATTTCCTAAGGTTTAGCCTTCTGTCCTCACGCCATACAAAAAAGGCCTTCCATGTGCAATGGTAAATCTTGCAACAGTTAAATTTCCTTGCTTTGAGTATGGTGGGAAGACCAAGTCAGATATGCTCCTATCATTTAGGAATTCGGTTTGAACAGCCATGCCATTAAAGCCAGTGACTGAAAAGCAGGATGGAACAGGTGACCTTCTGCCTGTATATGTCTGGTCTGTCTGAAAAAGACCAAGGCTTGGAAGTCAGAAGTCCGATTTATGTCTGTGTACCATGTTCTCCTGGGCTAATTTGTTGCCATGAGAATCACCAGAACCCTTTCCTCCTCCATCTTGTGCAGCAGTCAAGGGATTTTCATTGAAGGAAAGGCATTAACTACAAGGAACTGAGTTTAAGGAATGACCAGAACATCTACTGCAAAGGCTATAGGATCCCAGGTCTAGGGCCACAATTTTTTTCAGCTTGTTGGTGAATCTGGAGGCCAGAATTTGCACATCTGGTTTTCTCCGATTCAGGGTACAGAGACCAGTTTCCTGAGTCCAGGCAGCGATGGCTTAGGAAGTCTGCCTAACGAATTGTACAATCCAGAAATGTTGCTGGCTAAGACAGCCGGAATGTAGGTTTCTGCTCATAAGAGTATTACACTTGTTTGTTTTAGGGCTGCTAAGCTTTTGGTGCCCCCTTAATGATTTATGTAAACCACTGCTGTGGTATTGTCCAACTGTATTTGTAGAAGTGGGGTCCAATGTTGTAGAGACAATCTGGTTGCTCTCAGTTCAAAAATGTTGATGGGGAGTTTCTATTCTAGGACAGGGTTGGAGACACACCATCCCAGGGAGAGCTTTGGTTGGACAGAGGCACCGGTCAAGGATTTGATATGCTTGTTCCGTGTATTGTTGTCTGGGGTGGGACTGGAAAAAGAAAACTGCCTTGAAGGAGACCATCTTGAGGCCCAAAACTCTCATTCAGAAATTAATTGAGGAGGGGTGTTGTGACCCAAGTGTCCCAGAGTTTAATCATAGGCAGTCTATTGTCTCCTGAGGGAGGAAAATTCTGGCTTAGGCTTTGTCTTAAGATTACACTCTGGTACTGCAGACAGTGTGAGGGCTGGAGATCAAACTTTGGATGTAAAGTTGATCATCCAGCCAAAGGTTAGAAGGAACTGAATCATCCTCTTGAAGTTGGTAGCCAAGGTTGTGGCTGAGGAATCTTTCTGTATGTCATTCATGTAAACTGTGCCCTGAGTTTTCCCTGAGTTTGTAGAAGAGCCAGAAGAAGGGCAAGCAAGTTTGTGAACACTTGGACAGAGGAGAGTCCGAATGGCAGTGACACAAATTGGAAGTGTTGGTCTTCCATAGCAAAATGTGATAGGAGAATTAATTTATGGAGATAGGCATCTTGTATGTATACTGATACAAGAAATGTTCCTTGTCTGAGAAAAGCAATGACCTTTGATTTCATTCAGAAGGATTTGAGACCTTGAAACAGTTCTCCTGAAGGTACAATCCACTCTTGTGCCTGAAGTTGGTGCAAGGTGGTCATTAAATCTGCCTTCCTTTGGACTGAAGTTGGCAGATTGGAAGGTAAAAAGCGAGGAAGGGGAAGAGATAAAAATGATATTCTGTACCTCTTTGAAATGACAGATTTGTCCTAGAGGTCCTGGACCTGGAGTGGTACAATTATCAACAGACATTCCTCCACTCCAAAAAGTGGAAGTGCCCGTTCATTATAAAGCGGGATTCTGGGAAGGCTTGTGGGCCTTGAGATGAAAAGAAGTGCTAAACCTTAGTGTTAAGGTTAACGCCTGGGGAGAACGTAAAGATCCCCTTTTTGAGTAGAGGTACAAGCATTAGGTGTAAGGGATTTGGACTTTTTCATGTGGGGTAGGAGTAAATTTCCCCCAGTTGCTTCCTTGAGCACATTGGGATTGCAGATGAGGCTTCGCTCGAAAAACGCCCCAGTGTGAAAGGGGCCTTAAGGTCTGTTTTGGCTGTTGAGAATCAAGTGCTGTTGGCAAAGACTGATGTGCACTGCATCTATTGGTGTGTCCACAGCGGAAAGCGCGTGGTGTTAAAGAGGAAGTAAATCCTGATGAGTTTTACTTCCTCTTTTTCCGTCTGCAAATGAAAAGCATGATTGGCTAGTATGCATTTCATACTAGACCATTATGGGACACTTACCTGCAAAAAGAATCCAGCAATGTCCCCTGTGTAGGCAGCTTCCATCTTCTGGCACCTTCTTCCGGGCCACGGACTCCGGCTCTGTGATTCGCCGGAGCCGCGTGATATCACTCCCGCGCATGGGAGCCGCCATTAACGACACAGGCTAGGGAAGAAACTGCACTTTCTACACCCCAGGGGGGTGTTGAATTCTTATATCCACTGTAGCTGCTTCCCAGTATTCTAATATCCCCCTTTTTTTTTATATATAAAATAAAAAATCTGACTACGCTACATGGGATATTTTATACATAAACCGATAGCTACCTGTCAGAGCAAGTCCAAAAAAAGAAAGCTACAATATATTCGGTTACTATATACAACAACTGATTTCAGCCTGTTTGCCCTCAATTAAATGTCTGCCTTCTCTTTTCAGGTTTGAAGATGACAAGAAGGAATGGAGTGGAATGTTAAAAGAAATCCGTTATGCCTCTGGTGCCACGTGCTTGGATTCTCATCTTAACCTTTTTAAACTGACTAAGTTGTAAAAATTTAACACAGTTACTTATTTGACAACACATTCATTTTTTGTTTGCTACTGCTTGTTTAAAAATAAAGAAAGGTTGTACAGAAATTTTTAGTTACATTAATAAAGTTTTTTTGAAGTCCAACAATAAATTGTAGCCCAAGCTGGAATATGGATGATGTCGCCTATTATAAAACTTACCAACCTGTTGCAATCTGATTATACAATATCTATCTATATAAACTCTTTGGCCATACTCCTCTTGTGGGTCCCTGGAGTACACTGTTCGTTCTGTGACCCAGTCAGTGGATAGCGACCTATTGCCTTCTCTTAGATTACGAAGCAGAGCTGTGGTAGGCTCTAGCTCTGTGGTTCTCAACCTGGGGGTCGAATGATGATTTGCCGGGGGTCACTGAATCCTGGGCTGTTATTGGAGACCGCTGCCGCCCACTCAGCCACTTCGCAGCCACTCATTGAGTTCACGGCATGGCTGGGGGGCAGAGACTAGAGGTCAGCTGACTGGTGAGGAATGTGAAGTGGGAGGGGCTGGAGGAGACCCCATCTCCTGATTTCGACATAGGTGTCACTGCTACGGAGACACCACAAAGTTGGAGACACAGGGCCAGATTCACATAGAATTGCGGCCGTGTAACGTAACCCGTTTACGTTACACCGCCGCAAGTTTTCAGTGTTAGTGCCCGATCCACAAAGCACTTACCTGTAAACTTGCGGCGGTGTATCGTAAACACGTCCGGCGCAAGCCCGCCCAATTCAAATGGGGCGGGTACCATTTAAATTAGGCACGCTCCTGCGCCGGACGTACTGCGCATGCTCCGTTCGCAATTTTCCCGGCATGCTTTGCGCGAAATTACGGCGGCGCGACGTGTTTGTGAATCGCGACGTGCGTAACGTACTTACGCGGGGAAATTTTTTTTTTAAAAGTGACGTGAGTAATTTTACACCATGTTAAAGTACCCCTAATTTTGCGACGGGAAACTAAGACTTGCGCCGACGTAACGACGGGAAAAACCTTCGTGGATCGCCGTAACTGCTAATTTGCATACCCGACGCTGGAATACGATGCAATCTCCACTCAGTGGCGGCCGAGGTACTGCATCCTAGGATCCGACTGTGTAAGTCAATTACACCTGTCGGATCCTAGGGCTATCTATGCGGAACTGATTTTATAAATCAGCCGCATAGATAGAACAACAGATACGACGGTGTATCAGGAGATACGCCGTCGTATCTGTTCTGTGAATCTGGCCCACAGTGGGTAACACTACCTGTGATTATAGTTGCCATAAAAAGTCCCCACTACAGTTCTCAGATCAGCAGATGACCTTGATCAAAAGCAGCTAAATTGGCTGATCAGAACTCCCCCCAGCACTGACACTCATCTCCACCCCACGCCAGCACTGCTACTGATCCCATTCCCCCCACCAAGGAGTAAGAGAAGGAATAAAGAGATGTACATGGAAGGGAGAGGAAAAGAGGGGGAAGAACAAAGAAAAAGATGGGGAAATAATAAGAGAAAGAACAAGAAAACCAGCTAGAGAGAGGGATGGGGGGGGGGGGGCAAGAAATTAGGATAGCGAGAGATAAAAAGGGAGAGAAAGGAGAACAAATAATCTTAAAACGTACCATAAGGGGATTTAATACTGTACGAGTGGAAGGGACTCAGGGAGCACTAAATGTCTGTGGATTAGGGGCGCCAATTACTTGTCTTGCTTTGGGTGCCGACAACCCACACTACGAAAATAATTTTACTGTTAGGGGTCCCCACAACTTGGGAAATTTTATTAAGGGGTCACGGCACTAGAAGGTTGAGAACCACTGCTCTAGCTGGATCCCGACAATGTTGTAGGGATCCATTCAGCTGCCTGAATGATAGTTGGCTCCACCTTTCAGCAGCAGAAAGCTGGAGCCAGTTCTCAGTCTTAGAGCTGGTGTGAGACAGCTGCATTTCAACACTGATGCTGCAGCATGAAGGTAAGCATGAAGATTTGTTTTTTTTCTTGTACATCACAGGACAGGCCGGTTATAATCATAGCTATTTGGGTTATATGCCACCTATAGGTGAATGGACACTGGCAGATAGATCAAACAGGAAGTCCTCCCCTATCAGTTTTTTGCCAGTGTCTGTAAGGTGGTGGTCACTGATGCGCTACATGTGCTCTTGGAGGTATGGAACGGTTCTACTGAGAATCATGGACTTCAAATCGGATCCATTCGAATAAGCTATCAACCAAAATGGATGGTAACCAAGCCTCATTGGAGAGGAGAGACGATTCCCCAAGGTTTGCCTGTAATGCAGCCCTATAGCGCTGGACCCTGCATAATGGAACCCTGTGCAGTGTTTGTTCTGACCAAGGTGTTTTCCTGCAGGGTGCTATACAGTTTCAGGGGAGTGGGCCCTAGCCTAAGGGGGACCCAGTCCCTGAAGGTCTTTTATGGCAGAGCCTGCCATGATGGGTGAAGGTTGCATACCTCCCAACTTTTTGAGATGGGAATGAGGGACACCTATCGGCAAAAGTATCCAGGCATAGGACACGCCCCCTTAAAGGAGCATTGTCCAAAAAAACAGGATTTGTTAAACCCACAAGTGCTTTTTTTTTTACCACTACTATTCCTTTATATTGACTTTTGGAATTTACAAATGCAGCAATTTAGAAAATCAGATGGAAGATTTAATGCTGGAAAAACACTTTTTGATAGAGAAAAAGTGCATTTTATATACAACAATATAGATCAGACCAAAATGAGGTACAAATGAGGAGGAATAAGGGACAGAGGAACATTTCTCTAACGTTCCTAACATGCTGTTGATTGACATGATGACCAAAAACGAGCTCCCCCCGTTGCATAAGCTGCGTCACGATTGCCGAAAGGAGCCGAACGGCGGTGCGCAGGCGCAGTATAGCGCCGACTCGCCGTTCGGCTCCTTTCGCCAATCGTGATGCAGCTTACGCGCCGGGGGGAGCTCGTTTTTGGTCATCACGTCAATCAACAGCATGTTAGGAACGCCCACTCCCGCGGGACTCGCAACCCGGGAAGCCACGGGTGAATTAGCTGTACCAAGGTATGTACAGCATAAAAAAAAACATAATAGGCATAATTGTATCGTAATGTGGGGGGCCAATGTAATAATAGAAAGTCGTTTTTAGGGTGAATCTCCCCTTTAAGTCTGCATTTTGACATTTCTCTTGGACATTCTTCCGGTGGCCACTGGGGGCAGTGTGCTGTTTGGGCCAGATCATGCTCTTCTCAGGAGTATTAGGCTGCGGGTTCTCCTCCAGCCACTAGAGGGCGCATGTCTGCTCAGTATTGCCTATTCTTTTATAGGCTAGGATGTTGAAGGGCAACCATTTTTGAAGAAATACCATGTGGGCTGAAGGTTCAGCAAAGCCACAGCATCCCATGGCAACTAAAGAAGTGTAAGTACTTAATATGGGAGAGCTGCATGACCAGACAAGTCATGATTTTATACTGCATAAAGGTATACTTATATACTGCCTAATCCTGGGGGGGGGCTTGTACCTTTGTACGGGTATCGGTGCACTTTAAAGGGGTTGTAAAGGAATTGTTGTTTATCCCCTAAATAGCTTCCTTTACCTTAGTGTAGTCCTCCTTCACTTACCTCATCCTTCCATTTTGCCTTTAAATTTCCTTATTTCTTCTGAGAAATCCTCACTTCCTGTTCTTCTGTCTGTAACTCCTCTTGAGGGGGAAGGGGGCGAGTAGGCAAGTCAGGACACTCTACTTTGCAGATAAAGAAAGGATCTGTGTGTTAGTGGGCGTTCTGACACTCCTGCTCGCCCCCTCAAGAGGCTTTCTCCACACCAGGAAGAAAGCCTTGCATTACGGTGTGTAGTTACAGACAGAAGAACAGGAAGTGAGGATTTAATCACATGAAGTGTATAGTTGTCTGAAGAAATCACCAAAGGCATCAACTTGGAAAAGTAAACGAAATGGGTACTCTTATCGAAAGGTGTGGACTCAACTGTTACTACTAACAGCAAGTCTGAAAGGCATAATGGTCTCAGCAGACCTGGATCTCTGCACGGACAGTCACTCCGGGCGGCGATGGCCGTATCAATCCGATGAGACGAATACCACCAGTACCAGGAACCAGACGGATGCGACTTCCAATGCAGGTCATGTAGGGAGCCCCAATGAATAGGCAGGACACGGATGGACACAAAAAATGAAAAAGAAAAAGAGAAAAAAAAAAAAAAAAAAAAAGAGTGCTCCAAATGGTGCAGGTCAAATTAAACCATGACAGGTTTTATTTGAAATTAAGTCATAAAAATCATGTGAATGTATAATAAAAGCAGTATGGGGTGCTGTAAAAGCAAACCGCACCCCATACTGCTTTAATTATACATTCACATGATTTTTCTTTAGAACGTCATTTTGTGACTCTACCCTTTGGGCTGGCCGCAGCTCCCGAGGGTTCACAAAGCTCCTAGCCCCGGAGCTGGACTTGCTGAAGACGCAGGGGGTGTCAAACTCAGTATACCTCAATCGTTGCTCAGGAAGCAGTAGGATTCAGATTTTTCTTCGATACATTTCTGCAGGAGGAAGTTGCATTTAGGTCGAAGCACGTTTCCTACGGACAGTCCTACTCCAGTTCTTTTGTAGAGGATAATTTTTTCAGTCTGGAATATGAAGATCCAAGCATTGGATTGCCGGAAGGCTCTGTTCCCGGGGTATTTCAGAGCTCAAATTGGGGGTTGATGGTTCGGAATCGGGAGGTGGTGAAATTTTTCTGCTCAGGGGTTTGGAAGATAACCACTGATGCCAGTTGGTTTGAAGGTGTCTACAGTTCAGTGGACTTGGTCTCCACAGGACAGAATACTGCCCATCAATATCTTGAAACCTTTGGCCAACACACCGTGTTCTGGATTATTGGATGAGCCTCTTACGTGGCATATATCAACTACCAGGGCAGCACCAGGAATCGTGTGGCTCAGGAAGGTGAACCACATTCTGTTTGGGGCAGAACGACAGGTTCCATCTCTGGACGCCAGTACATATTCCAGGTATAGAACAATGGCAGGGGGGTTTTCCAGTCATCAGCGACTAATGATGGGACCATGTGGTCCTTGCATCCCGAGACCTCTCCATGTTAGTACAGATAGGGGCCCCAACCAAACAAGGAATCTCCATAAAACCTAGGAAATACACATCCACAGCAGTTGCTCCATAAAAAACATGTTTTTAATTACAATAAAATATACTTCAGACTGTATACACATCATCTGCAAATATCTTTTTTCTGAGGTAACTTGTCCAGGCAGCCTTTGTTCCAAGACTTGTAGAGTTCAATTCATAACTTGGGATCTGGAAATCAATGAAGAATTCATTTAAAGGGGCGGTATATACATTATGTCTGGTGGACAGATTATGGGAATATACACAAATCAGTCATAATATCAGGACCATTTACAGGTAAAGTGAATAACATTGTTTGAGCAACTTTGACATGGGCCAAATTGTAATGGCTAGACCATGGGATTGGAGCAACTCCAGAACTGCAGCTCTTGCATTTGCAATTCTGTCACTTCACAATAGAATTTAGGAGCACAATCGATTTCTGGCAGGATCAAAAGGGTATTTTCTCTACTAGAAGTGTTTTGAAAAGAAAAAACATGGAGAAGTGTGCATGCATTACAGCACATGTGTCACCTGGCCCTACGGGCCATTTCATGTGGCCCTTGCACCCATCATGCAGCTGCGGTGCCCCCCCTCCCCACCTGCTTTTAGCAGTTGGCAGCAGAGGGGAGGACAGAACTCCTCTTCCAGTTATAAAAGTTATACTGCAGCCGGTTGGCTCCGCTGCGCGAACCGTGGTAGCTGTACGTTGGTCGCTTTAAGCGGGCTAGCAGGCGTGCGCCCGCTGCATGGGGGGTGCCGATGCTCGCGACCGGCGGTCGTGATGACCGCTGGGCCACGAGCATGAGAGGCAGAACAGGGATGTGTGTAAACACACACATCCCTGTTATGTGAACTGAGGAAAGGCAGATTATGACTTCCTAATAGAACCACGATCTGTAATTTCCTCTAGGTCAGTCCCATCCACCTACGGTTAGAACACACATTAGGGAACACAATTAACCCCTTGATCGACCCCTAGTGTTAACCCCTTCCCTGCCAGTGATATTTTTACAGTAATTAGTGCATTTTTATAGCACTGATCACTGTATAAAAGCCAATGGTCCCAAAAATGTGTCAAAAAGTGTCCGCCACAATGTCGCAGTCCAGATTAAAAAAATCGTAGATCGCCGCCATTACTAGTAAAAAAAAAATGCCATAAATCTATCACCTATTTTGTAGACGCTATAACTTTTGTGCAAACCAATCAATATACGCTTATTGCAATTTTTATTACCAAAAATATGTAGAAGAATACATATCGGCCAAAACTGAGAAAAAAAATCCTTTTTTTTTTTTTTTAAAAACATTTTTGGGATATTTATTATAGCAAAAATAAAAAAATATTGTTTTTTCCAAAATGTACGTTTTTTTTTTTGTTTGTTTAAAAAAAAAAAAAAAATCGCAGAGATGATCAAATACCACCAACATATAGCTCTATTTGTGGGAAAAAAAGGATGTCAATTTTGTTTGGACACAATTTTGTGTCAGTTAAATCGACGCAGTGCCAAATCGCAAAAAATGGCCCGGTCATTGGGCAGCCAATTCTTCTGGGGCTGAAGTGGTTACATGGACCAGATTGGCTCTAGTAAGTGGCGGAGACACCTGGAATGCGGCGGGAGAGCACCTCCCCTGTTGCCCATAAAAGTGATCTTGAATCTGCCACGGAGACCACTTTTATCTTAAAGCGGACTCTGCTCGCCGTGAATAAAAATACCGGTAATTAAACGTCAAAGTAGTGACGTATATACATGGCGGGCGGTCTGGAAGTGGCTAATAGATACAACCGCCCATTTAAGGGCAGCCATAATGTTGATGCTGCCTGTGATGAAATGGAGTTTGACACCCCTGTATTACAGAGATGTACTGCAGATTTTTTTATTTGGCTATAAAACAAGTGCTTTAGAAACAGGCGGGCAAAGGGCTCAGCTACAGATCGATCAAAAGTGAAATATAGACCCGTGTCTTGGGGGTCCCCCTAACACAATTTTTTTTTATATTAAATGCCTATTTGTAGTGTTTTTCCTTTTGTATAAATTACTTTGCATTCACTTGTAATGCACCTCTGAGCTTGATAAAATAAAAAAAACTCCAGGAGAGCGAGTTCCCTAGTACAGTCTCCTTTTCTTTTTGCACATAATGGCCATCTCCTCTTCCAAAGTTGTATAGTTACAGATAGTTACGCATCACATCTGAAACTCTATCACTTTAAGAAAAAAAATGTTTTGATCAGACTTTAGTAGTACAAAATGAGAACACACACATATTGAAATAACATTGTATTTCATTATAGTTAAAATATAAAACGGATTTATAGGACTTTATAATGTATTTATCTATAACCCTGCAGCACGGCATATATACACCATACACAATATAGGCCTAAGTATTTAACTAGTATAATGATCAGCTAACTTAAAGCGGAGGTTCACCCAAATAACATCTATATAAGACCAAATTCTTTATACTTCTAACATGTACAGTAGGCACTTTTTTTTTTTTTTAGGCTGTACATACATTATTATCGCTATTTTCAATCCGGCTTATCACTCCGGCGTTTCTATGCTGAGCCGCAATGTAATCTGGGAGTTCGCCCAAATGATTGATGTCCTTCAGAAAAAGTCCCCCCCAGCGGATAAGGCCCCCCCCCCCCCGTATTGCGTAGCCGCGTCACGAGAGTCACGGAGTTTCCGAAAGTAGCCAAACATGTCTAGCCGCGAGTTAGCTCTACACGGCGCCTGCGCACCGACTAGGAGCCATGTAGAGCTGACTACGCAGGCGCCGTATAGAGCCGACTCACAGCTCTACATGTTCGGCTACTTTCGGAAACTCCGTGACTCGCCTACGCAATACGGGGGGGGGGCCTTATCCGCCGGGGGGAACTTTTTCTGAAGGACATCAATCATCTGGGTAAACTCCCAGATTACATTGCACCTCAGCAGAGAAACGCCTACTCCCGTGGGAGTGAGTACCCGGAAGCCGGATTGAAAATAGCGATAAGGTATGTACAGCCTAAAAAGAAAAAAAAAAGTGCCTACTGTACATGTTAGAAGTATAAAGAATTTGGTCCTATATAGATGTTATTTGGGTGAACCTCCGCTTTAAGACCTTGTGATGGTGGATCCCCTCCAGTCATCACGTGTCTGTTAGTTCCTTTAGGACCATTTAATTTCTTAATGACTGGCTAATGGTGGTTTATTATCTATTTAGCACCCATCCATTTGGAAGGCTACATAATACTCAGTTTGTGGGGGGTCCATAAAGCATCTAATTTAATGGGGGGTAAGTTGGCTCTATAGCCTGTGTAAATATTTTGATGCAGTTATGACTGCCATCTAGTGGGCTTTACCAGTATTACAGGGCAACCATCCAAAACCATTATATGTGGCTGTATACAGAATCCGCATTATTGGGATGAATTGTATAATAGCCCACTTTCACAGGATGGTTATAAAAGAGTGATATATCCGCACTTTGGGTTATAACTTTATCTTTAAAAAATATTAAGAGGGATGAGTTTCGAATTGTAGCCATGTTTTAATAAATCCAACTATCTAGGGAAAACCGGCACCCTGTATCTGAAGATTTTGAGGAGGCCTATTTGGTTTGCTAAACTACCGTATTTTTTTTTCCGGCAGTGGCGGGGGGCGTTGGCAGCGGCGGCGGGGGGTGGGGCCTGATGTACATTTGGACCATAAGACTCAAAGACATTTTCCCCCAGATTTTTTGGGGGAAAAGGTGCTTTTTATGGTCCGAAAAATACAGTATTTATTCATCAATCCACTATTCATAAGTGTTGTAGCTAGATATCAGGCTTCCTCAAATATAGACATACAAGGAAGTTTATGTCATTATTTTATATCCATACTCATGAGGTCTGCTTACATGTTATATGTAATCTGTTCTAAATGGATTCTCGTATGATTTTTTATGTTTAGTAAATAGTTACCTGCCTACATCATCCTCACCCGGTCCTGAAGAAGCCAATTGAGAAGCACATTGACTTCAGGGGGGCCACCATCACAGGGCCATATGATAATTGACCATTATACTATCTAGATCCTTATATTGTGTATGGCAGGGGTGTCAGACCCCTGACACGGGGGCCACATTTGGCCCGCGACCTCCTGCTCTGGGATGGAATAGAATAGAATACTGTCATTAAAGGTCAGTTTATTACCAAAATCACGGTGTATATATGGACATATCTGTTCTGCAGTGGTTACTGGGCTACTTTTAAATTAATCCGCAGATGAAGAGCAGTGCACCTGCGCGTTAACTGCAAAGAGCCATAGACTTCTATTACCTGCGAGTTTGGTGAGCTTTCTGAAAATGCACCACACCTGCAGAATATAATAGAAGTCTATTGCAAAGTGCAGAAAAGCCAAAGGTAAACCACAGCGCATGAGTGTGAAAGCAGTCATGGGCCCTTTTACACGGTCAGTCCGACCCAACTGGACCCTCCATTCACCTCTAAGGAGTGGCAGACTTGTGTCCTACCTCCAATCCGATCCGGCTGTGTCTTCAGAGCGGACACGGATCTGCCATCTGCCCGCTCCGCTCATTGTGGCCCACGACAAGTTACCAAGTCGCTTAAGTGGCCCGCGTGCTTCAAAAGGTTGGGCACCCCTAGTGTATGGTATACTTTGTGCTGCGGGTAGTAGATACACATTATGACTCGGTTTTGGATTCTAACTATGATGGAATAAAATGATACTGTTTTAATATGTATGTGCTCTTATTCTGTACCAGTAAAGTCTGATTAAAAAAAATAATAATAATAATTATGTTAAAAGTGTATAATTACACTTTGTCCTACCCAGCTACTCTGCTCCTCCCCACATAACATAGTATTCAGCAGCCAGTAAGGCCCCTTTCACACTGGGAGCACGATGGCAGTATTGCGGCAGTATTCGGCCGCTAGTGGTGCGGTATTAACCCCAGCTAACGACCGAAAAAGGGTTAACTTAATACCGCAGTGTCTCATTGTTTTCAATGGGAAGGAGCGGTGGAGGAGCGGTAAACACCCTGCTCCTCTCACTGTTCCAAAGATGCTGCTGGCAGGAGATTTTTTGTCCTCCCGCCAGCGCATTGCCTCAGTGTGAAAGTCCTTTGGCTTTCACATTGAGACTGCAGGGCAGGAGTTTAAGTGGTATTTAGGCGCTATTTTTAGCGCTAAACCACCTGAAAAACTCCTCAGTGTGAAAGGGGCCTAAATGTGAGAAGGGAGCTACTAGAGTGTAATTAGAGAGTGACAGCTCTGAGTCTAGGGGGTACTATTGACATCAGATCCAAGATGGTGGCACCCAGCAGCAGTCTCAGAGCCACACAGGGGAGGCTTTTAAAGGTAATTAACATTCACAAAATATATTAAACGCATTTATAATCTAATAAAAGGATTGTTGTTGAAAGGAATGGCTGGGTGACAGAGTCTCTTTAAAGTGAACCTACAATTAAAAACAAAAAAAAACCTTCAGGTCTACAGCTTGCACATGCCCCCACAGAAAGTGGCTCTCTGGAGGCACCCGATGAGGAATAAGAGGAGCCAGGAGCACCACCAGGGGACCCCAGAAAACAAGGGTCTGGTCTGCTCTGTGCAAAACCCAGAAAAGGCAAGTATGACATGTTTGTTATTTATAAAAAAAAAATAAAAAAAATAAAACAGAACCTTTACAATCACTTTAAAAGGAACTCTTAAAAATGCCCATAATTATATTATTTCTACCTGAATGACATGGTATCCCAAGATCTCCAGATGTCTTTTCTTCATTGCAAATAGACCTTTTACATGGGGAGAATTCCTGAGCAATGCCCAAGAATAGATAAAATCTACAGCGACCCTACATTAATGAAAGAAAGGTTTAACAATAAGCCATCTAAACTTGTTCAGTATAAGATATTAAAGTGATAAAAAAAACAGGATGTTGTAGAGGCCACTGTCCAGGAGTGATCAGACATACCTACTTTAGATGTAAGCCCCATACACACTATACACATTTCTGCAGATTTTTTTTTCAGATTTACCAAAACCATATAGTATGGAGGTCAAACCTTTAGGCCGGAATCACACTAGTGCGGTGCGAATTTCAGCTCTCTTATCTCTGCAGAGAGATAAGAGAAGTGTTCAGCAGATTAGCAAAGGTTTAGATGCAAATTTGGAGACCTGGGAGAAGTTCCGGGTGAGAGGAGAGTGGGGGAGAAGTGTATTGAGCTGAATGAGAGAATTCCTGAAGAGAACTGAACACATCTGCGAATTCAGCTGCGTACCCATAGAAGATAATGGGCTTGAATTCGCACCTGAGCCACACCGCAAGACATAAAAAACGCACACGGTTTGGAGGCAATGCGCAGTGCGAATGCATCGCACATATGTGAACCAGCCTCATTGAAAACAATGTATTTTAAAATGTTCTGCGAATTGGATGCGGTTTAAGCCGCACTCAATTCGCATAGGTGTGAACCTGGCCTAAGAGTTTCCATTTGTTTGCAATCAGGCAGGCCCTTGCACTACATGGTTTTGGCAAATCCAAAGACAAAAATGGGGCCTTAGGCAACTATAGTCACCAGTCTCATTCTGTGCAGAGTAAAAAGTGTTTGCAACCCCTTTCAAACCCAATGAATCAAAATTGTGAAATTCAATTACTAATCTGTAAACAGCTCAACCCCTTAGCCATCACTGACCTCTGTGCACCTGCCGGTAAAGGCTTATTTTCCTGTAAGTGACTGACAGATTCACACATCGATGGTGAGTAAGATGACAGATCATCCTCTTGTACATATGCAATGGGGTTTCTCTCTTTATCTAGAATGTATTCAAAATCTGCAGAGCAAAAATACAATTAGAAATGTCATTATCAGTAGCACTAAAAGGAAACCTGCACCAAGAGAAATATCAAGGTATTCTATACAAATATCCCATACCTGGCTGTCTCTGGCCTCACTACGTCCTTTGTGTCTGACTCCATTTACATAAGCAGATCAGACGGTCAGAGAAAAGTCAGCAACAGAAGCCGACCCTATCACTTCATTACAGGTTTATTTTAAGCTGGCGATGCTTGTATCATCCAGTCTTCCAACCTGATTTGGATGTATTACCAATACTTATAGTGTCGTCAATATAAAAATTGAAAAACAGTATGACCACAATTCGAGGGGCGGACAAAATGAAAACAGCATTTAGGTCACAAATGAAAGCAGATGTGATCATTTTCCCTCCCCTCACATCAATATGTAGACAGAAAATAGTGTAATAATCAGATTACCAATTTTTAAACTTGCCTGAACACACTACATGGCCAAAAGTGTGTGCACACCTACCATATGAGAAAATTCGACATTCCATTGCAAACCCCTTGACATTACATCATTACATAGTAGGGGAGATTGAAAAAAGTCCAACCTATGTGTGTGATTATATGTCAGTATTACATTGTATATCCCTGTATGTTGTGGTCGTTCAGGTGCTTATCTTATAGTTTCTTGAAACCACTGAGACCACTGCCTGTGGAAGGGAATTCCACATCCTTGCCGCTCTTACAGTAAAAAGTAAATGGCCACGTGTCTTGTTAAATTCCCTTCCGCAAAAAAGTTTTATCCCTATTGTGGGGTCACCAGAACGGTATTTGTATATATGGCAGAAAGTGAGCTTCCTGAGCACAATCAGGTAGAAACGCGTTGAAGCGATACGCACGTCATCGTGAAATAACTACCGCCGATGCCATCTTTGGTTGGGAACCCGAGTCGCACTTGCCAGTAAGGAAGCGGTAAGGTGGGCCCCTGTTACCAACAACCAATGCTGTACACACCAGGTGTCAGGCACTAATACAAGTGAGTGTATTCCTTACCTTTTAGCTAATAAATTGTAAAAAACGTTTTTACACTACAGGTTTTCAACATCAAGGAAATCCAATACAAGAGATACTCTATTTAAAGGAGACATGCCCCACAAGCGCATCTGACCATACTAGTGATAGATGGTCATATACATCTGGTGAGTGCAAATCCATGTGGGGAACGGTATGCACTAGCAGAATCAAGAACCAAGTTTAACCTCTATACAGAGCACCTGCACTTGCACTTGCACTTGCACAATGGGTATACGTGAATGGGACTTTATATATTTTGAAATTTTTGTTCACATGTCTATTAGATATCAAGAACTTTATATGGCATGTATATTTGTTTATCACATGAAATGGTATCCATGACAAGCGCGGTAAACTACTGAATATTATGCAAGTTGTGTTAACACTGGTACACAATATAACTGTGGCTGTCATTTTTTTAGAGCATTAATTCCCAGAGCACAATTCACCCATATTTTGGGCGCTGAATCAAAAAATGTTTTCAATAATATGGAGTTGGCCTTCACTTTGCAGCTATAACATGTTGCCTTTACTCTTCTGGGAAGGCTTTCCACACGATTTTGGAGGGTCTCTGTGGGATCATCTGCCCATTCAGCCAAAAGATCATCTGTAAGGTCTGGACATGATGATCTGGCTTGGTGTTCCAATTCATCCCAAAGGTGTTCAAGGGGGTGGAGGTAGGTCAGGGGTCTGTGCAGGCCACTTAAGTTCCTCCACACCAAACTAGATCACAATAATGCTGGGAAAAAAAAAAAAAAGGACCTTCCCCAGACTGTTGTCACAAGACTGGAAGCATTCAAATTGTCTAAAATGTCTTTGTATAGTGTAGCATTAACTGCACACTTCAAGGGAAACACCTGAACACAATAATTTGGAGGGGTGTTCACATACTTTTGGCGTAGCTTGAAGCTTGTGGGCCCGATGCAAAAAGTTGACCTGGCCTATGCTTCAGTTATAAATGAGCACAGCGAGTGGTCGGTACTGATCGGACACTGTGTTCATTCCAAAAAGGAAGGGGGCAATAAATTACATATTTCACACCCCCTTCCTCTGCTCTCCCTCCTGAAACATCCCCTGCAGCAGCCAGCAAAGCTGCGGGCTGTGGAGGGGGGCACACAGGTTCCAGCGGCTGCAGGAGGAAATGGAGGGCATTGGTTTCTCTGTATGCCACCCCCAGCTCCCCTTCTATCCAGGTGTAGAACCAAACGTGACAGGGGAGCTGCACAGGCCCACTGGAGCATGGAGTCGGGTTACAATTGCTACCCGTGACCCCTATAGCTACGTCAGTACTTTTGGCTATACAGTATATCTGTATGCAGTTCTGTCTGATCTGCAGAGTCACAATCGGTTATCCAGGCAGTCAGATGTACTGGACATATCTCCATGCAACTATCCATGGAAGCAAAGCGCAAGGACCCAGTTTGTGAACTGATTTGCTCATTGGTCAGACAAAAGGAGTCACTGGCTCCCCATAATTCTACCACATATCCAATTTTATATATAGGTACCGTATTTATCGGCGTATACCGCGCACTTTTTTGCCCTGAAAATCAGGGCAAAATCATGGGTGCGCGGTATACGCCGATACCCGCGCCGAGTTTTGAATACTGCGCCGACATATACCGAGCGCAGTACACTCGGGTATAGTCGGGCAGTCTCGGCTCCTTCCGCGCTCACGTCCTGGACGTACAGGATGTGAGCGCGAGTGTTGCCGAGCCTGCCCGACAATACACGAGTGTACTGCGCTCTGTATATGTCGGCGCAGTATTCAAACTCGGCGCGGGAAACGAGCGGGGAGGACGCCGCAGAAGGACGCCGGACCCGACGAAGAGGACACCCGAAGCCCGCAGACGGACCCGACGAAGAGGACACCCGAAGCCGCAGAAGGATGCCGGACCCGACGAAGAGGACACCCGAAGCCGCAGACGGACGCCGGACCCGACGAGGCCACCGATGGACGCCGCGCAAGACACCAAAACTAAGTACAAAAAAAACTTTTTTCCCACAAGATTCGGGGCCACTTTAGGGGTGTGCGGTATACCGCGATAAATACGGTATGTATGATGTAATGATTATTGTAATGGTATCGATTATAAAGAAAATGAAATAAATCCCATTCCTGCAACTTACCTATAGTGTAAGAGTATGGTATCATCACAGACATTTTTGTATAATCTGGGCCCCCAAATATTTCTTTGAGTAGTTGATGAATCTGCTGATGGGGCACACCTTTCTCTGTAGGACGAGATTGCAGGTCAGTGTTAAAGGAGCTGAAATGTGGAAGCTGTGCCCAAAAAAATGCAGGCAGAAGACAAAAGTTACCAGTATGGAGGTCCAGTACAGCTTACAATCGCATACCAGAAAGTGCACTGCTATTTTTCAGGTGGAATCGCAGACAAAAAGGTAAATTTTCAGGGCACAAACAACATTTCCAGATGTTCCCTACAACAAAGCAAATCTTCACTTTTTGAGTTCAGTTATATTTAATGTATGTTCGATTTTTTTTTTAGGTTTCACAATGTAACTTTTATTATACTATATCTGTTGTATTTAGATGTCTCCCCACTTCTTGGCTCTGGTAGCTTATGTTCTTATTGTGGCCAAGAGCTCTTAAAAGCAACATTCAGCAATAAAGTGGAGTTCCACCCAAAAACAATTTTTTTTGGCAAAAAATCCTAAAAAAATAAAAAATAGAAAAATAAAATAAAACTTATACTCACTCAAAATACCTGTTGCTATGCGGAAGTCCGTAATCTGCCTCTTCCGTAGCCGCGGTCTATCATCTTCTTCTAGCGAATGGGGCGCGCTGCTTTCTTGGAACTGTGTGTGTTCCCAGAGAGCAGCCGCCCATTCACAAGTCGGCGATAGACTCGCGCATGTACAGTAGGAAACGGGAAGTGAAGCCGTAAGGCAGAAGACAAAAGGACTAAGTCTAAGTGAAGCCGTAAGGCTTCACTGCCTGTTTTCTTTAGTGTGAATGGTGGAACGGGACCTGCACCGATCGAGTGATCGCCATTGGGGGGGGGGGGGCATCAGCGCGGGCGAGTAGGACAGGTAAGTGTCCTTATTAAAAGTCAGCAGCTATACGGTTAGTAGCTGCTGACTTTAAAAAAAAAAAATTTGCGGTTGGAATCCCGCTTTAAGTTTATACTGTTTCTAATTTGGTAAAAAGACATATAATTAAAGTGAATATAAACCCGAAATAGAGAAATTAACCAATTTCTATATAAATCTTTAGTAAGCCATCTAAAACAATGTATGCAATATACACCAATCGATCATAACATTTTGACCACTGACAGGTACGATGAACAACATTAATTGTCTTACTACAATGGCATCTGAAAGTAGGTGGGATATCTTAGGCAGCAAGTGAACATCGAAGTTGATGTGTTGAAAGCAAAAAATAGGCGTAAGGGATTTGAGCGGGGGCCAAATTGTAATGCCTACACGAATGTGTCAGAGCAACTCCAAAACTGCAGCTCGTATGGGATGTTCCCATTGTGGATAAAAATGTATAATTTTGAAAAAAAAATAAAAATAGGATTTTTTGTACTCACCGTAAAATTATTTTCTCTGAGTCCATGGACGGACACAGCTCCTTAAATCTTGACAAGTGGGTTATGTTCCCTGTTTACAGGAGAGGACTAGGCAGAAACATGTTGGATAATTAAATGCATGTTACATTAACAGAGTTGAACAGCCCCGCCCAGGGGGCAGTCCCTCCAGACATAACAGGAAGCACCAATTGCCCTGGTCGAAAGTGCTGTGACAGGAAAGGGGGGCCGCCCCTTAAGAGCATAGGCCTGTATGACAGCCTGCCTGATCCACCGAGAAATGGTGGTCGACGAGACCGCCAGGCCCTTTTGTGGACCAGACACCGACACAAAAGAGAGTCAGAACTCCAAAACGGAGCCGTAGCAGGCTGGTACACCCGCAAAGCGCGTACCACACCTAAAGTATGAAAGGCAACCTCCGTAGGATGTGCCGGCCGAGGACAGAAGGATGGAAGAACAATTTCCTTATTCCGGCGAAAGGCCGAAACCACCTTCGGAAGAAGGGAAGGTCGCGGGCGCACCACCACTTTATGGAGGATGATCCTTATGGAGGATGAAGCATGGCGGCTTGCAAGACAAGACCGCCAACTCAGAAACCCCTCTAACAGTGGTAAAGGCCACTAAAGGGGCCACCTTCTGAGATAGATTTTCTCTTGACACTCTCTGATGTTTCCAAAAGGAAGGTTCCTGAAGAACCGAGAGCACCAGAGTCAAAACTCATGGAGGAAAAGATGGGCCAAGAGGGGAAAGTATATGAAAAACCCCCTACACACAAAAAGGGACCCACCAGGGAACGGGCCGCAAAAAGGCCACTGAAAGAACACAGCCAAGGCTGAAATCTGCCCCCAAATGGTGCGTTAAGCAATTTTTAGATCCACTCCAAGCTGTAAAAACAGCAGGACCCTGGACACCGAGTACATCCGTGGACGTCACTCCATCCCTTCGCACCAAGAGATGTAGGCCTGCCAGGTGCGATCCTCCGGAAGAAGACTACCGTGCCCTCAGGATTGTTGAGATGACCGAGTCGGACAGACCCCGATCACTTAAAGTCTGGCTTCTCTCACACAGATCTAGCCACGGCTCACGTCTTCTATGACTGCTAATTCTTACACGGATAATCAGTCTTGTTACTTGGCCAGATGTTGCATGGGGAAGGTGGGGGGAAGCTCAACAAAATTGGTTTCGCATAGGTAACCTTTGGTGATTCTAACTCCCACGGCAAAGATAGTGATGTGAAAAAATAGTAGCAGTGCACATAGTCCACATGATGATGCGTAGAGATTATCCATTGTAAAATAAAATTAACATTCCATATACCTGTGACAGCATATAAAAGACTGTAATCTTCCATTTCCAAGTAATAGGAAGATCTCAAAGTGCCCATAGCTTCCCTTTTAGAGTGACCCTAAAACAAAGTGGTCAAATATGCAACTACTGAGTTCAACTAAAAAGTCAGCACTTGGTGTCACCTCTCTTGGTCAATGAAGCCACCCCCTTAATATTTATGGGCAAACCGGAAGACAAGAGCATTATTACTTATTTTAAAGAGTCGCTGTAAACCCAAACAATACTTGAAGTTCAGTTTTAAATAAGGAAATGACATTTGCTTAAGGCTCCTCTGTGTAGTAACACAAAGGTGCTTTATAGACAGGAGATCAGGATCACATATTACATAAAAGCTGTATAGGGGACTCAGTCTTTCCCACTCACCTCTCTGCGGCAGTTGCTGACAATATTCCTCATGGAACCAGGGAACTCCATATTCTGGGTGCTCTATACAGACCGCACGATTCAGCTCCATAAGGAAGAGACGTAACTTCTTGTTTATTCTGCAATTTAAGGCTAAAATAGAACAGAGGAGTTATAAGATTATATACTGTATAGTTACTAAGATTAAATTGTATCAAAAATCATGCAATAGAATACAAATAAACAGTGCTCTTTTAAAATATATATATATATTTTTTTTCTTTTACTGTAAAAAAAATATATATTTTTTTAAATGTATGGCAAGCTTTACAATCTACACATTCCCACTGTTAATTGGTATGTGAATCGCGATTGTTAATGAGATACATCATAAGGAGGTCCTTACTGCATCTCTAAATCACTGAGAGGACAAATTTTTTTCCACCTGGTTTTATTGGAACAAGTTTTAGTTTCACACAAGAATACAGTGACCTTGCAACACAGCCTGAGAACATTTTGTGCCTCTTGAATGGAGAGCCAAAGCAGCCCCTGCCTCTTAGGCCCCGTACACACGGTCGGACCAAACCGATGAGACTGGCCCGTCGGTCCGTTTTCAGCGGTTCACCTCTGAAGTGGCCTGACGACCTGATATGTGTACACACCATCAGTCCAAAATCCGATCGGGTCAGAACGCGGTGACGTCAAACACACGACGTGCTGAATAAAACGAAGTTCAATGCTTCCAAGCATGCGTCGACTTGATTCTGAGCATGCGCGGGTTTTGAACCGATGCTTTTCTGTACTAACCATCGGTTTGGTCCGATGGGGCAGCGGTCCATCGGTTCGGTTTTGAAGCATGTTTTAACATTTTGGACCGAAGGAAACCAGACCGATAGCCTATACACGCGGTCGGTTTGGTCCGATGAAAATGAACTTCGGTTCATTCTCATCGGACCAAATCGACCGTGTGTACGGGGCCTTATACACGACGGATGATCCTAAGGTGATGGAGGAGTGCCCCCCTTTTTCCGACCCCCTCCCCTTCATCCAGTTTCTTTTTGACTATTTGGGCCTCCCCGTTCTCCAAGCCCCTTTACATTAGATTGCCATACAATTCTAAATAAATTTAGCAGATTGTAATGTGCTCAACCAGATTAAAGGGCATTCCTAAAAAAAACGTTTTATAGGTAAAGAAGCTCAAATATGGGGTTCTTAAAATGTATGTATGTATGTATGTATGTATGTATGTATGTATGTATGTATATATATATATATATACATACATACATACATATACACACACACACACACACACACACACACACACACACACACACACACAAATATAAAAATACATACTACTACTACTTTTTTTTATTGTTTTTATTTTTAAGAATACAAAAAAATACACACTCACCTAGGTGGATGCTGCATGTGGATCGCTCAGTTCTCAGTCTTCAATGAGCAGAGAGCTGGTGACTGTCAGTCACTGTCTCTCTGCTCTGCCCCTCCAGCACTCACTGTAGCACGGGGCTACCAGATAAAAGTCGGGATCTTTCCAGAGCCTGGAAATCGCTGTTTTTTTCATAAATCAGATTCTACTAAATCATTCCTTACTCACATTTGCAATATTTTATTAGTTCCCTCCTCATACAATGTATGAACACCGATCACTCTCTTCCCCTAGTCAGTCCCATCGCCCCTTCAGTTAAAGCACACATTAGGGAACACATTTAACCCCTTGATCACCCCTAGTGTTAACCCCTTCCCTGCCAGTGACATGTTTACAGTAATCGGTGCATTTTATAGCACTGATCGCTGTATAAATGTCAATGGTCCCAAAAATTTGTCAAAAGTGTCCGACATAATGTTGCAGTCCCGAAAAAATAAAATTTAAAATAAAATAAAAATCGCTGCCATTACTAGAAAAAAATAAATATTCCATAAAACTACCCCCTATTTTGTAGACGCTATAACTTTTGCGTAAACCAATCAATATACGCTTATTGCGATTTTTTTTACCAAAAATACATAGAAGAATATACATCGGCCTAAACTGAGAAAAAAATTTGTTTATATCGCAAAAAATAAAAACCGCAGAGGTGATCAAATACCACCAAAAGAAAGCTCTATTTGTGGGGGGAAAAAAGGATGTCAAATTGTTTGGGTACAACGTTGCACAACAGCGCAACTGTCAGTTAAAGCGACGCAGTGCCGTATCGCAAAAATGGCCCGGTCATTGGGCAGCCAAATCTTTTGGGGTTGAAGTGGTTAAATGAACATTTTCCAAGAATTGGAATTCCATACTTTTTGCCAGGGGTTGTAGGAGTGTTTTAAAATTGTTCTCGTTGACACCACTGATTGTGAAAAGGGATTTCCACATCCTTATTGTTCTAACAGTAAAGAACCTCCCTACGCAGTTTAAAGGGGTTGTAAAGGTAAAATATATTTTTCCCTAAATAGCTTCCTTTACCTTAGTGCAGTCCTCCTTCACTTACCTCATCCTTCAATTTTGCTTTTAAATGTCCTTATTTCTTCTGAGAAATCCTCACTTCCTGTTCTTCTGTCTGTAACTAAACACAGTAATGCAAGGCTTTCTCCCTGGTGTGGAGAAAGCCTCTTGAGGGGGGAGGGGGTGAGCAGGAGTGTCAGGACGCCCACTAACACACAGCTCCTTTCTCTATCTGCAAAGTAGATAGCCTCTTGAGGGGGCGAGCAGGAGGGTCAGGACGCTTTCTCCACACCAGGGAAAAAGCCTTGCATTACTGTGTGGAGTTACAGACAGAAGAACAGGAAGTGAGGATTTCTCAGAAGAAATAAGGACATTTAAAAGCAAAATCGAAGGATGAGGTAAGTGAAGGAGGACTGCACTAAGGCAAAGGAAGCTATTTAGGGAAAAAAATAAAATAAATAAAAATTACCTTTACAACCCCTTAAAGGTTAAACTACCTCTTGTATAACTTGAGTGGCCACAACCATAAAAGAAGTGAAAGCATTTCCTAAAACAAGCTGCTGAGCAGCAATTATCAAACATTTATTTGTATAATTCCAAAAGATGTGAGTATACAGACAGTACACCCTACCTAGCTGATAAAAACACTTGTAAATTATCATGGTATACTCGCAACAAAGAGTAACCTGCCCCATAACAGATACATAAAACTACATACATTCTTTTGTGTGATTTGGTAAATTATTATGTGCAAATTAAAATATACATGGTATAAGCTTGATCTGACTTTTTATAAGCTTAATATAGGACTTACCATCCAACTGAGAATCAAAACTGAGAAGGAAATCGTTGCTGAATATTGCTTTTATGAGCTCTTTTGGGAAGTACCCAGCCAATGCTAGAGCATAAGCTGTCAGCACCAAGGAGTGAGGAGACAAAGAGTCTGAATGCAAAGGATATAAAAAAGAAATAAAAATAATAATAATAATAATAATAATAATAATAATAATAATAATAATGTTAGTTCACTACGCATTTTCCTCATATGTAAAGCTATATTGCACAACTTGAAAGTTAACCATTTGTAGTTAGATTTGGCCTGATTGGTCAAAGGAAGCCTATGACTATTTTAAGAAACACAGGAGTCCATTCATGAAGTCACAAGATACGTGACAAAACACGTAGGTGGAGGGTGGCGACGTCACTTCCGGTATGCCACTGGAAGCCACCATATTGGTACATCCAGCCTCTGTATTACATGTGGTTTAAGGGTTCTTGAAACCCGTTTTTTTATGTGAGTGTTATTATATTGCCTGTCATCAAGTTATAAACCGGTTCCTGACCGACTCACGTCTTTTTACGGGGGCAGAATGGCACCCCTGCACGAAACCCTGTACCCATATGGGGTCCCCTTTAAGAGCCGCCAGAGGGCGCGCCCGTTACACGGAGGGGGCCCCGATGCGCGTGGCTGGCGATCGTCGCGGGCCACGTGCAATCGCGTGCACGAGAGCCAGCACGGGGATTTGTGAATCCATGTCCTGTCAGGGGAGAGGAGACATACCGTTTGTTCCTAGTAAGTAGGAACAACAATATGTCTCCTCCCCTAGTCAGTCCAATCCCCATACAGTTAGAACACACTGAGGGAACACACATTTAACCCCTTGATCGCCCCCTAGTGTTAACCCCTTCCTTACCATTGACATTTATATAGTAATCAGTGCATATTATAGCACTGATTCATTTTTACTGAATTTATATTTTACACTCGGTTAAATATTTTATATATCTTGCACATATATGTGTGTATTTGATGGTCAGCTGGGTGCTTACTGTTCACATGCTTACTTGTTATTTACAGATATTGGGATTATTTTTTTTTACATCTTATTTGTATATCACCCATCTCATTACCTGCTGATTAGAGGGGCTGGCGGGTGCTTATGTATTTTTATAATTGTATTGATTTATCTACTTATGCACTTGTGGATTTATAATAATTGGTATTTATCCTCCTAGGGGGTTTATTTACCACCCATTTTTATTTTTTAGTATGTTGGATAGACTGGGGAATGTTTGTTGTTTGTGGTTGATTATCTTTAGTTATTTAGCAGCTCAGCACTTTTTCTGTTTTTTGTTATTTGATGTATGCTATTGCCGTAGCATTGTCTGACTGCATCCTGCCAGGGAGATGCCAAAGGCAGACAGACCAGTGTTGGCAAATTGCCCAAAGCTCCAGGATGTTGACCAGCAACTTTTGCACCTCTGACTACTATGTTCCCTGAACTAAGAGGTGCTCATTGGAAGAATTTTCCAGTATCCAGAATCTGCATGGAACTCCACCATTCCAGAGCCAACCTGGCCTTCCGTGAGAGTCTGATGCACTGGCAGATCCAAAGACTCCTGACACGTGTCCCAATAAGAAAGGACATTTGTGTTGTAGAGCTTTGGAGTGAAATTTAAAGATGGTAAAGCTCCTTTCAAATGTTTTAAAAAGGGGAAGGATCCTGTAGCCCTGTCCTATAGTGACAACACTGCTTTTCCATAAATATCATTGGGTGGGTGAGTATTGTCACCCTAGAACAGAAGTGTGTTACTGGCAGGATCAACAGGTGAAAATTAAGGGGGCGGAAGCCAGAAAACAGGAAAACCTATGCAGTCATGTCATACCCCAGAAGGTAAAGGACAAGTTAACATTTTGAAAATGTAACATGTTCTGGTTTCTGCAGCCTCTCCCCCTTGACCCCGCCCCCCTCCCTGCGACAGCGGGTGGGGGTGATCCTCTCCCCCACTCACTGTCACAATTTGAAAACAGTGCAAATGTGCAGGGCTCCGCCCCCACACAGCTGCATCATTCATTCACAGTTTTCTGTAAATGAATGCCCACAAGTATGGCTGACGACTTGTAGTTCTCAATGAGTTCTGAGGGTACTGGTGAGTGCTCTCATAGTCCATTGATCCTCCTGCTCTCAGGTAACTGCCTGGTTGAACAAGGTATGAGCCAACAGCTATGCCGTTAGTCTGCTGGAGCCTGAGATTACACACACGATCTGTTGATTGTGGGTGCAATGCTCTGCAGGCTGCTTAGAAAAATAAATAGTTTTACCCGTCAATTTTTTTTTTTAATTTATAATTTTTCCTTTAAGGGTGAACTCATCCTGTACGATGCAATTTATCAAACTTTTGTTGCAGAGTTTGAGCCTAGGTTCACATTGGAGCGATTTGGCATGCATTTTCAAATCGCATGCCAAAACGGCGGCTATTGCCAGCGATGGCACCGTCCGAATTGCCGCACTGATTCCCAAAAGTAGTTCCTGTACTACTTTTGGCAACTTCGGGGGTGTAGTTGGGGGCGATTGGTATAAACATCTGTGCAGAAACCCACACAGATGTCTGTCAAATTGCCCCTGAAGTCGGACTTCATTGCCGGGTTGAAATTGTGCGAGTTCAGCTGAACTATTTCTGAATTTAGTATGAACCTACACTAAACATGATTTAAAGCATTCTTGGGGTAGATATACTAAGGACTGTAAACACAAATATTCAAAAAACTGAACATATACATATGTTAGAAGAGTATGAGGGATTAATGTGAGGCAATTATGACCCTACAATAGGTACCATCCCATATAAAACAATTACCGAATGAAAATGGGGTGGGACTTTACACGTACCTTGCTGGGTCTAATAAATACACATACCAAAAAAGCTTAAAAAAGTTGAATACAACTGGTTAAAACCAGTTACTGTCTATCCAGTCCATCTAGGATGTGCTGGTCCTGGCTGAAGAATCAAGAAAACTGGCCTACGCGTTTCGCAGGGAGTCCCGCTTCATAAGTCCCTTAAATTGGAGCACTGTGTAAGTTTTGTCAGCCGGGCCGGTGGAGGAGAAGCCTGGGGAGCCCATGGGGATTAACTCTGTGTCCCCCCCCCAAAGAGAAAACAGACTCCTTAAACCAGTGTTTCTCAACTCCAGTCCTCGAGGCGCACCAACAGGTCATGTTTTCAGGATTTCCCTCAGATGAAATGGCTGTGGTAATTACCAAGGCAGTGAAACTGATCAAATCACCTGTGCAAAATAATGGAAAGCCTGAAAACATGACCTGTTGGGGCGCCTTGAGGACTGGAGTTGAGAAACACTGCCTTAAACAATCAAAAGGGGCCAGAACTGGGACAAAGGAGTGTCCCAAGTTACAAGAGGCAAAATTGAGTGAATCAAGCCACATCTAAGCTTTTCCTCATCCTTGCAGCATAGATGGAGCCGTGGAAAAATCTATATAAATGGCTTACTGGGTGTGCATACTATCTCCCATCTGTGTCTTCAAATGAATGAACATATACATATTTTCGATCTATGGGGTTAGCATATCCTTAAAAGTGTGTGTTTAAATTTACAAAAAAACAAAACAAGAAAGGGTTTGGGACTTTAAATGAAGCATGCAATTGGGAATGAGTGACGAACTGTAAATTTGTAGAAAATTTTACAAAATATATTTTTCCAGTTTGTAATTATACATGCACATATGCAACCATTGTTCCCATTATATATGTTGGTGCTTCCCAGTGTTTGTTTTTTACTGTTCTCTCAATGCAAGTTTATTATGCTACTCACGCTAATTGAAAGCAAAACATAAAACTTTAAATAGTACTCACCCTTATTGTTACATACATGGCGTGCACAAGCATCAAAAAAATCTTTCCCTTGGGGAGGTTCATAATTCATATAAGAAAAAACACGTAAAATTGGGTACACAGCAGATGGATGTATCTGAAAGAGAAAATTCGAATTTTGGCAACATACTGTTGTAAAAATCAGGGCTGGTCGCACCCTCACACATTCTGAGCTTTTGTATTATTCAGTAAATCTTCCAAATCATTTTACCACTTTTCTTCTGAGGCAAAAGGTTTTGCACGTTTAAATTGCAACGTTTTTGCTAGAAACTTACTGGAAAACACTCCCAAACAATTATATACACACACACACACACACACAAACTGTAATTTATATATTATATATATATATATATATATATATATATATATATATATATATATATAAAAAAAAAAACTAAAATAGAGGCCCTGTAGAATAAAATGTTGGCGGTTGCACATTTTTATGCTTCACAATATTTTCCCAACTGTTTATCAAATCGGTCTGTTCAGAAATAAAATTAAAGTGACAGTAAAGGTTCAGTTTTTTTTTTTTCTAAATAACAAACATGTCATACTTACCTCCATTGTGCAGTTCGTTTTGCACAGAGTGGCCCCAATCCTCCTGTTCTGGGGTCCCACGGCAGCTCTTGCGGCTCCTCCCCTCAATAGATAACCCCCTTGGGAAGCGCTCTCCCATCCATAGTCACTGACTGTATGACTCGGCCCTGCCCCGTAGCGCTCGCATCATTGTTTTGATTGACAGCAGCGGGAGCCAATGGTTATGCTGCTATCAATCTATCGAACAAAGAGCCGAAAAGCCATGGAGAGAGCGACACGGGATTGCGCCCACGGAAATTCTGGGCTCAGGTAAGCAAAACGGGGGAGTTGGGGGGCCGGATACTGCAAGGTGTTTTTTCACCTTAATGCATAGGATGCATTAAGGTGAAAAAACATGAGGGTTTACAACCCCTTTAAGTATAGTGTACAATGTAAAAGATGGGGTTGCATTGACTAAAAAGGATGCCAAATTTGAAACCTTAGCAAAGCAAAGTAACGAGAAACTCAAAACAGTCCATAGGCGACACTTCAGCTCCTTTTACAGATCATCAGGTTATAGAGAACAAAGAGTGGTGATCCTAATATTACTGCTATTACTCGGATGTTCAAGGTAAATCCCAATATGTGTGGTGTAATCGCTATGTGAGCCTTTGCATTACAGGATGTGTGCAGGGTACAAGAAGGCTAGAACCCCTTTTAAATGTTTATTTTTGTTCCCGTCCTTTTGGAAATTTTCCCTCACTTCCTGTCTCGTAAAACTGTTGTCACAATAAAAAGATTTACGAAAGACAAATCCACTACAAGTGCAAAGTGCACTTGAAATTACACTGAAAGTGCACTTGGAAGTTCAGTCGCTGTAAATCTGAGGGGTAGATCTGAAATGAGGTGAAGCTCTGCTGATTTTATCATCCAATCATGTGCAAGCTAAAATGCTGTTTTATTTTCCTTGCATGTCCCCCTCGGATCTACAGCATCTGCACTTCCAAGTGTACTTCGCACTTGTAGTTTGCACTTGTAGTGCAAAGTGGATTTGAATTCAGTGAATAACCCCCATGGTCACAGTCAAATTGCTTTCCTTTTGCACTGCTACTTTTAGGGGGTGAACCTTTTGGCCAAGTCCGAGGCAATTATTGCCTTCCATGCCTAAGGGCCCGGCCAGTGCACATTGCGCCGCCACTTTTTTATTTACTATTTATTTTTCTCCCACCGTTGGTCACCGCTTTCACTTTTGTGTGCGTTTTTCACTGGATGAAGGGAAATCTGATTTCGGATCAGTCATTACCTGGCAGCCTGGGGAAGCAGCTAATTAAGAACAATGTTGATTATCTGCAGTGGAGAGCAGGGTATAAATTATGGTTGTAATAGACCCCTAATGTTCTCAGAAAGGCCCAGTGACCTACCCATCATTTACAGTTTACTTGTTGTGCTGTAAAGGCATTTAAAGTGGTGCATATTTAGAATTTTGTGTACCATCAATTTTTGCCCATTTTTCAGGCATGTGCAATTTTGAGGCTTGCTCTATTTGGTATCCATTTCCTCTACACTACCTCATCTATTATGTACAAAAAAAATGTAATTGTGTGCAATAAAATTCATTTTAGTGAATTGTTTCCTAAAATATAGATTTAGCAAAACAGTTGCACAAATATTGTGTGTACAAAAAAATAAATAAAAAATTGCAATTACTAGATTTTTAATAATCAATGGGCCAAATCCTCAAAAGGGATACGCAGGCGGAACTGCTGTTCAGCCTGCGTATCCCTGTGCCTATCTTTGGAACTGATCCTCAGAAGCAGTTTTCCAAAGATAGGCAGAAGATCCGACATCTGTAAGAGACTTACACTGTCGGATCTTAGGATGCAGTACCGCATCCGCCGCTGGGGGCATTTCGTGTCGAAATGCCGCTTTGCGTATGCAAATGAGGACTTACGGAGATCCACAAAGCTTTTCAGCTTTGTGTTTTCTGCGTAAGTTTACGTTTGCATACGTAAAATTAGTTCTGCTTTTACAAAGTGTAAACTAGTAACACCTTGTAAAAACAAACCTTTTTTTCGATCGCCGCGATTTTTTTTAAATTTTGATTTTTTTTTCCCGGCGCGTAACTTTTTTTTTACCCGACGCAACTTTATTGTCCCGTCGCAATCCACAAAGCCCGACGTAACGTAATTTTGCGCGCTGCCCGTTGGGAAAATGACGTCACGAGCATGCGCAGTACGGCCGGCGCGGGAGCGCGCTTCATTTAAATTGTCATCGCCCCCTGCAGAAGAGGACCGCCTTGCGCCGGAGACATTTAAGTTACACGGTCTGAAATTTCTAGGTAAGTGCTTTGTGGATCGGGCACTTAGGTAGAAATTTTAAGTCAGTGTAACTTAAATGGGAAAAGTTAAGTTAGGTTATTAGTTATCTGTGGGTTTTAACCAATTTTTTATATATGATGAAAAAAAAATGATAAATCTTCATAACTAACATACGTTCATACATACACTCTCTATTACCACCTGGGATTTCCAAGTTTTTGCCTACCATACAGTATAACTTGGGGCATTAAATGTTCTTTGTTGCGACCAACAGCTGATGTTTCCTCTTGTATGATAAATCCTTGTTTCCACAGAGTGGAATGGTTTGGGTCAGTACAGTTTAAAAGGGTTAGAATGGTCCGGGCTATTCAGGTGAGCGTTTCCACTGCAAGTCGGACCTATTATCTGGACTGAACGGCGACGTGGTGTTTTTTTTGCTTTCCTTTGATGTGAGCATTGACGTTTTTTCTGTCCGCCAATCAGTGGAATGTATTATGCGACGCCAGTAGCTCCACCCTAGCCTAACATTTTCTATGGCCCCACATCTGAAGCAGGACCCTGAATGGTGTGGTATGGTTCGGTTGTATGGGCCGCTTTCATAATGGAAACACTCAAAATAGCGTACTGTACCGAACCAATCCGCTCAGTGGAAACGAGGCATAATATACCCTTTATTGCATCCCTTTGTAGGGATCTTTTTCTTCATGTTATGCTTGATGTAACCATCACACTTATCTGTTGAATTTACTTTTTCTACTAATAAAATGTATTTTACAAAATTATTTTAACATATGGGCAGCACATCACTTAGTGGTTAGAACCTCTGCCTTGCAACACCTCCTCCATTTGAAACCCAATTAGAGCACTACCTGCATGGCATTTGCATGTTCTCCCTTTGCTTGAATTGGTTTCCTCCAGGTACTCTGATTTCTGTTCACGCTGCAAAGTTAATTGGCCCCTGTCTAAAATGACCCCAACCTGTTTATGTATAAATATGAGATAGTGACCTAAAGCCCAGTACACGTGGTTCAAAAATCAGCCGGTTCAAGAGGAATCGGCCTACTTTCTGTCTGTATGCACACAGCTGTCTGTTCTTCAGAAGCCGGTCTAATGGCCAGCTGCTGTCAAACAGACATGCTGGAAAACCAGCGTTCGATCAGCCCTTGCAGCCAATGTCTGCGAGCACTGATCAGTGTGTTCTGGGAGTCATATGGTTAGAATACAAAAAACGAGAATCGCTGCATCAACATCACTTGTGTTGATGCAAAGATCTGTCAGGTGTGTGTACCAAGCAGGGCTGTGGAGTCGGAGTCGGGGGAAATTTTGGGTACCTGGAGTCGGCAAACAATGCACCGACTCCGACTCCTACTAAATTTAGATTGGAATTAAAAAAAAAAAAAAAAACAAGTTTAAATGTCCCAATTCACAAAAAGTTATAATTAATGACTTCTCTACTGTAAGAATAAAGACCAATGCATGCAGTGCCTCACGTAACCGCAAAACGAACACATTAAGTGACCGTGAAGAAGCATGCTTTTCATGTGCTTCACTATATGGCACGCAACACACAATTAGGAGCTGCAATACTTATACTTTCCATATTGTTGTGTTCTGCTTTTACAGGGAACGCATGTTAGAGAACCAGTAAGTGTCCAAATAAAAAAATTCCAACAGGAGTTTTATAAAGCACTAAAAGAAGTTGAAAAGTATGATCGCTCATCAAAACTTACTGTTGAAGAAGCCATCCTTGTTTATCCAGAGATCGTTAGTGATGTGGCCAGAATAGTTACTGCAATGCCACCCACCCAAGTCAGTGTCGAAAGATTATTTTCAGCCCTAAAAATAATAAAGTCTGACTTAAGAGACTCTATGAAAGAGGATCTGGCAGAGGCAATTCTCTTCCTTAGAACTCTACATTGAATTGATTTGCATTTGCTAAGCCTAGAACTACATTTCAAGATTAATATAAACCATTTCTATGTTTTGCAGATTTTGTTTTTGGTTCATTATAGATAAGCTTTGTTTTTGTTCTAAAACAACCAAATAAAGTGGTTTGTATTTTTGAACTGGTAAAGATCCTGTTCCTGATGTTTATGCCTGCTGCTACTATCCAGCCACTTGATTGTTTTCATTGTGTTTGTCTTTTGCTTAAACTGTGCAATACAGTAGACTGTTGGCTTCCCAGCCAGTAGTCCTGTGGTAGGTTGCGTTTCTTTCACTCAAGGAATGTATAAAATACATTTGCATATTAATACAGAGGAGTCGGAGTCGGGGAGTCGGAGTCGGAAGTTCATAAAACTGAGGAGTCGGAGTCGGAACATTTATCTACCGACTCCACAGCCCTGGTACCAAGCTTTAGATTGTAAGCTCCTTGAGGACAGGGACTGATGGGAAAGTATAATATGTAAAAATTCTGCATAAAATTGTCAAGGCTATATAAACACTAGTAATGATTAAATATTATATGCCATCATTACCTCTTTGAGATTATCCATAGTTACTTCTGCAATTTTGTCCAAAAGAAGAGGACACTGAGTGTTTATTCGAAGGACTAAAACAGAAAATGGGATAACGTTCTTCAGGCTAAGCTGATGTATGAAACGTTGGCAGGTATGTAATGTGGCTTCTACAAGTGCCGTTTCCATTTGGTTGACAATCTCTTTCTTATGTATTTCAAGTATAAGAGAATCCAAAGACACTGCCTCACTCACTCTCTTCAGTCTATAGCTGTGCAGATCATTAAGAAGTTTCATTCGATTTTTTCTAGGAGGCGTACGAGTTGACTGCAACAGCCGGGTGACAACAAACATCACCTGGCTTAAGTCATAGAAGTTGCACTGAGCAATGATATCATCAAGTTTAGAAAGAACAACATCATCAATCTTGTTAGGGCTCAACAAAGACATGGCTTTGATGGTCTGGGCAACATCAGATGGAACATAACTTGACAACATATGCCTGAAATAAGAAATAAAATAGGTTTCAGATGGGTCTAAAGTAAATCAATTCTGAAATAGCTTATCCATATACCGACTCTCTCTTTGATATTCATATACAGTGGCAAGAAAAAGAATGTGAACCCCTTGGAATCAACTGGTTTTCTGCAGTAATTTGCCATAAAATGTGACCTGATCCTCATCTAAATCACAATAGACAAACACAGCGGGCCTGATCCACAAAAACCCGGCGGAACGTAATTTTTCCTATTTAAGTTACACCGCCGCAAAATCTCTACCTACGTGCCCGATCCACAAAGCACTTACCTAGAAAAGAGTTCCTAATTTAATGGGGCGAGTTTTTAAAAAAAAAATATGACAGCGACGCGGGATAGAAGGGCCTACTTTTACAAGGTGTAAACAGTTTAGGCCTTGTAAAAGCAGCCCTAATTTTGCGACAGCAAACTAATACTTACGGAGAAAAAACGAAGCGTAAAAGCTTCGTGGATCTCCGTAAGTGCCAATTTGCATACCCGAAGCGGCATTTCGACGAGAAATGCCCCCAGCAGCGGCTGCGGTACCGCATCCTAAGATCCGACAGTGTAAGTCCATTACACATGTCGGATCTTCTGCCTATCTATGAGAAACTGATTCTGTGGATCAGTTCCATAGATAGAAACAGGGATACGACGGCGTATCAGTAGATACGCCGGTGTATCCCTTTTGAGGATCAGGCCCAGCGTGCTTAAAAGGATGAGTTCACCTTTGGAACATGTTACATGTTTCACCAATTTTTAGGGTGAAACATGTAATATGTTCCAGCATCTGCAACCTCTCCCCCCCTCCCTGGGGCAGTGGGCAAGGGATCTTCTCCCACACACGCTGTCACAATTTGAAAATAGCGTGGCCATGCACAGCTCAGTTTACAGCACCAGAGAAGACGGCGAGCAAGTAGATAGGGGCATTTTATTGCACAAGAAAGAATGCATATCTCTTAAAAGCCTGCCTGCTCGCTGTTTCTAACAATTAAACTTTAGTTCCATTAAAGCAGTGTTTCCCAACTCCAGTCCTCAAGGCACACCAACAGGTCATGTTTTCAGGATTTCCCTCAGATGAAACGGCTGTGGTAATTACTAAGGCAGTGAAACTGATTAAATCACCTGTGCAAAATAATGGAAAGCCTGAAAACATGACCTGTTGGTGTGCCTTGAGGACTGCAGTTGGGAAACACTGCATTAAAGGGTAAAAAGCAATGCACAACCTGTTCTGCCCAATGGCCCTTCCCCGCCACAGTCCCTAAAGACTCACCTGACTCCTCTCAAGCTCCAGCACAGCCCAAGCTGCAGCACAACTTCCTGATTCACAGGAGACACTAAGGCAGCGTGAGCCATAGGCTTTTCTGCTGTCGGTTAAATATGAAGCAGGGGCAGGGCTTACTGGTGCTATGTGTGTCTATGGACTCGGAAGCATGCGCGTTCACGGGTCACTCCTAAATACCCAGCTTGCCAAGGAGGCAATTGGAGATGGAAGAATCTAACAGTGCTGGCGGGAGACTTTAAGAAGAGGAGGTAAGGGACATTTCTGTGTCGTAACATTGCACAGAGCAGGCAAGTATTACCTCTTTTTATTTTATCCAAATAAAAAAAACAGCCTTTAGTATCATTTTAAGTGCATTCAACCTGAAGAGAAAATATATATATATTTATTTGATTTTGTCCCATTCTTACAACAGCTGGTCAATGAGCACAGAAAGAATGTAACATACGTGTTTTGTTGGATGAATAGCTATGATTTGTTATTTTTATAGAAATAAACTTCCATACACTTCTGCAGTAAAAATCATTGTAGAAGTTAGTGTCCTAAACATGGACTAGAAAGAGCATTTATTAGCACATTTAAATAAAAATATTCTTGCCTTTTTAAAATTATTTGAAGTTCTGTACGTAGACTGTCATCCTTTAAGCCCAGTAATACCACAGCCTCTGCGATGCTGCATAGCTGTCCCAGCGAGTAAGCCATCAAATGCTTCTGTACCTGTGAACAGATTCTAATACAAAAAAAAATAAAAAATCATATTTCCTACCGCACTGAAACCAGTGAGACACAGCGGTGTGCTACAGTATAGTATCCAGTATGACTGCAATATTTATATATATATATATATATTAAAGATGGATATCTCGGTAACGGCAGCAGCTGCTGCCACAACTGAGGTATCCATCTTTACAGTGGGCGGCCGTGTAAAGCCGCTGCTACCGACGGCTCCAGTAAGCGGCGGAGGGCACGGAAGAGCGGGGGGAGGGGGGGGCCCTCTCCCGCCACCGATAACGGCGATCTCGCCCTAGCCCTAGACTTACTCTGTAGCTCAAAAAAATGCAACCTATAGAATTTTTTAAACGTCGCCTATCGAGATTTTTATGGGTAAAAGTTTGACGCCATGCCACGAGCGGGTGCAATTTTTAAGCGTGACATGGGTATCATTTTACTCGGCGTAACATTATCTTTCACAAAATATAAAAAAATTGGGCCAAATTTATTGTTGTCTTATTTTTTAATTAAAAACAGTGATTTTTTTCCAAAAAAAAAGTGCGCTTGTAAGACCGCTGCGCAAATACAGTGTGACAAAAAGTATTGCAATGACCGCCATTTTATTCTCTAGGGTGTTAGAAAAAAATATATATAATTTTTGGGAGTTTTAAGTAATTTTCTAGCAAAAAAAAATGTTTTAGTCTTGTAAATGCCGAATCTGAAAAACACCTTCGGTCTGGAAGTGGTTAAAGAGCAACATAAAACTAGTGCGATATTTGACACCGTTTTGATGCACTAACCCACCAATATCTGGTTCGATGATGTAGTAGCAATTCTCAATTAATTGATGTATAACACGTACAACGGCACTATAAAGGGGAAGTTCCATGCGGAGGACGCCACCCTTGGGGCTGCTTTAGCTGATTCCGCGTTAGTAAAAGACGATTCGCGCTTTTCTGTCTGTTACAGCGTGATGAATGTGCTTACCCCATTACGAACGGTAGTTTTACCAGAACGAGCGCTCCAGTCTCATAACTTGCTTCTGAGCATGCGCAGGTTTTTAACGTCGTTTTAGTCCACACACGATCATTTTTTACAACCCGAAAAACGACATAGTTTAAAACGTCGTTAAAAAATGCAGCATGTTCAAATTTTTTTTTTGTCGTTTTTCAGAAGTCGAAAAATGATGTGAAGCCCACACACGATCATTTTAAATGACATTTTTTAAAAACAAAGTTTTTTCATGCCAAAAAATGATCGTGTGTACGCGGCATAAGAATAATGTAAACACTAAACAAAAAAAGAGAAAAATTGTTTGAATACAGAAAAAATTACTTTTGGATGAGCTCAGTGTTTGTACACTCCATGTCTTCCATTGTCTTCAGAACATCGTGCAGATTATTGGGAGACATCTTATCTGCAAAGTTTGAGAGCTTCTTTTTAAGACTGTGAAATATAAATAATGGTAAAAATAAATAAATAACGCAAGAATCTTTATTTTTTAAAACTGGATTTTTAACTTGTAAAACCTTTTCCTTGGAGTACATCACAGGACACAAAGTATCTTCATTTGGCATGTAATTTTTTTGGGGCGGGGGGAGGGAAGGCTTTGGTAGGATTGGGACTTCCTGTCCCACTTCCTACTTCCACCCAGGGACCGCCTAGGCTACTTTTCCTCTCGTCTTAGGCGGCCCCTCCCTTTAGGCGATCTCCTGGGACACGTGACAGGTCCCAGGAGATCGCATGTCAATTCATAGAGCGCAGCGCGACTTACGCATGCGCAGTGAGTGCCCGGCCGTGAAGCCGAAAGCTGTCATGACCGGGTGCCCACACTATAAATGGAGGCGCCAGCCGGAGGGGGGGGGGGGGGGGGAGCGGAGCTCCGGGCGGTCGCGTCGCTGGACCTTGAAGCAGGTAAGTGTCTGTTTATTAAAAGTCAGCAGCTACACTTTTTGTTTAATAAACAGTAAAAGGCTGAAACTCCGCTTTAAGGATGGTATACTGGACACTGAGAAGGAAAATTCACCATCCCTGGAAGCCTCCATGGAGATCCAACTGAAATTTCGAGCAAAATGGAAAACCTAGCCCTCCTGGCCCAATAAAGGAGCTATAAAAATCGGAGAGGTCCTTTCCTCCTGAAATTTCCTGAGCAATACTAGAAAAAGAGAGAACGGGGGCAAGTGTAGTAAAAGCAGGAACACCCAGGTCTGAGCCAACGTGTCCACTGCCAGTGCTCCATCTTGCCTACCCATAAGAGAAAAAGGCTGGCACCTTTGTATTTTCTTGTCTCTCATTGAGTAATTGAAGAATCTGCTGATTTTGAAGCCACTTGGCTTAACTCAACTGGCGTCTGCTGAGATAATCCACAAACTGATTTAACTCCCCTTCAGATGAACTGCTGACAGGAATGCCAGATCCTTCTCCAACCACCCAAGAACCTCCTCTGCCAGGAGCCAAAGAGTCCAGGTCCTAGTGCCCCCTTATATGTTGAGGTAGGTTACGACTGTTGTATTGCCTAACAGGACCTGCACGCAATGCTGTATCCTGGCCTAGGCCAACAAGGCCCAGGCCTAGGGCAGCACTTTGCAGGGGGGCAGCACGGACAGTGTCCTCGCCGGCTTGCACTACACTGTTAGACAAATTAGTTTAGCACCCCCATAAATCGGCCGCACTGCTTCCAGTATGTGGGCGGTTGGCATTCTGCAACTGTGGGGGGGGGGGGGGGGGGCTTGCTTCTAATTTTTTACCATCCCTGTCCCATTGCAGAGATTTCCCTTCACTTCCTGTCCCATAGCCAAACAGGAAGTGAGAGGAAAGCTATGCAAATTAAGGGAATCCACCCCCCCCCCCCCGCAGGCCATCAGAACTAGTGTCCCCACTTGAAAATTTCAGGGTGGGTCTTAAACCACAAGGGGTGTGGCCTTGACAGGAAGGGGTGGGTCATATTTAAATTAGGTGGTGCACGAGTTTAGTCAGGCCTAGGGCAGCACAAACCCTAAATACACCCCTGCCTGCACGTGCTGACCCATCAGTTCGCAATGGAAAGACCTGAGTGCTAGGCCTATCTCCTTCAGCTCCCTCTTGATTACCTCACTGACTGCGTAACCAGGTTCTTTTGTCCAGTGATGCTCTACATGTGCCCCCCAAGCACTTGCATCCATCGTCATACACTTTGTGACCAAAAATGTCTATTACATGCCCTCTGATTGGAAGCCTTTCTCCAACACCAAAGAGCCCTTTTGACAATGTCAATGTACCAAGTTCCACAGTGCGCTCATAGAGACAGCATCCACAGAGAGCCCAGAGGCGATTCAGTTTGCATGTGTTGCGCTATATACGTTTTTTCACTCACTCACTCACTCACAGAGCAAGACTTCCTGTCTTTTTTTGCCAGTAACCAATCACCTGAAGGTGGCAGCATAACCTTATCGTAGGAGGGATAAAGATATCCTGTGTCCTGGGATGTACTATAAAGAAATTAGAATATTTTTGTTAATGCCGATAATAGAATTCTACTTAAACCTAGTGTAAAACCATATGCAAGTATATGTAGAACCCAAACTTTTTCGTTTTCATTTTGGATAGAGTAGGGGATGATTTAAAACCTCAGCCAGGTTATTTTTTGCAGAAAAGTAACATTTTCTCTTCATTTCCATTGCCAGAGACCCAACAGAAAATAAACAATTTCCCAAGGTGAGTAGAAGTCCATTCTGCAGAGGTGTCTCCATTAGATTTCCCCTTAATTCTGCTCTGGAGAAACCTCTAATATTCTGGATTTCCTTTCACTTTCTGTCCAGTGACAATGGCTGCCAGTACAAATAGAGGGGATGAATCTCCACAACGGGGACACAGACACTATTAAAAACACGACAGAAGGTCTACCTCTTCTCTACTCTATTCAAAACTGAAAAAAATTAAATGTTGCCCAGAGCTACACTTTGATGCATACCTAAACCCAAAAACGATAATGTAATATATTGCAGCTTACAAGTCAGTTAGATGTGGATAGCTTTCCTTTAACCCCTTGGCGCCAACATAACACGAACTGGGCTTTTTTCTGTGGGGCCACATATTTGTGTATCTCCCTTTGTGCTGGGAGTGCTCTGCACAGGGGGGTCTCACAAAGAACCGCTGGGCTCTGTTATAACAATTGGGACCCGGAACTTCCGATTCTGGGTCACCTAATCGCTGCGATAGCCGCCGATTGGCTATCACAATGTTTTCTCTCTCTGTGAATGGAAGAGAGAGATGCATTGCATCGCTCTCTGTTATTGCAGAGAGAGAAAAAAATAAAAATAAAATAATAAGAATTAAAAAAAAAAATACGTAGCTCAAGGTCAGAGTCAAAGGTCAAGGGAAGGGTCAGTATTTTTTGGACAGGATTTTTATTTATTTTTTACTTTTTAAATATAACAGCCGCTGGAAATAATCGCATGTACAATACAGAAGGCCGATTGTATAACTTGGGTACATTCAGCCTACCCATACAAAGTTCGAATTTTGGCCAGTTCAACAGGAACCGGCTGAGCTTTGAACCATCGAAGGCCAGCTTAAAAAGGGAACAAATAAGAGAACAAGTTTATTATCAGGGTTTACATACACTTTAAACCTAAAGTGACAAAGCTAAGACCAGCCATAGAAGGGGTGAAATTCTATCCAGTAACCACGGGTTGTGGGAAATAAATTTGCTCAATTCCCCCATCAACACAGTCAATGTTGACAGGGAAATCCCTCCTGCCTTCCCCACATAGTTTAAATCTTGGCCGGTTCAGCAAGGACAGCCTATGGTCAGTTTAAGAACAGCTGTAGCGTAAGCTCTTAGACACCTACTGCTGCATAAACTTTCATCTCAGACTTCCCAATTTATTTAAAAGTTAGGCTCACTTCTGCCCCCAACTGTGACTCTCCCCAGGTCTCCTAATCAGCAACTTAAACTGGTCATACACTAATTAAAGAAGCTAAAGCTGGGTACACAGGGATCCAAAGTCGGTCCCACAGTCGCCATCCAAATTTAAATCTGTGTGTAGTCCTCACAGTTTTAACATAACCTAAAGTTATGCCTAGTGCACATGGGCTGAATGTCGGGAGATATCGGCCAGGTCAATAAAAAATGTCCGTCATTTGGCCTGTCTGCATGTCAGCTGATCCGACAAAATCCGGCTTCTGTTGAGGAGCATGCTGGAAAACTAGCAGCCGACTGGCTCCCGGCCAGTGCTCTGAGCTAATGGCTGACAGCGCTGATCAGAGTGTTCTGGTGGTGGTGGGGGGGGGAGCATCCCCCTTTCAGAACAAAACAGCTCAGCCCGCTGGGTTGAATGCAAACCATTAGTGTGTACTAGGCTTTAGATTGAGGGCCGTTTGACAGAAACCAATCGATCTGTGGTCTGCAGCCAATGGCTGCAATGCTGATCAGTGTATTCTGACAGAGGAGTTCCCACTGTCAGACTACAATAGCATAGCGGGGGAGATTCCTGCAGCCACATAAGCAAGATTTTGCTTTTCACGTTAAAACCGCTGGTGTACCAAGGGTAATAGTTTATGGTCAGCTTTAGGCATTGCCTGTTATTGTTAGGTCACCTACCTTTGTCTTATCTTCAAAGAAACAATGGGTCCTAGGGCAACAAAGAGATCAGCAAAATTGCCTGGATGATCACAGCACTTTACCTCTTCCATCAGTCTAGCCTTCGCTGTAACAATGAACTCACAGTTGGTGAATTTCAGGGATTGATACACTCTCATAATGTTGCATATGGTCTGCGAGTCTATGGCACTAGCATTCTTCTGGAAAAATTTGTCACATTTCTTCATCAAGGATAACTTAGATTTGTCCTTACTGAGAACTTCCATAAGTTGGATAGGATTCTCTAAATGAGAAGCATCCAGTTTCTCCAAACTGGACTCTGCCTTTCTAAACAGCCGCTCTTGAAGACGGGGTGAGCTTACAGCATACAAGTTGCAAACAAAACTGGAGAGCGCCCTATGGAATAAAGAAAAAAATATATATAGCAGTATTGATGCAACTGCATTGTAACATAAAGGATGCACACTTTATATAGAATCTGTCACAGCTAACTGCATTAATAGAAGCTTACAACTACATACTGTATACCAAGGTTCTGGGGTCTAATTGTTTAAAGTAAACCTGTCACAAATAGGGGCAATTAAAAGTGCCTGACAAAAAACAAAACAACACTATAACCCAAAGCTACCTTTAATAAAAAAAACACATTGCAAAAAAATAACAGATATACAATCAGCTGTACAAAAAAAAAAAATTCCCTAAAAAGGTAAAGTGTAGCACTGCCCCCTTCTCAAACGTTTCTTCTAGTTATCAAATGACTGTTGCAGGACACAGGAATATTTATATATATATATATATATATATATATATATATATATGTATATATATATATATATATATATATATATATATATATATATATATATATATATATATATATATATACATACACACATACATACATACATACATACATACATACATATACATATATACACACACACACACACAGTGTGGCCTATGTGCTGTACTTTACTGGTAAGTCAAAAGGCCCGTTTTCTGTTCATAATCCTGTACGATTAAGTACAGTACAGGGAATGGGCTGGATATTAATAGACCCTGGGATGCCCCAAGCAATGAATTAGAAGTGTAAGCAGCAACAATGCAACAAACAGAACCGTGCCAATGGGCCAACCACCCAACTCAGAATGCCACTAAATGAACCACGTGGCTGAAAGCTGCCAGCCTTACACAGCCAATAAACAGATGCTTGATGTTGGAAAGTGAATGAAACCCCCACCAATCTGGTGAAGTAGGCATGTAATGGTACTGGAGGTGCCATATGCACAGAGCAGCTCTTATCCTCCTCTTCTCGGGTGCCCCAACAGTGCTTATGGCTTCTCTTCCTCTGAGTGCCCTTATACAAGCAGCTTTCTATGGGGGCACTCAGGCAGGCTCGATCCCAAGCTACACTCGGTGCGTCGATTGACACACACAATGCGGCTCAGCTGTACCCTCACTCTCTCCTCACAGGCTGTGATTGACAAAAGCAAGAGCCAATGGCTTCCACTGCTGCCTCCATGGCCAGTGACGAGAGAGAGAGCTGCTGCTCTCAGGCATATCAGGCACAGTTTGAGATCGGGCTCAGGATCTGGGGAGGAGCTGCATACAGAAGATTTTTTTACCTTGGGGTAGAGAAAAACGTTCTGCCTTTAAAACCACTTTAAAGTGATACTAAACACACATTGTTTAATTTACATTATCCCTTTTTTTCTGTATATGAATGATGGCACTAATTATTTTAACAAAAAAAAAAAAGTACCTTTTTCCTAATTGATATACAGCTGTCACTAGGAGCTTCTAGTCCTCGATGCTGGTTACATGATAAAAAAAAAAAAAAATCCTTGAAAAGACTTTGTTCTTGAAGTCGAGCCTTTCCCAATGGCGCCGATCTGCGATGTTCGGCTCTGCTTTTTTTTTTTAAGTGTATTTTGTGCGTGTACTCGAGAGAGGAGCCGGACTGCAGGAGTTGGGAGTAGGCAGGCCTCCCCCAGAGGCAATTTGCCACCTTTCTCCATGCCCCGGGTGGCAATGGCGGGTGTGTGAGGGGGTCCTCCCACACAGCCCGCCCTACCTGCTCCGCTTTGAAGCCCAACGGGGCAGAGGGACTCCCTATAAGGGAGTGAGAGGATTAGCCCGCTCAACCTGCCCCGTTAGACCTTCGCCTCTCTTTTTAGTGCATGTTAACCCAATTTCGAGTGCGTGTAAGTGTGGTGGTTTTTGTGGGAGGGGGGTGGGCGTACTAAGCGCAGGCTTACCTCGCATAGCACACCCACCGGGAGCCAGGCTGAGACCACCAAACTCAATTCACATGTAGCCGAGACCGGGATCCGAACCCCTAACTGCAGAGGTGAATGGCTTGTCAGCGCAGTGCCAATCGCGTTGAGCCACCACAGCTCCCACCACGATTTTTAAAAATACAGGAAAGAAAAGAAAGAAAGAAAAGAATCATATACTTGGGAAAAATCATAAAGTTTAGTTAGGGACCACTTTTAATTACAGGTGCCTTGATGCAGCAGTGTGGCTCCCACATGTTTGCATATACACACACGATTTTATATTTCAACTCTGTATTTATCTTTCCGTCGAACATATATCTGCATTTTCACCATTACTTAATACTCACACAGGATCTTCTACATCATCCAGACACAAGTCTACAATGCTGGCTATCTGGCCCATGAGTGGGCTTCTGGTCATATGTTGCCTTCTCAAGCAAGCAGCAAATGTTGACAATGAGAGAGGGTCAAGCCTGCGTTACAAGAATGAGAAATATATTAGAAAACTCTTGTAGATACTTGCCGGCCTCTGTTCTTTTACAAACACTTCCTATCGAATGCTGGAATATGTTCATCTACACAGGAGTCCAATGGAATTTTCTGTAGGGATGATAAGATCAGCAGCGCAGTAGGTCTATATTAAAAATGAAACTACATATCCAATGATCATTCAGTGCTGTCATTATGCTGCTGGACAATAAATTACTAAGTAAAATGTTTATTATAAATGAGAAAGGTCTTTACACCACCTTGTGTGCCATTCTTATCTAACTCTGCTCTCACGCCTGGCACTGCAGAGGTCATCAATCAGGGTAGCAAACCATCTTGTTCTGTATCCTACACCAGTGTTTCTTCAACCTTTTTTCAGTCAAGGCGCCCTTTAACCCCTTTTGCCGCCAGGCCTTGTGCTCCATTTTTAAACTCAGGTGGCCATTTTTCCATCGCTTTTTTATTTTCTCCTTACAGCTTTCAGAGTTTGTTAAAGACCCCCACAAACAATATATTTCCTGGAAGCACATGGCCAGTAGAATACAAATAAGGTGCTGCTGATTTTTAGGGCACAATAATATTTGCGCACGTTTATCAAAACAATAATTTTCATTAAAAAATACACTAAAATCATTATTAGCAGATAAAATCACAGCACATTTTACAAAATTCCTTTAAAATTAAATATTACAAAATATAAAGTCTTAATCTGTATTGAGTCAAACAAAAAAAAAAAAAATATTTGTAATTTTGAAATTACGCCTTTTTACAAAATGGTGAAAACTGAACGTAAAAATGTAACTAACCAAATTTTTCTAAATGTTGGCTGGCAATGATACCTCTGCTGCACTCAAATGCCACCAGTGCAGTAAGCCCTGCAAGAGTTCTCCTCTGCTGAACTACAGAACATCCAATCATGTACAAGCAAAAATGCTGTTTATTTTCCTTGTCCTTCACAAATCTACACTGACTGCACTTTCAAGTGCGCTTGCAGTACAAAGTGGATTTTCCTTTACTAAATCAACTCCAGTATATTTGTGAATGAGCTTTGAGTATGTTTATTTTACCAAGCTTCATCATGGGGCATATTTAGGAGATTTTAGAGATCCAATACTACATTTTCTTTATTTACACTTTATTATTACTTTGTTTTAGTTTTGTAACCCCTGCCCTTTAAAGCTGAATTTCAAGAATTCAGACACTTTGTAAAAAATGCAGGCACACTAATAGCTAGATTCAGATAGCTTTACGCCGGCGTATCAGTAGATACGCCGTCGTAACTCTGAATCTACGCCGTCCTAAATTTAAGCGTATTCTGGAAACCAGATACGCTTAAATTAGGCTAAGATACGAGCGGCGTAAGTCTCCTACGCCGTCGTATCTTAGGGTGCATATTTACACTGGCCGCTAGGTGGCGCTTCCGTTGAGTTCGGCGTAGAATATGTAAATGACTAGATACGCCGATTCAGATACGTACGTGCGCCCGGCGCATTTTTTTTACGTCGTTTACGTACAGCTTTTTCCGGCGTAAAGTTAGTCGAACAAATAGCTGGCCTAGTCAATGTTAAATATGGCCGTCGTTCCCACGTCAAAATTTTAAATTTTTATGTCGTTTGCGTAAGTCGTCCGTGAATGGGGCTGGACGTAACTTACGTTCACGATGAAAACCAATACGTCCTTGCGGCGTACTTTGGAGCAATGCACACTGGGATATGTCCACGGACGGCGCATGCCCTGTTCGTAAAAAACGTCAATCACGTCGGGTCACAAGTAATTTACATAAAACACGCCCCCTCATTTGAATTAGGCGCGCTTACGCCGGCCCATTCACGCTACGCCACCGTAACTTAGGAGGCAAGTGCTTTGTGAATACAGCACTTGCCTCTCTGACTTACGGCGGCGTAGCGTAAATACGATACGCTACGCCGCCTCAAAGATGCACACATCTACCTGAATATGTGTTAAGTTCAGGAGGTGGCTTGCACCTCTTGCACCTATCTCTATTATTTACATCTGACAGGTTTATGGCTCTGGAGAAAAGAAGGAGAGCAGCGCCATCTAAGTGCAGCATTGATAAAACATTTTAATCAAAAGGTAAAACTCACAAGATGATTGTGATAACGGTGCATAGGTAATGTACTGGGATCATGCACTCCTGGGGAGGACGGGCTGCTGGAAAAAAGGATGAGGTGACCACTTGTTCCGTCTGCGCTGGTGGCTCCCAACCCTTCCAAGGACTCGGGTACTCTCGGCGCGAGCTGCAGATGTCAACCCGGAAGTGACGTCTGCAGCTCGGGTCGAGAGTACCCGAGTCCTTGGAAGGGTTGGGAGCCACCAGCGCAGACGGAACAAGTCGTCACCTCATCCTTTTAACCAGCAGCCCGTCCTCCCCAGGAGTGCATGATCCCAGTACATTACCTATGCGTCGTTATCACAATCATCTTGTGAGTTTTACCTTTTTCCTTTGGAATAAAATGTTTTATCAATGCTGCACTTAGATGGCACTGCTCTCCTTCATTTCTCCATTTCCACAGAGTCCCTTCTAGCTCTTACCAGAGCCTGCAGCTGTCTAATAATCAGCACTCCACCCCCAGAGACCATCAACTTTTATGAATTTTCATTTCATCTTATGAACTTTCATTCCATGAATTTCCCATGCTATTGACACAGTCAGCCCATGCTCTTTCCATCCAGCTATCAGTGCGCACATGAGTGTGTTTTTTCAGGTTTCTGGCTTTGCAGAGGATACACTCGTGTGAGAAGAGAGAAGCACACAAACAGTTAAGCCCGTCCCTCCCCTCTGTTGCCTATTCACAGAAGCCTTTGTATTTTGTGAAAGAGCTAACATAAAACAAAAGCTTCTGTGATTGGGCAGGAGATGAGGAGGGGTGGGCATAGCCCCTGCAGTGACCAGAAAATCCAGCTTTGGTTTTCGGGAACTACAGCAACAGTGGTCTTCCAGGAGTTCCAAAACTAGAACTAACTATAAGCTCTAAGAGTCATGCACCTAGTTTGACTTAAAGGGGTTGTAAAGGTAAAGGTACAATTTTTTTCTCCTAAATAGCTTCCTTTACCTTAGTGCAGTCCTCCTTCACTTACCTCACCCTTCCATTTTGCTTTTAAATGTCCTTATTTCTTCTGAGAAATTCTCACTTCCTGTTCTTCTGTCTGCAACTCCACACAGCAACGCAAGGCTTTATCCCTGGTGTGGAGTGTCGTGCTTGCCCCCTCCCTTGGACAACAGGAGAGTCAGGGCGCCCACTAACACACAGCTCCTTTATCTGCAACGTAGAGAGCGTCCTGACTCTCCTGTAGTCCAAGGGAGGGGGCGAGCACGACACTCCACACCAGGAAGAAAGCCTTGCATTACTGTGTGGAGTTACAGACAGAAGAACAGGAAGTGAGGATTTCTCAGAAGAAATAAGGACATTCAAAAGCAAAATGGAAGGATGAGGTAAGTGAAGGAGGACTGCACTAAGGTAAAGGAAGCTATTTAGGGAATTTTTTTTTTTTACCTTTACAACCCCTTTAATTCCTATTTTGGTGACACATGCAAAATGTAGCATTCTCTATAACTTCCTAACCCCATGACCCCCCTTGACTTTCTACCCCCATTTCAGCCTCCCTCAATCCAAAGCAAAAACAGTTTGAACTTAGATTCACTTTTCCATGTGTTTCAGCGTTAGGCAATCATATTCATGGTTTCCTGTGATTGGAATACCAAAGTCCATGACAGGTTCAACCTATGAGCATCCTCCTACAACCCCAAATTGGTTGGCCTTTATAGCGCAGCTACAGCCAAAACTTAACATTTTAAATAGACTTGGAAAAGTCTTTTTTATTGCTGCTCAAACCTAAAAAGAAAAAAAAGTTTTGCTTGGAGTAGAGCTTTCAATGTATTCTGCATGTTCCCGAGATAAAGACAGAGAGAGAGAGGGAGATAGAAACTCACCTTTCTAACCTTCTCCAGCCTTCGGTTACCAGCCGTTGCACTAAAGAACTGTGAGCATCCACTTGTAAACTTCAAAAACATAACGAAAAGTGATATTAAAATCAGAATGAGTAACAAAATAATTTGGGAAGGAATACTAGTTTTACTAACCTGTCAACTGTATTTAAAACAGCCACAAGTTCACTATCCTCCATGAGATCAATATTATGTTCTACTACAGTACAAAGTGATATAAATTCTGGGTGTTTTCCGATGTGGTCAACACTGCTCAACTCATCGGACTTCACTTTATGAAACTGCCAGAGTAAATTCATTGCACAGGTCACATGCTCCAAGGTAAGTACAGGTCGATGTATCCCAACCAGCTGAAAGATGTGGTACTTGTTGGTAGATCTTTTTATCTGATCCAGCAAGGTGTCAGTCCTTACACTGCGAGTGCAAAGCCACCGCAATGAGTGATGGAGAGCGGAATTCCAGCGCAACATATCTGGGCTTAAATGGAGGCTCTAAGAAAACAGCTCTTGTTTTACTGCAGGTTCCAATCCCAATGATCGTTATCATGCCAATTTATTCCAAACTGTAAAAAGAAAGAAAGGCTTATTTAGAAAATAGTTTTAAGCTGAAGTCGAGGTATGACCTTTACTGCATATTTACATGCAGCCTAGATCAACGTAATTATGCATATTCCATACCGAGGGGCCACTGGGGAATCGGACAATCACTGCAGTGGTCAGTGATACTTCATAGCAATAGCCGATATCTTCTGCGTCCTTAGAATAAATAATACAAGGAATTGATTGGATAAGGTGGAGACCATGACGTCACCACCCCTCCTCTCCACCTTTTCCAATCAGAGAACTCATTGGCCCAGATTCAGAGAGCAATTGCGTCTGCGTAACCATTACGCAGCGCAATTGCTTAGTTTCGCCGGCGTAACGAGTGTTCTGTATTCAGAAAGCTTGTTACGCCGACTGCAGCCTAAGATATGAATGGCATAAGGCTTCTTATGCCATCGTATCGTAGGCTGCATTCTTACGATGGCCGCTAGGGGGCGTTCCCGTAGTGGTCAGCGTATAGTATGCAAATTGCATACTAACGCTGATTCACAACGTTACGCGAGCCCTGCGTACGCAGTTTACGTCGTTTCATTCCGTCGGGTTTCGCGTAAGGCTGCTCCTGCTAATAGCAGGGGCAGCCAATGTTACGTATACCCGTCGTTCCCGCGTCGCGAGGTTTAAATTTTACGTCGTTTGCGTAAGTGAATCGTGAATGGCGCTGGACGCTATTCACGTTCACTTTGAAGCAAATGACGTCCTTGCGACGTCATTTTCCGCAATGCACGTCGGGAAAGTTTCCCGAACGTGAACGCGCCTAATTTAAATGATTCCCGCCCCCTACGGGATCATTTACATTAGGCGCCCTTACGCCGGGCATTTTTGAGGAGCGCCCACGCAAATTACGTGGCTACTGCTTCATGAATGAAGCGTAGCGCAGATAATTTGCGTAGGCGCAGGGTAAAAAGGGTACACTGCGCCTCCCTAAGGAGCGCGCAGCTGTACCTGAATCTACCCCATTATATTCAATGAAAAAATTCAAGGCGTTCTATGAAGGGTGGCAGTACCAAGCAAACGACTGCTTGTGATCAGTGTGCCTAGGGAAAGCTGCTCGGCACAGACCCGGAAGATCATAGCAATCATTGTAGTAATGCCTGCTAGCACAGTGATTGTCAGCTTCCACAGCGACCATTAGGTATGAAATATGCATAATTACCATTGGTCCAGGATCATACCTTGAGTCCAGTTTTAAAGTATAAATTCAGCTTTTCACAAAAAAACTAAAAAGCGAATTAACACCCTACACCAGCAGTTGCCAACCTTTCGGACTTAACGGACCACTAAACTCACAATTTTGAATCCCACGGACCACCAACGTGAATTTTACATGCCATATAGACACATTGCTCTGGCTCTCTGCCCCATCCCTCCACCCCCGCCTTACACAGACTCATCATTGGATCTTACCTCCTTACCCAGCCACATGCTCAAGCTCCATCCCAAAGTCTGTGATCAGCTCTGTCTTTGGAAGTCCCCTCCTTCTCCAACTCCCACGCCCTACACTATTCCCGGCGTCTCCCTCTGTAGTTCTGACTCCTGTGAACTCAGAGGAGCCATCGGGTATCAATGCATGCAGACAGTGTTGACTGTCAGCGCGCATTGAGAGGAACACCATTCCACCTGCCGCAATGTTGATTTGCGGCAGAACCCCTGGGGACCGCCAACATTTTCTCCAGAGGTTAAAAAAAAAAAAGACACAAGCCCAACCTGTGTGCGTTTTAATTACATAAATGTTTTGTCAGTAACATGCCCAAGCTCCTTCTCAAACGGCAAAAAGACTGTGAACTTTGCAAAGTGCAGTTGCTCCAGAGCTTAGTAAATGATTTGAAGCTCTGCTGACTTTCATCACCCAATCATGTGCAAGCAAAAATGCTTTTTTTTTTCCTTGCACATGATTGGGTTTTCTTTACAAAGTGAAGCCTTACCTCATTTACTAAGCTCTGGAGCATCTATCTTTAGTAAATCAACCCCAGTGTTTGGAGCTGCAGAGCCATACAGCAGGAGGGAGGTGTGATGTGCATTTTATCGCATCACACACCTTTTTTTTTTACTGAAATTTATTTAGCCACTTGCTACCTGCCGCAGGGTTTGACAAATTTGCTTGGAATCTAGAAGCCAGCTAAAAAAGTTAGGAGCCAGAAAACGCGCCCCGTCCCGACGAGCTTGGGCGCAGGAGCAAACACATACGTGAGCAGCGCCCGCATATGTAAACGGTTTTCAAACCACACATGTGAGGTATCACCGCGATTGGTAGAGCGAGAGCAATAATTCTAGCTCTAGACCTCCTCTGTAAATCAAAACATGCAACCTGTAGATTTTTTTAAACGTCGCCTATGAAGATTTTAAAGGGTTAAAGTTTGTCGGCATTCCACGAGTGGACGCAATTTTAAAGCGTGACATGTTGGGTATGAATTTACTCGGTGTAACATTATCTTTCATAATATTAAAAAAAAAAATGGGGATAACTTTACGGTTTTATTTTTTAATTAAAAAAAGTTTATTTTTTTCCCCAAAAAGTGCGCTTGTAAGACCGCTGCGCAAATACGGCGTGACAGAAAGTATTGCAACGATCGCCATTTTATTCTCTAGGGTGTTGGGATAAAAAATATATATAATGTTTGGGGGTTCTAATTGGAGGGAAGAAGATGGCAGTGAAAATAGTGAAAAATAACATTAGAATTGCTGTTTAACTTGTAATGCTTAACTTGTAATACCAACGGCCACCACCAGCTGGCGCCAGCTTACACATCTGGTGGTAATAACTTGTAATACCAACGGCTCACCACCAGATGGAGCCAGCTCACAAAAAAATAAAAAACAATTTATTTTTTGCCCCCCCTTCCAAGCCAAGTCGCCAGGACCCCATTTCTAGTCGCCATGGCGACCTGGCGCCCGGGATTTGTTGAGCCCTGACCTGCCATATAGTAAAATGATGGCAGTGGGGTGGCACTCTTGTTCTGGGACAACGTCATATGACAGTGCCCTAGAACCTCTGCTCTCACGTGACACGGCTCGACAGAGCTGACGAGGCTCTTTATCTATGTGATCGGCTGTGTCCAATCACAGCCGGTCACACGTAAATGAGGACGTGCTGTTTATTGACTCTCCTTCGCTCACACTGACAGAGTGTGTGGCGAGGAGAGCCGATCAGTGGCCTCTCCTCACAGGGAAGACCTATACAGGTAATCAGGTCATCAGTGCCCCGATTACAGTACAGCCCCAGGAGTACCAATCAGTGTCCATTAGTGCCGCCTACCAGCGCCATCTGTCAGTGCCACCTACCAGCGCCCATCAGTGTTGCCAACTGCCAGTAAATTTTTTGAAAGTTAGTAAAAAATCTGTGAGTCTTTTACAACTGCCAGTAAATATTAGGGGCTGATAATTTCATGTTGTGTTGACTGTTTAAAGCAGAGTTCCGCCCAAAAATGGAACTTCCACTTTAAGGGAAGGTGACCCCCTGACCTGCCACATTTGGCATGTTATTTTTTTTGGAGGGGGAGCAGAAACCCTCTTTTTAGAGGGTTTCAGCTCCCATTTCCTCCTGGGGTAACCGCGTCGCTGGAAGGAAGTTAACCTCTCCCCCCTCCGGCAATCATCTGGGACACCTCAATGGCAGTGCGTACCTGGCTGTGAAGCCACAGCCGGGCGTCCACAGTAGTGATGCCGGCGCTGTCCAGAGGAGGGGGAGAGGAACAGGGCTTTGTACTCCTGCATCGTTGGACCCTGGGACAGGTAAGCGTCCGATTATTAAATGTCAGCAGCAGCAGTATTTGTAGCTGCTGACTTTTATTTTATTTATTTTTAAGTCAGAACTTCGCTCTAAGTCTAAATCAAGCAAATTACCGTATTTATCGGCGTATACCGCACACTTTTTTGCCCTGAAAATCAGGGCAAAATCGTGGGTGCGCGGTATACGCCGATACCCGCTTTCCCGCGCCGAGTTAGAAATCGAGCGCAGTACACTCGTGTATTGTCGGGCAGTCTCGGGTCCTCTCGCGCTCACGTCCTGGACGTACAGGATGTCAGCGCGAGAGTTGCCGAGCCTGCCCGACGATACACGAGTGTACTGCGCCGGACCCGACGAAGAGGACACCCGAAGCCGCAGATGGACGCCGGACCCGACGAGGCCGCCGCGCAAGACACCAAAACTGTAAGTACAAAAAAACTTTTTTCCACAGGAATTCGGGGCAACTTTAGGGGTGCGCGCTATACGCGGGAGCGCGCTATACCCCGATAAATACGGTACTTTTTTATTAGGTATTGTCAGTGTTTCCACATAATGTTTATGCTGTTCAAATATTCACTGTGTTAGTTTTCTAAAGGAATTCTGTAATTTCTCCATGTTTTGTCAGTAAAAAAAATGCTGCGGGAGTACCCATAAGTGCCGCCTCATCAGCGCACATCGGAGAAGGAAAAAAAAAAAAACACTTATTTACAAAATTTACTGACAGAAACAAAGAAAAGTACCACCAAAATAAAGTTCTATTTGTGTGAAAAAAGAAAATCATTTGGGTACAGTGTAGCATGACTGCGCAATTGTCACAGAGCGACAGCGGCTGAAAGCTGAGAATTTGCCTGGGCAGCAGTGTTGCCAACCTACCAGACTGAAATTTACTGACACAACACCCAAAAATTTACTAGCACAGCTAAGTTTTTCCTGGCAGTTCCAAAATTACAGTTTTAAGTGCAAATTCCAGTATTTAGCCTACAAACAAGTAGAATATGCAATTAGCAATGTGATTCAAGGTAGATATTAAGGCAAATAGCATTTTTTTTTCCCCGATATAGTAAGTAGTTTAGGGACAGGACTCAGGAGTAAGGATGAGCTCCAGCGTGTTCGCATGGTACACATGCAGAGCCCGCCAGGAAGTCTCCATGGCGCTTCTCTAATCACAGCCAGGGAGACATTGTCCCGATGCTCGGCTGCAGAGATCGGGAAATGTCTCCCTGGCTGTGATTAGCGCAGCGCCGTGGAGACTTCCTGGCGGGCTCTGCACGTGTACCATGCGAACACGCTGGAGCTCATCCTTACTCAGGAGGGCAAGAAATTGGAATGGGTGATGTACTCATGAAATTGCCTCTAACAGTGATACTGACAGCAGCACAGATGGTGATGACTCCTCACCTACACGGCATGTCCCCTTCTGAGTCACAGTGACATTCTCTCTCCATGTCAGGTGGTCCCTTCAGTCCAAACAGGACTAACAGTCCCACCCCTGGCTTGCCTTACTCCCGTCCTGCAGAACCGCACATGAGGCTCCGGCCGCTCCGCTCCCTTGTACCATGACATCACACGACACGCTCAGACAGACACCGCCTCCACTGCCAGAACACACTTGAGCAGGCACTTAGATGGTCTCAGCCGCCTCCGGACCCGAGCTGCCTATGCACAGTTCCGAGCCGAGTGTCACAGCCATATTTTTTTACTGGCAACGTTTTTCTCTTACCGGTAGGAGAAAGGTCCCCTTTTTTTACTAGCTGCCAGTAAAAATATTGGCGGTTGGCAACGCTGCTGGGAAGGAAGGGGGGTAAAAGTACCCAGCAGGCAAGTGGTTAAAGTGTAACTTCATTCCTGTCACTGCACAGCAGCACGGTGACGCGCCGGGCCACCCAGAGTGGTGCGATGTCATGCAAACACGTTGCATAATATTGCACAGCTCTGAAATGCTGTGAAGCCCTGCGTTCTGGTCTGAATGTAACACATAGAGAACGATTGTTTTTCTTTTCTGTGCCACTGCAGTTACCTATGAGGAAAAAAAAACGAAGGTAACTTCATATAGTATGAATGGACCCTTGTGTGCACAGCACTTTAAATCGCTCAGGTATGAATGGGGGCTCAGTGGAGGGTTTTCAAAACAACAGTAAAATCAAAGTGCAATTAAACGTGTACCACTAAATAAATAAATAGATAGATAGATAGATAGATAGAAATCCCTGTGTACATGCATTTCTGAAACAGAGAACAGTCTGCGACACACACATGGCTGCTTGTCGCACATATGACGTCATTATGGAAGCCCTGCATTGAGCACATACAAGGTCACCGTCTAGCCTAAGTACTCAGCAGCTAGCCTGCAGATGCACGTTACCGGTAGAGCGGGTGTCCGCCTTTTTCCACTCACACTCGGTTAGAAAGTCCCTGAGAGTTCACAGGAGAAGCCATGCTTGTCACGTGACTGGCTGTGCGGTGACATTGCACCACGTGACCTCCAGCTGTTCTATACGTAGTGAGTCCAGGTTCTATGATGTACTGCGGTCAAACCAGCCGCGGTTTCAAGATGCACGGTCTAGTCAGCCAGCCGCCCTTATACAGGCATGTGTGCCTATTACGATAATGACAGAACACACATCGCACATGGAAAGCCCGCCCGATGCCGATCTTACTGCTACACCGGTCGGCACAACGATCCCCTTCTCTGATCAATCTCTACAGCGGCTGTCACAGCAGAGCAGAGTGAAGCCGCCTCCCCCTCCTGCATTCACAGCACTGTGAAGACATAAAGGGGGAGGGGGAGGCGGCTTCACTCTGCTCTGCTGTGACAGCCGCTGTAGAGATTGATCAGAGAAGGGGATCGTTGTGCCTCTGCAAAGCCACCACCCCGGGGCGGGCGGGGTCTCCATGTGCGATGTGTGTTGTGTCATTACCGTACTTATCGTAATAGGCGCACGCGCTTGTATAAGGGCGGCTGGCTAGACCGTGCATTTTGAAACCGCCGGCTGGTTTGACCGCAGTAATGATGTTGGCGGTGCAGGGTGTAAAGCAATGGCAGTCATTCTTATTCCCTTGTATAATGAAGAATGTCAGAGGCGGAGTGTGTACAGGAAGCACCCTTATCTATAGGGAAGCAGAGCAGAGGACCATGTAGTTGGCCTCTCTTCTTAGTGAGGTGCAGCCAGTAAAGTGGTTGTATACTCTGCTTTTTCACTTGTACCTACAGACAGGCATGGGTGTGCCTCCTGCGTTAGGCTCCATTCACACCTTGGCGACAAAACGCCGGACACTCGTGCCGCTGGAGGGGAGAATTCCCATTGCTGTCTATGAGATGGTTCACATCTCATAGACGCCGTACGCCTGCCGCCTGAAAACAAGTCCCGGACCCTTTTTTTCAGGCGGCATTGGCGTTAGGCCATAGAAAGCAATGGGAATGATTTGTTAAAAAAAAAAAGTTACACGAATCGCGGCAAAATACGCCGCGTATGCGGCGTTACTTGTCGCGGAGGTGTGAATGCAGACTTAGGGTGTGCACCCCAGAGCTCAAACAAATATGCCAGTGTTCTATCGATTTGTGCCTTCCGTCGAAAAGTGTGCAGAATGGAAGGGCACTCCAGCTGAGTTGCCGTTCAGCTGAAGTGACGTCACCATAGCGAAGGCGCACATCATCGTAGGATTTTTTTTTTGACGGGCAATACCGTTTCACGGGCACAATTGAAAGCTATGCAAAGAGCGGAGGGACACTGTAGATGTCACATTGTGCCTCGCTGTAAACCCGCAGCGCAACATCGAGGCACAATATGACAAATACAGTGCCCCTTTGTTTTCATAGTATTAAGTTGTGCCCGAGAAATGGTATCTCCCGTCGAAAAAAAGTCTTCTAGGATGTGCGCACGCGCTATGGGACGTCACTTCACCTGATCAGCAACTCAGCTGGAGTGCCCTTCTGTTCTGCGCATGCGCAGGCACTCTTCTACGGCGGGCACATATCGATAGAACACCGTTCTCTGCAGCCTCAGCTGCACTGGACAGTGAATGAATGGGAACAGGGCCGGTGATACCACTGGGAAACGCTGCCGCCTAGGGAACATGGCCACTGGTGTTCCTACTCTCTTCTCTCTCCAGCAAGCAACTAAATCTCAGCATCAGCAGGCAGCCGCAGCTGCGTTCGCACATAGTGTGAGAGGTACAGCGGCATCAGAGGACTGTGTGTGTGTCCTGACTCCTGAATAAATGTAAACAAGCAAACATTAAATGATGGGCACTGGTAGGCTGCATTGATGGGTGCTGGTGAGGCTGCATTGATGGGTACTGGTGAGGCTGCATTTGATTGATGCTGGTAGGCTGCATTTGAAGGGCACTTCATTAAAAAGGTGGGGTATACATGGGCAGGCAAAAGGGAAGGGGGTTAGGGGTGGAGCCAAGGGGGTGGGGCCAAATGAGATTTCACCTAGGGTGTCAAAATCCTTGCACCAGCCTTGAATGGGACGCGGATTCCTGTTTATTCACAAACTGAAGCATAGTGAACACAGTTTCCTATGCTTCAGTTATAAATGAACACAGTGAGTGTGTCCACTGTGCTCATTTAGAAATGGAAGGGGCCAGTAAATTACACATTTACCAGCCCCTTCCCCCATTCTGAGACGTCCCCCGCTGAGGCACGGCATTTTTCAAAAGTCTGGGTGGAGAACATTAGCGATTGATGGGTTTCATTAGTAGTTGCTAGAGGAGATGTTCTGGAAGTTTTCTAGTCTTTCTCCAAAATATATATATATATTTTTTACAAAACCAAGGTTTCTGCTTCTACTCTAAATATAAATGTCCTGGATTATAGGATGTGCAAGAATGTTGCACTTCCAGTCCTCTTTACAAGTGGATACAGACTTATGTTACACTTAAAGGGGTTGTAAAGGTTTGTTTTTTATTTTCTTATTAGGTTCCTTTAAGATAGTGCATTGTTGGTTCACTTACCTTTTCCTTCGATTTCCCTTCTAAATGTTTTATTTTTCTTTGTCTGAATTTCTCACTTCCGGTTCCTCCTCAGTAAGCTTGCCCCCATCATCCGAGCTGTTGTGGCTGGGGGTTAGTCAGCGTGATCGCCCCCTCCCATGAGACTATAACACAGCGTCTCCCCCGCAGGCATGTAGTCCCAAGGGAGGGCGTGAGCACGCTGACTAACCCCCAGCCACAACGGCTTGGATGATGGGAGCAAGCTTACTGAGGAGAAACAGGAAGTGAGAAATTCAGACAAAGAAAACAATTTTTAGAAGGGAAATCGAAGGAAAAGGTAAGTGAACCAACAATGCACTAGTGTAAAGGAACCTATTTAGAAAATAAAAAACAAACCTTTACAACCCCTTTAAAACAATTACATTTATTATTTTGCATTCAAAGTTTAAAGATTGAGTCTGTCAAGACCAGCAGTGTGAAACTCAATTTTATCGCAGGCCACATCAGCATTATGGTCGCCCTCAAAGGGCTGGTTGTAAGACTAGATGTCCAGAGCAGGTAAATTTAGGTAGGCCTATGCTACATGCTAGGCCTGCTTGTTTTTGATCTGGGGGTATGGAGTGGTTAGTGTTGAAGTGGGTGTGACCACCTGTGATTCAGTCCTTGAGCGCCTCACCTGCTTCCAGGAGAATGGTCTGGAAGAGGGGCAGGGCTGGGAGCTGGAGTTACAGGGAGCTCACGTGAGGAGCCCTGACCAATCCCCTAATGGAATTGGCAGGGGGCAGGCCTTCTTCATACGCTCAGGTCCAGCCCACTGGAGGGGAGTTGTCAGCTGGGAGATGTGAAAGATGGAGTGTCTAATCGCAGCAGGAGGCCTATCCCCATATGGGGGGGGGGATGCGCAGAGGAGCCCGGGAGCTGGGAGGGAGCCTCGTCTTTACTTGGTCACAGAGGAGGTATCCTGGAACAGAGGGTCTGGAAAAGCGATTGGTACGCATGTCCAGTTAAGTTCTTCACTATGGACTCAGGGTAGGAGAAGGTCCGTGAGTGAGGCACAGTAGATATCTGGAAGAGGCATGCCAGGGGAGCTGGGTGCAAGGCCAGAGGAGAGACTGTGGGGTTTTGTGTCAAATCGATGTGACCTGCGGGCGCAGGATTTGCAAGTCGGGCTAGCTGGGATCAGTTTAGGCTGCTAAACAATTAGGCCACAAGAAGGGGTACTGCAGGCCCCTGGCCTATTAACAAGTCAGCCAGTTCAGCCAGCATTTGGGACCATTCAGAGTGATTCCTTGTGTAAATGTGAAGATGATGTGGTGGAGAATCTAGCATTGTACAGTGACATTTTGTGCAGGAGGAGAAGAGTCCTGGGTGCAATAGTCTGCAGGAGTTGGTGCAAAGGAGGAGTAACAGCCTGCAGGAGTTGGTGCAGAGGAGGAGTAACAGCTGAGTTGATGCAGGGAAGTGACTGCAAATGTTAGAGTCCATCAGTTCTTCAAGGCTCAATCCATTTATTGATTCTTTAAATATGATGGCAAAGTGATCTGTTCTATTGGCCTCCCATATCCCATTTCCTCAACCAAGTTATATCCCCAAAATAAATAAAAACAAAACAAAGCAAAATGACTGTTCATTGGTGATATATGGAAGTCTGGCAGCAGGGTGATATGGTGGATGTTAGTAACTAGTAGCAACCATCCGCTACATTAGTAAAAAATGTAAGAGGGAGGGGAAGGAGGCAGGAAAAAGGAATGGGTAAAGTTCCACTTTAATGTGCAAAATACTACGGGCCAGATTCACAAAGACTTACGACGGCGTATCTCCAGATACGCCGTCATAAGTCCGATTGGGCGCCGTCGTATCTATGCGCCTGATTCTTAGAATCAGTTACGCATAGATTTCCCTAAGATCCGACCAGCATAAGTCTCTTACACCGTCGTATCTTAGGCTGCATATTTACGCTGGCTGCTAGGTGGCGCTTCTGTCGATTTCAGCGAGGAATATGCAAATTAGGTAGATACGCCGATTCACAAACGTACGTCCGCCCGGCGCATTTTTTTTTACGTTGTTTACGTTAGGCTTTTTCCGGCGTAAAGTTACCCCTGGGTCTATGAGGCGCAGCCAATGTTAAGTATGGCCGTCGTTCCCGCAACTAAATTTGAATTTTTTTCGTTGTTTGCGTAAGTCGTTCGCGAATAGGGCTGGACGTAATTTACGTTCACGTCGAAAGCATGACGATTTGCCGACGTCATTTGGAGCATGCGCACTGGGATACGTCCACGGACGGCGCATGCGCCGTTCGTTAAAAACGTCAAAAACGTGGGGTCACTACTATTTTGCATAGTACACGCCCCCAACCAGCCTATTTTGAATTAGGCGGGCTTACGCCGGCACAGTTACACTGCGCCGCCGTAAGTTTCAGCGCAAGTTCTGTGTGAATACACAACTTGCTGCTCAAATTTAATTACCAGTTAATATGTCTAATGACTTTATTCTCTATCTAAGTGCATCACAATGTAATGATTATGTGAAAAAGAAGGTTTAATGTAAAAGCTTTTATTGTCAATGCACTAGTGACATACAAAATAGTTAATAAAACATACAAAAAAATCATAATAAAATGTATGTAGTAATAAAATAAAGAGCTAGTATGTCTAAGATGTTAAAAACTTAAAGGAGTTAAAAAAAATGTTTTGCCTAAAATTAATGGGCCAAATCCTCAAAATCGTAGCCTAACTTAATTTTTCCCATTTAAGTTACACTGGCGGGAAATTTCTACCTAAGTGCCCGATCCACAAAGCACTTACCTAGAAATTTAACGCAGTGTAACCTAAATTCTCCCGGCGCAAGGCGGTCCTGTTATCCAGGGGGCGATGACAATTTAAATGAGGCGCTCTCCCGCGCCGGCCGTACTGCGCATGCTCGTGACGTCATTTTCCCGACGGGCAGCGCGCGAAATTACGTTACGCCGGGCTTTGTGGATTGCGACGAGACAATAAAGTTGCGTCGGGTAAAAAAAAAGTTACGCGCCGAAAAATAAAATTCAAAATTAAAAATAAATTGCGGCGATCGAAAAAAAGGTCTGGTTTTACAAGGTGTAAACAGTTTACACCTTGTAAAAGCAGCCCTAATTTTACGTATGCAAACGTAAACTAACGCAGAAAAAACAAAGCTGAAAAGCTTTGTGGATCTCCGTAAGTCCTCATTTGCATACGCAAAGCGGCATTTCAATGCGAAATGCCCCCAGCGGCGGATGCGGTACTGCATCCTAAGATCTGACAGTGTAAGTGTCTTACAGATGTCAGATCTTCTGCCTATCTTTGGAAAACTGCTTCTGTGGATCAGTTCCAAAGATAGGCACAGGGATACGCAGGCTGAACAGCAGTTCCGCCTGCGTATCCCTTTTGAGGATTTGGCCCCATGTCTGCAAGGTAGACAGACAGAATAGTGTAATGATTCTGTTAAAAAACAAGTAAATACCTATTAAATTCCTTCATCTATATCACCTTCTAGTTTCTGTTCTCTCATTCACGTCCTGGTTTGCGGTGCTCGTTCATGTAAGAACTACTAGGTAGATTCAGGTAGATAGGACTAAAGTTACGGCGGCGTAGCTTAGCGTGTTTAGGCTACGCCGCCGTAAGTTAGCTAGGCAAGTACATGATTCTCAATGTACTTGCCTGCTAATATACGGTGGCGTAGCCTAAAGCGGGGGGGTGTAAGGGCGCCAAATTCAAATGTGTTGGAGGGGGGCGTGTTTTATGGTAATGAGGCTTGACCTCACATTTTTTACGTATTTTTTTTTACTGCGCATGCGCCGGGCACCTACATTTCCCAGTGTGCATTGCGGCTAAGTACGCCGCACGGGCCTATTGATTTCGACGTGGACGTAAACCCCGATTCGCGAACGACTTACGCAAACGACGTAAAAAATTTGAATCTCGCAGCGGGAACGGCGGCCATACTTTAACATTGTTATTCCACCTAATAGATGGAATAACTTTAGGCCTGCTAATGCCTTACGGAAACGGCGTAAATCGCTTGCGGTGGCCGGGCGTACGTTCAAGAATCGGCGTATCAACTCATTTACATTTTCTACGCCGACCGCAATGTAAGCGCCACCTAGCGGCCATCCAAAATATTGCAATCTAAGATAGGACGGCGCAAGCCGTCCTATTTTAGATATGTTTAAGCGTATCTCTGTTTGAGCATACGCTTAAACATAAGTCGGCGTAGATTCTGAGTTAGGTCGGCTTATCTACTGATAAGCCGGCCTAAATCTTTCTGAATCTACCTATTGGAATTGTGTAATGATTCTGTTAAAAAACGAGTAAATACCTATTAAATTCCTTCACCTATATTACGTCCGGAATTCTAGTTTCTGTTCTCTCATTCACTTCCTGGTTTGCGGTGCTCGTTCATGTCAGAACTACATTTCCCAGTATGCATTGCGGCACGCCCAGTAATTCACACCTCCTTGAAGTCTCTAACACGTAGAGAGCGTCCTGCCACACAGACGTAGTTCCCAGGAGGGGGTGAGCACGTTACTGACCACCGCAGTAAAGCCTTCCATCACGGTGGTCAGTAAAATCAGACAAGCAGGAAGTGAACAGAACAGAGAAGGAATAGAGCAACTTCTGAGCAAAAGCGAACAATGAGGAAGTGAAAAGAGGAATGTCTGCAGGTAAAGGATGCTTATTATGAAAAAAAAAAAATTCCTTTACAACCCCTTTAAGGAAGTATTGATGCGCAGCACATCAACCAGATCATTTGGCAGGTTAAACAATTTGTTTGCTCAATATATTGTTAAAAAAATGTTCAATACTAAAATAAATCAAAAAAGCAGGTCAATGGAATTGGTGGCAGCTTCTGTCCAGCATGGTTGGAACTCTTCTAGGATGTCTTGCAATGAAAAGTTCTGATCTGCATTTGTACCCGGCTCAGGGGCGGAGGCACAAGCACATGTGCACTCTGGGCTATGTGTCTCCGGGGGGCTCGTGGCAGGGGGTAGGTTACTGCTGGAAAACGGTTGTGGCTTCATATATGGCTGGAGCTGTGGCTGTGTGATATCAGAGGAATTCCGAAAACAGGATGGTCCTACCACCCCTGTTGGCTGACAATGATTTGGCCACACATAACTGAAAGGTTGGGGACCTGCCAAATTGTTCATATGTAAGTGGCTCCGTGTCTGCAGAGGAAGGGCACATGTCTTGTAGATATCTTCAGATTTCTTAGTATATTCCATCCCATAAAGTTTTATTTCTGACAGGGCTACTTGGCCTTCTTGAGAGATCTGAGTAAACAGTGAACTTGCAGTATCATGTAGCCGATTCTCTTCTTCTGCTGTCATTTTTGTATTTTTCCTGGCTCTTCGGTTCTGAAACCAGACCTACAAATATAAAGAGAAATGGTTTATTTCTTCCTTCAACACAAAATGCATCAGCAGTGGTGTGGAACATTTTCAATGTATCGAGAATTTCTAGCAGCTCTTATGCCTCGTACACACGATCGGAATTTCCGATGAAAAAAGTCTAACGGATATTTTTCATCGGATATTCCGACTGCGTGTATGCCCCCATCGGACTTTTTCCATCTGAAATTCCGACGGAGTTAGAAAGAGAACACAGTAAATATAAAACTTCTAAAACCTAAAAGTCCAAAGTTCAATAAAACACTGTAGCAGCGCTATTCCCAGACCAGCGTCTGAAACACTTCTATATGTCCATAATAATATAGGAAATCGGATGATAGTGCTGATAGATAGACAGAAGGTAAATCTTCAATTAGTGCTCCTTTCACCAGAGGGGGCGTTCACCACGTGGGGGGATAAACCCCTTAAGGGGATGCACTCACCACAATTAAGTAAAAGTAAAGCCTTGAGCATGTATCTCTGTATATCTCCTGGATGTTGCACTCTCCACCAGCCAATGTGTTTATGTTCAATCAAATCGCCATCACATGGAAACAGAGGGATCTCAGATAGTGTGATATTGTTTAAATAAATATAAGTTTATTGAGCCCCAAAACACATCCCCTAATACATTCTGCGTACCATAAATATAAAAGTGACAAGCAAAGAAAACAATTGATGCCAGTACTGTGCCTGTATGCCTCTCCTGGCCGGACAGTGTAGTTGCTAGAAGCAGACTTTTTCCCTGTTCCTGGTTCGAGGGCTGTACAAGGTGTCAGGTCATTGGATTAGCGTCACGCCCTGACGCGTTTCGTCATTGGTTGACTTCTTCTGAGGGCGTGACTAAGCTAATCCATGACCTTCTATAAATATTCGCCCATGGAGCGCATCTCTGCTTTCATTGGCTACTCGCGGTCACGTGTGCGTGTCATGCCGCGCATGCGCACCCGCGATCCGCTAGAGTAGCCTGGGCGGAGAGATAATTTGGCCAGCAAGTGGAGCGTGACTCCTCACCTATTGGCCGACTCAAGTCACGTGAGCGCGTCATGCCGCACACGCGCCCACACGACCGGAGAACACACAGGGCGGAAGTGGAGCATCAGCGCATGGAGCGCATCTCCTCGCCCATTGGTCACCTCGAGTCACGTGAGCGCGTCACGCTACGCATGCGCACATACTACAGCGGAGCTTGATGCAATAATCAACAAAGTTGAGGGGCTCCGCTGATTATACAAACACAGCCCATACATTCAAGGATGTATCATATTGCTGGTAAATCAAAGCGGAGCATGGCCGTATCTACAAACGAGATACCCATGCACCATAATGCGCTTACATCCAGCAGCATCGTGGTTATAATAACATGGGTACAGTTATGAAAAACGGCGTTCAAAATTGATAAAATAAACTTATACATTAAATGACATTTTCAATTGAAATGATAACCAGAGTATATAATATCAGCAAAAGAACATGTTGCGTACATTAGAGATGGGCAAGTTAGAAATGCACAATTAATATTAAGACACTCCCAACTGGGTAATAGAGCCTCCACAATAGTGGTAGGTCATAAACTCTCTGGCATAAGATGCCCTAAAGATATATATATATATATTGTGCATAAAATAGCTGACCCAGCAATAATACCACACTGACGCCAGGCATTGCCAGTATAATAAAATCAATAAAACTGGGTCACTAGATGTACCCTCCATTCTCTAAATACATATAAAAGCCTAATATTAATAAAACCTGTATCTAAAAAATGACTTTACAATCCATAAAGAATAAAAATAATCCACATGGCTTAAAAGTGTAGTTGAAATAATGTGTAATAAAGGACCGTGCATGTTATGCACGGTCCTTTATTACACATTATTTCAGTTTGATTGAACATAAACACATTGGCTGGTGGAGAGTGCAACATCCAGGAGATATACAGAGATACATGCTCAAGGCTTTACTTTTACTTAATTGTGGTGAGTGCATCCCCTTAAAGAGTCACTAAAGGAATTTTTTTTTTTAGCTAAATAGCTTCCTTTACCTTACTGCAGTCCTGGTTTCATGTCCTCATTGTTCGTTTTTGCTTTCATGTTGCTGTAAATCCTCTCTGTTCTGGACACTTGCTGGTTGCCTGTTTCCTGATAACCACAGTGCTGGGAGATTTCTCACGGTGGTCACTAATGTGATTATTGTGTGTAAAACGAAACTGGATTGGTGCTGAGGAGTTTTAGACAAAGTATCACTGCTCTCTATTGGCTGACTGCCCTCTAGTGGCTCTCTGTACATCAGAGAACCAGAAAACAACAGCAAAAACGAAACTACACTGCAGGCACATTATATGATTGTTTTTTTATCAATTTTTAATCATTTTTAAAAGGAATCAGTTAACTATTATGTCTCTATGCCCTGTAAACAGTCATTTCAGCTAAAAAAAGTTTTTCCTTTAGTGACCCTTTAAGGGGTTTATCCCCCCACGTGGTGAACGCCCCCTCTGGTGAAAGGAGCACTAATTGAAGATTTACCTTCTGTCTATCTATCAGCACTATCATCCGATTTCCTATATTATTATGGACATATAGAAGTGTTTCAGACGCTGGTCTGGGAATAGCGCTGCTACAGTGTTTTATTGAACTTTGGACTTTTAGGTTTTAGAAGTTTTATATTTACTGTATATTATATCATTGCTTCTCCCGTTTTAAGCAGCAGCTTTTATCTTGCTTTATTTATTTATTTAATTACCTGTGCTCAACAATACCTCAGCGTGCATCCTAAGCGCTGAGCAGTGCTGCAATTTAGAAGGAAGGGCGACATCAGCATTTTTGAGCGTAGAAAGTTCTCTTTTTTCCCACCGGAAAAAATGTCTTTCGAATATTCCCTGTAGTCTGTATGGAACTCCAACGGAGAAAAAAACACACTTGCTCGGAAACAATTCAACGCATGCTCGGACGCATTGAACTTAATTTTTCTAGGCTCGTCATAGTGTTGTACGTCACTGCGTTTTAAACGGTCGGAATTTGGTGTGACAGTGGGCTGGATTCAGGTAGAATTGCGCTATTTTTACGGAGGCGCAGGGCAACGTTTTTGCCCTGCGCCCCCGCAAATTTACTGCGCTGCCCTTGATTCACGGAGCAGTAGCTCCGTAAATTGCGTGGGCGCGCCGGCAAAATGCCCGGCGTAAGCACGCGCAACTTAAATGATCCCGTAGGGGGCGGGAATCATTTAAATTAGGCGCGTTCCCGCGCCGAGCGTAGAGCGCATGCTCCGTCGGGAAACTTTCCCGACGTGCATTGCGGCAAATGACGTCGCAAGGACGTCATTTGCTTCAAAGTGAACGTGAATGGCGTCCAGCGCCATTCACGATTCACTTAAGCAAACTACGTAAATTTCAAATTTCGCGACGCGGGAACGACGGGTATACGTAACATTGGCTGCCCTGCTAATAGCAGGGGCAGCCTTACGTGAAAACCGCCGCACGGAAACAACGTAAATTGCGTACGCAGGGCTCGCGCAACGTTGTGAATCGGCGTTAGTATGCAATTTGCATACTATACGCTGAGCACAACGGGAACGCCACCTAGCGGCCATCGCAAGAATGCAGCCTAAGATATGCGGGCAAAGGAGTCTTATGCCGCGCATATCTTAGGCTGCAGTCGGCGTAACGAGGTTCCTGAATCAGGAGCATTCGTTACGCCGGGGCAAGTAAGCAATTGCGCTGTGTAACTTATGGTTACACAGGCGCAATTACTTCTTGAATCCAGCCCAGTGTGTATACAAGACAGCTTGAGTGGAATTCCGTCGGAAAAACCCGTCAGAGTTTATTCCAAAGGAAACAACGATCGTGTGTACAGGGCATTAGGGGAAAGTCAACAGTCAATACTTAAAATTAAAGAACAGTCACAACTCTTTTTTTCTTGGATAGTGTGGAAGAAGTCTGGAACACCTGTCAGATTTTTGCCACTGCATGTGTCACTATTAGAAAGACTCAATGGTTACCACTGTCACCAGCACAGGAAGTGAGGGGGAAATCTAAGGCCCCTTTCACACTGACATGTTTTTCAGGCGGTTTAGCGCTAAAAATAGCGCCTGAAAAAATCGTGCCCTGCTGTCTTCAATGTAAAAGCCCGAAGGCTTTCACACTGAAGCGGTGGGCTAGCAGGACCGCTCCAAAAGTCCTGCTAGCCGCATCTTTGGAGCGGTATAGGAGCGGGGTGTTTACCACTCCTATATCGCTCCTTCCCATTGAAATCAATGGGAAACCGCGGTAATACTGACATCAATGCACCTCTTCAGAGGCACATTGTGGGCGGTTTTAACCCTTTTTCGGCCGCTAGCGGGGGTTAAAACCGCACCACTAGCAGCCGAATATCGTACAAATTGCGCCGCTATACCGCTACCGCACCTCCGCTGCCCCATGTGAAAGGGGCCTTAAAGCGGGAGTTCACCCGAAAAAAAAAAAATTTAACAGTAGATTGGGCCTAATTACGTGAAGCAGAATCGGGTGTTTTGATCAAAATCAATGCAGTACTTACCGTTTTTGAGATTGATGTTCTCCCGCCGCTTCCGGGTATGGTCTTTGGGACTGGGCGTTCCTATTTGATTGACAGCCTTCCGACGGTCGCATACAGCGCGTCACGAGTTGCCGAACGTCGGTGCGGCGCTATACGGCGCCTGCGCATTGACGTTCGGCTACTTTCGGAAACTGGTGACGTGCTGTATGCGACGGTCGGAAGGCTGTCAATCAAATAGGAACGCCCAGTCCCGCAGCCCATACCCGGAAGCGGCGGGAGAACATCGATCTCTAAAACAGTAAGCACTGCATTGATTTTAATCAAAACACCCGATTCTGCTTCCCGTAATTAGGCCCAATCTAATGTTAAAAATAGATTTTTTGGGTGAACCTCCACTTTAATCTTTACAGAAATAGAGGCAACTTTTCCAATGGGTTAGCTTTGGAAGGTAGGATGACCCCATCCTGTTTTGCCTCTGGGACAGGAAGTAAGGGAAATAAAATAAATACATACAATGTCAAAGCCTGTGTTTCGTCAGATTAGGTGACCCATCAACATTTGTAACGGAAGTGACGTTACGTCGCCACCATCTTGCTACACCCTGCACTCCTCCACAGTATGGATACAGTGTGAAGGCGGCAAGCGAACATCTTGTTACATCCGGCTGAGTCATGCATTTCACACTTATTTTTAACAGTATTTTTTTTTTTTAACAGTTTTTTAAACTTATTTTTAACAGGAGCTTATAATTCAACATGTAAACAGTCTGACGGATTTCTAAATACTGTATTTCACCATATAAGCTCTTTTTACAGTTAAAAAAAAGTGTGAAATGCAAGACTCCGATGGGTGTAACAAGATGTCCACTTGCCGCCTTCTCACTGTATCCTTTCTGTGGAGGAGTGCAGGGTGTAGCAAGATGGCAGCGACCCAACATTACTTCCGTTACAAATTCTGACTAGTTGCCAAATCTGATGAAACACCTGCACTAAGTTATTATTACTCATAAAAGACCAACGATCATGGACTGTTGTCATACATCATAAAACATCAAATGTATTATTTAATAAATGGAGCATGTGCACTAGCTCAGATCTGATAAATGCTACAGCACTAGCCCAATTATTCTCATTATTTTCATGACAGCCTGATTCTTGGTTATTCCAATAGAAGGCTGTAATGAAAATCCATGGTGAGACAGAACTGTAGGAAAATTCATGGATGGAGGCATGCGCCTTTGTGTGTTTCTGTCCATTAAAGTGTCTTCCAGCACTGGTGGCTTTATTTTACATGGCAGCCAGCATCAGCACTGTATACATAAATGAAACTGATACTGTAAAAAAATATGGAGGTTGCTGTTATTCCCATTATTCATCTGAAAATGCTAGCCTCTAACATAGAATACTCTGAGTCATTCACTTGAGTCAGAGAGTAGTCAGAAATCATTACCTACCGACTTTTTCTGGGCAGGGCCGTCTTAATAACATCATGGGCCCCTGGGCAATTGAATGCTCTGGGGCCCCTACAATGATGACAGTGGGGTAGATTCAGGTAGGGGCGCGCACTGATACGGCGGCGCAGCGTATCGTATTTACGCTACGCCGCCGTAACTTACAGGAGCAAGTGCTGTATTCACAAAGCACTTGCTCCGTAAGTTGTGGCGGCGTAGCGTAAATGGGGCCGGCGTAAGCCCGCGTAATTCAAATGTGGAAGGGGGGGCGCGTTTTATGTAAATAATGGATGACCCGACGTGATTGACGTTTTGTACGGACGGCGCATGTGCCGTCCGTGTACATATCCCAGTGTGCATTGCTTCCAAGTACGGCGCAACGACGTATTGGTTTCGACGTGAACGTAAATTACGTCCAGCCCTATTCTCGTACGACTTACGCAAACAACGTAAAAAATTCAAATTTCAGCGCGGGAACGACGTCCATACTTAACATTGCGTGCGCCTCCTAATAGCAGGAACAACCTTACGCCGAAAAAGCCTAATGTAAACGACGTAAAAAACGAACACCGGGCGCACGTACGTTTGTGAATCGGCGCATCTAGGAAATTAGCATATTCTACACCGACAACAACGGAAGCGCCCCTAGCGGCCAAAGTTATATTGCACACAATTCTACGCCGCCGCAATCAAGTTACGTCGGTGGAGGAAGCCTATTTTTTCAGCGTAACTGCCTTTGTGAATCGGCGTAACGCTACGCGGGCGCGGAATTCAAATTACGGCGGCGTATCTGGAGATACGCCGCCGCAAAAGGTACCTGAATCTACCCCAGTGTAGGTAAACAGACATCAAGTAGGTAGGAATCAGACTGCCTCCCCTGTGTATCTATCACTCTCAGTGCCATCATGGGGCCCCTAATTTTGGGGCAGCGTGGGCTTAAGGACCAGCTGCTTTGGGGAAAATACAGGGGCCCCCCATGCAGTTGGGGCCCCTGGGCAGTGCCCAGGCGTGCCCTCTCATTAAGACAGCCCTGATTCTGGGTAAATGACTTAACATATGGAAACCAGTAGAGTAGCATGTCAGCCAGAACATTTTCATTTTCAGGAAAAGTTGGCAATGGCAACTTCCATATTTAGCTTTGCACAAGTTTCTTTTAAGTTGGTAGCAAGCTACATCTGACAAAAGGAAGCTGTGCATTTGGGCCCTTAGACAAACTTTAGCTAAATGGTAGATTTTATCCAATCAGCTAAACCTACAATGTCGCAAATCGAAGTAGCTACAAATATTGCCATTGTAACATGCAGCCTGATTGCCAAACTAACCATAAACAGAAACAGATAGTATTCCTGAGCTTGTACTAATGAGGATATAAATATGAGCTCCATACCTGAATTCTGGATTCATGTACACCGGTGAGCTGGGCCAGCTTCTCCCTCACTAAAATGCCTGGATAAGGGTTGGTTTCAAAGGTTTTAAGCAACAATTCCAGATGGGATCGGCTGTAGACAGTACGCCGTCTCCTGACTTTTGCAGTGATGGAGCTGGTGCCATTTGCCAGAACACATTCTTTATCTAAAACCAAGCAAATATCAAGTTAGTTACAATATACAATACACTAGAAAAAAAGTGATATTCATGTACATGTAAATTGCATGCAATAATACCAGTAGCGGTGCATCCATAAATGGCGCACGGGTGCCGCCCCCTCTCTCTCACCAATAGATAGATTCATGCATTGCATGAATCTATCTATGGTCGCTGCTGCCACCCCCTATTCATGTGCCTGGCCCCTTTTCGGTCACCGGGCACCTGAATTACAGCAGCAGGGTATTTTTTGGAAGCACCTGATTAGAGCCGTAGGCTCTAATAGGCATCCAGAAAGGTGAACAGCGGGCACCATGCTGTGCGTTCGCTGTTCACTGAGTGTTGTGTTAGGAAAGCGAATTAATCGATTTCCTAACACTGAACCGCCTCTCAGCCAATCAGGTGCTCGGGTCTGTCACCTGATTGGCTGAAATGACAGGCGCTGTGATTGGATGCCGCCTATCAGGAGGAGGACCGTGACCCACTGCCCCACGAGACAGGTAAGTGCCAGGTGGGTGGGGATGCACATTGGCAGCATTTGATGGGCACAGTAGCGGCAATTGATGGGCATACTTGCAGCAATTGGTGGGCACAGTAGCGGCAATTGATGGGCACAGTGTCAGCAATTGATGGACACAGTGTCAAGCAATTGATGGGCACAGTGTCAGCAATTGATGGGCACAGTGTCAGCAATTGATGGGTACAGTAGCTGCGTTTGATGGCACAGTGGTGGCAATTTATGGGTACAGTGGCGGCAATTGATGGCACAGTGGCAGCAGTTGATGGGCACAGTAGCGGCAGTTGGGCACACTGGCAGCAATTGATGGGGACACTGGCAGCAATTGATGGGCACAGTAGCAGCAATTGATGGGCACAGTATCAGCAATTGATGGGCACAGTATCAGCAATTGATGGGCACAGTGTCAGCAATTGATGGGCACAGTGTCAGCAATTGATGGGTACAGTAGCTGCGTTTGATGGCACAGTGGCGGCAATTTATGGGTACAGTGGCGGCAATTGATGGCACAGTGGTGGCAATTGATGGGCACAGTGACTGCGTTTGATGGGCACAGTGGCGGAAATTGATGGGCACAGTGGCGGAAATTGATGGGCACAGTAGCTGCCTTTGACTGGCACAGTGGCTGCAATTGATTTTTTTTCCCGTTTGTTTGCGCACTAGCTGCCACTGATAAATATAAATACAAGCTGTTCGGACAAATAGGATTTTTGATATATTTAACATTAATTTCTGCACTTAACTTACCCTAATTAGTCACATATAAAAAAAGTTCTATCCAAATGTCTTTTATATGTATTCTTATTTTTTTTTGTATACAAACATTTTTTTTTTCAATAGTGCACTTCTACACATTGGTGTAAACAGGCCCTAACAAAAACTATTTTCTCTTTCCCATACATTTTACTGAGTTGAAAAATGCATGGAAAAGCATTTGGTATGAGCGATCCCTAAAGCTAGCCCCATAGCCATAAACATAAGAGATGGGTTGGGTGCGCTGCCACAGTTCACGTTCCAACAATAGCTATATTTATATATTTATAAGCATGCATAGTCATATTGTTTAATTTTGCACATTTATATGCTTGGCAGAATACCCTAGCGCCAATCTTATCTCAGGCAAACGGTAGCATTGGCTGGGAAAATCCATCTAGAGAAATCTACAGTCCCCAGAAGATCTACTTGTAAGTGTATCAAGATACTCAGAGAAATAATTAACATGGGCCAATGCAGATGAACTTTCGGTGACTGTCATTGTACACATAGGACCTGTCCAGCTACAGCTGTCATGTCATACTAGGACACAGGGTACCACAACGGCAAGAGGGCTGCCCATGTTTTTTTAAAACTTTTGATGTGTGTACAGCCACAGTAGTTTATGGAAAAGTTATAATTTGGAAACCAGATTCACCTTCATTTGTATCAAGTATTTGAGAGGTTTGGGCAGGGATGGACTGGCCATTGGGACTACAGGGAGTTTCCCGGTGGGCCGACTTCAGTGACAGCAGACCGCCACCCCCCTCCGCTCCTTTGTCTCTCTCTTCCCGCAGCGCTCACCTCCTCTCCCTCCCCGCAGCGCTCAACTGGGGGGAGCAGAGAAACAGGGGGAGCAGCAGGGGGGACAACAGAGGAGCATGGGGGAGGGGACAGACAGCTGACTCCCATAAGGGGGGGCACCAAACTGATTCTTTCCCCCGGGTGAAATAATGTCTATCATCCCCACTGGTACTGCCTATAAGAGTACCAGTACCAGCCGTTCTATTCTAATAAAGTAGAATGGCTAGTGAAGGGGGAAAGATGGGGCTTGGGTGGCCGGGGGGGGGGGGGGTGCGGGAGTTGTCCGGCCGCCATGGGAGAGACCTGTCAAAGTGGGCCAGTCTAGCTGAAGTCCAAGGCCAAATTTTTGTCCCAGTCCAGCCCTGGGTTTGGGTAAGAATCTAAAACAAGGCTTTATGGTGCCACTTACCTTTAATAGTCTTCTCCAGTTCTGTCATTTTGATGCCAGCAGAGGATACCCAGGTGAGATGCTTCCGATAAATCCGACAGGGAAGGAGAGGACCAATGCTTTTATACACTCAACCTTCCAGCTAAAATATGTAAATGTGGAATGGGATGTGTCTGCTGATGGCCTATTCATAACAAGGTGTGGAAGGGTCTGTAACTAACAGTGATATGAATGTCTACCTTCTTTGCCTATGTTTTGTGCTGCAAGACAATACACAAGTAGGGGAGACTCACTGAACACCCCTATTTAGCATACTTGTCTACAGACACTGACAACTCAATACACATCCAAAGAGTCAACATAATAGATAAAAGAGAAAATAGCCATAAGAAAATCAGAATGGCAAAACAAATAAGTGCGATTTATTAATAAAAAAGACTTAAATTCAATCAAATGTATCGGTACTTATAAATTGTGATTGCTATACTATAAAATATTTCACAGACTTTTGTTGCAACTGGGCATGTTCTAGTTTTTACAAAGTGAAAACTAACCAGTGGCGGCTGGTGCTCAAATTTTTTGGGGGGGCGCAAACGTAAAAAAAAAAAAAAACAATTGCAGCCTCACTGTACCTATCAATTGTCACCACTGTGCCATGCCATCAAATGCAGTCACTGTGCCATCAAACGCAACCGCTGTGCCATCAAAACGCAGCCACTGTGCCATGCCATCAAAACGCAGCCACCGTGCCATGCCATCAAAACACGGCCACTGTGCCATGCCATCAAACGCAGCTACTGTGCCATCAATTGTCACCACTATGCCATCAAACACAGCCACTGTGCCCCCAATTGTCGCCACTGTGCCCCCAATTGTTGCCACTGTGCCCCCAATTGTTGCCACTGTGCCCCCAATTGTTGCCACTGTGCCCCCAATTGTCGCCACTGTGCCCCCAATTGTCACCATTGTGCCCCCAATTGTCGCCACTGTTTCCCCACAATTGTAGCCACTGTGCCCCCAATTGTTGCCACTGTGCCCCCAATTGTCACCACTGTGCCCCCACTTGTAGCCACTATGCCCCCACTTGTAGCCAGTGTGCCCCCACTTGTAGCCACCGTGCCCAGTACCCCCCCTGGCACTTACCTTTATGGCTTCTACGTCCCTCGATGTCCCTCGTCCTGCCCTCGATGACGCTTCAGCCAATCAGGTTACCTGATTGGCTGAGACGCCTGTCAGTCTTATTTTCGGACGCACGGCCGGTACGTCCCGAGGATGAGCTTCAGGAAGCCGACTACAGCCTCAGGGCCGCTGGCCCTGATAGGCACTTCCACACAGCCAGTCAGCTGCCGCTATTCAGCTGACCGGCGCTCAATGTCCGGTCAGCTGAACAGTGGGCGGCAGCGGCGAAAATATACAGATTCATACAGTGTATGAATCTGTATATTTTACTGGCTGTGAGCGAGCCAGAGGGGGCGGCGCTCCTGCGTCCCTATTGACGCACCGCCACTGAAACTAACTACTGGTTGGTTGTTCCTACCACCACCACATTCCCATCATTTTTACATATTTAGAAATGAACACCAGTGTACCTGCTCACATTTTGAAGTTGATATACAGTATCTCACAAAAGTGAGTACACCCCTCATATTTTTGTAAATATTTTATTATATCTTTTCATGTGTCAACACTAAATAAATTACACTTTGCTACAAAGTAAAGTAGTGAGTGTACAGCTTCTATAACAGTGTACATTTGCTGTCCCCTCAAAAAAACTCAACATACAGGCAATAATGTCTAAACCGCTGGCAACAAAAGTGAGTACACCCCTAAATGAAAATGTCCAAATTGGGCCCAATTAGCCATTTTTCCTACCCGTGCCATGTGACTTATTAGTGTTACAAGGTCTCAGGTGTGAATGGGGACCAGGGCCCGGATTCACAACGGACTTACGACGCTGTATCTCCACATACGCCGTCGTAAGTCCGAATTCGAGCCGTCGTATCTATGCGCCTGATTCATAAAATCAGTTACGCATAGATTTGGGCAAGATACGAGCGGCGTAAGTCTCCTACGCCGTCGTATCTTGGGGTGCATATTTCCGCTGGCCGCTAGGTGTCGCTTCCGTTGATTTCCGCGTTGAATATGAAAATGAGCTAGATACGCCGATTCACGAAAGTACGTGCGCCCGGCGTATCAAGATACGTCGTTTACATAAGGCGTCTGACCGGCGTAAAGTTACCCCTCATAAAGCAGGGGTAAGTCATGTTAGGTATGGACGTCGGAAACATTCGAACAGCGTCGTATTTTACGTCGTTTGCGCAAGTAGTCCGTGAATAGGGCTGGGCGTAGGTTACGTTCACGTCGACTAAGCATTGAGCGGGTGTAATTTACTTTGAAAATTCGACGTGATACTGAGCATGCGCGCGCATGCGCCGTTCATTAAGCGTGTCATTTACGTGGGGTCACGAATCATTTACATACAACATGCCCCCTACCAGCCTAGTTTGAATTAGGCAGGCTTACACCGGCCCATTAACACTACGCCGCCGTAACTTAGAGCGCAAGTTCTTTCCGAATACGGGACCTGACGCTCTAAGTTACGGCGGCGTAGTGTATCTGAGATACGCTACGCCCGCCTAAAGAATGGCGCTTCTTTGTGAATCTGGCCCCAGGTGTGTTAAATTTGGTGTTATCGCTCTCACTCTCTCATACTGGTCACTGGAAGTTCAACATGGCACCCCATGACAATAAACTCTCTAAGGATCTGAAAAAAAAGAATTGTTTCTCTACATAAAGATGGCCTAGGCTATAAGAAGATTGCCAAGGCCCTGAAACTGAGCTGCAGCACGGTGGCCAAGACCATACAGCAATTTAACAGGACAGGTTCCACTCAGAACAGGCCTCTCTATGGTCGACCAAAGAAGTTGAGTGCACGTGCTCAGCGTCATATCCAGAGGTTGTCTTTGGGAAATAGATGTATGAGTGCTGCCAGCATTGCTGCAGTGATTGAAGGTATGGGGGGTCAGCCTGTCAGTGCTCAGACCATACTCCGCACACTGCATCAAATTTGTCTGCATGGCTGTCATCCCAGAAGGAAGCCTCTTCTAAATATGATACACAAGAAAGCCTGCAAACAGTTTGCTGAAGACAAGCAGACTAAGGACATGGATTACTGGAACCATGTCCTGTGGTCTGATGAGACCAAGATAAACTTATTTGGTTCAGATGGTGTCAAGCGTGTGTGGCGGCAACCAGGTGAGGAGTACAAAGACAAGTGTGTCTTGCCTATAGTCAAGCATGGTGGTGGGAGTGTCATGGTCTGGGACTGCATGAGTGCTGCCGGCACTGGGGAGCTACAGATCATTGAGGAAACCATGAATGCCAACATGTACTGTGACATACTGATGCAGAGCATGACCCCCTCCCTTCAGAGACTGGGCCACAGGGCAGCATTCTAACATGATAACGACCCCAAACACACCTCCAAGACGGCCGCCGCCTTGCTAAAGAAGCAAGGCGGCGGGTAAAGGCGATGGACTGGCCAAGCATCTCTCCAGACCTAAACCTTATTGAGCATCTGTGGGGCATCCTCAAATGGAAGTGGAGGAGCACAAGGTCTCTAACATCCACCAGCTCCATGATGTCATCATTGAGGAGTGGAAGAGGACCCCATGCCCAAGAGAGTTAAGGCAGTGCTGGAAAATAATGGTGGCCACACAAAATATGGACACTTTGGGCCCAATTTGGACATTTTCACATTTTTTTACAGCGTTTTAGACATGAATGGCTTTGTGTTGAGTTATTTTGAGGGGACAGCAAATTTACACGGCTATACAAGCTGTACACTCACTACTTTACATTGTAGCAAAGTGTAATTTCTTCAGTGTTGTCACATGAAAAGATATAAGAAAATATTTACAAAAATTTGAGGGGTGTACTTACTTTTGTGAAATACTGTATTTCCATTAATATTGAAAGTTATTTATGTGAATCAGGTGTCCAAAAAACAGACCATAAGTGCTAAAAACACAAATCACTAATTAGTGATGCTAATGGGGAGGAGACTTTAGTGGATGCTAGAAAAGACTGGACATTAGCATCTGACAGGTAGCTGGAAACCTTAAAACCTAGTACACACGGGCCAAATGTCGGTTCAGTAAAAACCGTCCGACATTCGGCCCGTGTGTTATGCAGCCGGGCATGACCAATAAATGTCTGCCGATCAGCGCTCTCAGCCTTTTGGGGGTAGATGATCACCACACTCTAGCGAGATCTTGTTTGGCTACATATATTTCACATATATAGGTTAATGTGCAGTTTATTCTTCAGGTCATTAGTTAAACCATATAAACTTACAATAGCTGGTCCATAGCCAATCCAAACATTTACTGTCGTGTAGCTTGACCACAGCTCTCCTATTGGAGCCATGATTTGAACATGGGGGTTCTTTTATGTATTTGAGGGTAAGTGTAGCAAGATGTCAGCACCCCAGATGAAGTTGTTTGTAACGAAATATGTCGGGAAGGACTGCTGTCGTCATTGCTACACAGATTTTACGAGCTTGTTTTTCTCACTGTCAAATGTGAGTTTCTTTTTCTTTTAAATACATTTCGTGATATTTATATGGAATTATGCTATGTGCACTCCAATTTCTTCTTTTCCATACCTATTGTTTGGATATTTGATATGCTTCCTTTGGGATTTGCTGTATACCAATACTTGGCCTGAACGTCTGGATTTTTCTGTCTAAAGGTCTTATCAAGAGTACCCGATTTTGAGACATCTGTGGTGCACCCCTTAAAGTGTACCGATCTACACAAGTTTGATTGGCCTAGCGGGTATATACCCTTCTGGGTCCAATCCATCCGGTAAGCTCCTTGTCATAAGTGGTGGTGGATCTCCTATTTAAGAAATCACCGTTCACTCACTCATTCACTGGACTTCTTTTTTTATTAATGTATTTCTGGTGTTGATCAGATCTTATTACCATTATTACTCACATATTGGAGGATATATGGACTATATTTAGTATATTTTGTCACTACCATTTTCACATGTGGTGTTGTATATTAAGTTTTATTGAGTTTTTCACTAGATTTTATTCATTATTAGCGCTACACTTTTTCCACAATATTTTTTAGCAATTTCGATCTTCTTTGCTGTGTTAGCTGCTCCATTTATTTATTACCAGATAGCGCTGTATTTCTTCTTTTGCACATTTTATCACTTGACATTTAGCTCTACTAACGAAAATATAAAAACTTCACAGCCAGAAGAGTTGTTCTGTACATGGACCATGATGGGGGTTTGTCTGCACATGACACTGCTAGAGGTTTCTCCGATATCTATTCCTATTGTGGACACCGACAGTGTGACATCTAAATCTGGCATAAACTACAAGTGTCAGATACCTGTAGACTAATGCCACGTACACACGATCGGAAATTCTGACAAGAAAACCGTGGATCTTTTTCCAACGGAATGTTGGCCCAAATTTGTGTTGCATACACACGGCCACACAAAATTCGACCGTAATTCCGAAGAACGCAGTGACGTGAAAAATTAAGTTCAATGATTACGAGTATGTGGTTTTTTTTTGCGCGTCTGAATTTTTGAAAATAACTTATCAGTACACGTACATAGGGTCACTTATAGATTCTAGGTAGTGGAGTTTAGAGGCTTTTTCTGGAACCCAAAAAAATGCGTTCAGAAGCTGTTTAAAGCGGAGGTTCCGCGGTATATCGTTTTTTTTTTAAATATTGCATTGATTCTTTTAATGTTTAGCAATTTGGTACTCACGTGTTTGAGGTTTCTAATCATCCCCAGTCTGAATTGGCCGAAAACGTAAACTTATAAAAATCGCTGTCGGAAATTTGCCATTTTGCTTGTGGGCATTGTGAAGCCCACAAGCAAATACTTCCGGGAAGCGGTGAATGCCCGTCACGTGACCTGCTTGACGAGTCACGTGATGAGTGACATCCCGCGAGATTGCGACAGTCGGCGTTGTGAATTGTCTCCTGGCATGCATGACACTGTGCTCCCAGGAGACATTGGGGCACTGGGGAAGCGAAAAGACATGCCCACTCCCGCGGGAGGGATACCAGGAAGGGTCTCCAAATACTCCAGATTCACGGTAAACACAATAAAAAATTTATTAAAATTAATAGCCACATGTTTATGTATATACTGAACTGATCTGGATGAGCTAAGGTGTATATTTAGGGTGAACCTCTGCTTTAACCACTTGACAACCAGGCAAATTCTGGCACTTTGCTCCTACATGTAAAACATTTTGGGCTAGAAAATTACATAGAACCCCAAACATTGTATATGTTTTTTTTAGCAGAGACACTAGAGAATACAATGGCGGTCATTGCAACTTTTTATGTTGCACGGTATTTGCGCAACAATTTAAACATCCCTTGTAAACAATGTACACATCCCTTGTAATAGGAATATGACATGACTGGACCTCTTTACAGTGCGATATGGGGTCAATAAGACCCCACATCTCACCTCTAGGCAGGGAAGCCTAAAAAAAAATAAAAATAAAGATCACGCTTCCTAACCAAAGCGACGCCATATTTTTGAATGCAGAGGCCGGGCATGACGTCATAACATCACGCCCAGCCTCTGACGATCATAGAGACTCCAGCGACCATCTGGTCTGCCAGAAATCTCTATGGTCAAGAACCGGGGCCGGCGGATCCTGTCACCGACTGCACAGGTGAGTCGGTAGAAGCACCGAAGGGTGACAGGAGGGGGGGGACGTCCCCTCTCGCCGCCCGTAAGAACGATCAAACTGGCAATATCTGAATGATGCCTGTAGCTGCAGGGATCATTCAGATATACTACCACAAAGCCGAGGACGTCTTTAGATGTTAGGCGGTCGGCAAGAGGTTAAAGGCATTTCAAGCGCTAAAAGCGGCAACTCGCATTTTGGAGCGTTTCATTTTCAGACTTTTTAATTTTAACCAAAATGCGAGTAAACGCGGCTAAACTGATGTTTTCAGATGCCAGTTTCTAGCTGTCAAGTTAAATCATTCAGGAGAGGTTGAACAACATCCCGTATACATGAAGCCTTAACATGTCCCTACATGTCCCATAAGACAGAGGCAAGGCAAAGTCGTTTCCATTTATTAAACTGGTGATTGCAGATTGGATTTAGCAGACCGCCTATCATTGTCTGTATGCTCTATTATATCAAGTCACTAATCAAAGGATGAAGTGTGGATACACAATTTAGTTAATTTTATATTCAATTTGGCAACAAGAACATGCATTTCAGAAGGACACAACTCCCCTACCCAAAATGCTATCCACTTGGATATTGTTTGGGTGGGGTAGATTTTATTTTTGAAAATAATTGGCCCAGATTCACAAAGCACTTACGCCGACGTATATCAAGTTACGCCGACGTAAGTGCAAATGTGCGCCGTCGTATCTGTACGCAAGACCCACAAACAGATATGCGCCTAAAACCAGGCTACACCCCGCCGACGTATCTTGCTTACGCCGGCGTAGAGTGGGCATACATTTAGGCTGGGAGCATGGTGCCGCTTCCATTGATTATTCATTCAAACATACAAATGAGGGAAATACGGTGATTCACGAACCTGCGTGCGCCCGACGCAGGCTACGAGAGGTGCGCGTAAGTTGTACGTCCGGCGTAAAGTTAAGCCCCATAAAGGAGGTGCAACCCAGCAGCAGACATGCAAAGGTCTGCACCAGGGAACACAAGCCGGCGTATTTTACGTTGGACGTGTGTCTGGCTGGGTGTAGGTTACGTTCACGGCGTACGCAGTGATCCGGCGTATCTTAGGCAGTTGTTCCAATGTGATTGTGAGCATGCGCAGGGGGATGTGTCCACGTCACGACGCATGCGCAGTTCATGATACGTATCTGTCTGGCGCTTGGCCCATCATTTGCATGGGGTCACGCCTCATTTGCATGGGTCACGCCCACTTCCACCTACGCCGGCTTACGCCTTCAAATGCTACGCTGGCGCAGTGTGGGGAGCACTGGCTTGCTAAATTCAATGCTTGCCTCTCTGCGCTACGCCAGCGTGGCATACGGCGTTTGCGTTACAGCGGCGTAATGTGCGCCCACCTCTCTGTGAATCTGGGCCATTGTGTTTAGCTGTATTTACTTTTGTGTAGGGTCCCGAATGACCAGTTAATACAGATTTGTTGAAATCTGTTGAAAATCAAGGCACCTATTAGGCATCAGCAGATCTGGAGACCAGATTTGGAAGTGTATATTCAGGTCACATGTGGAACCAATGATGGGGCATGTCTTGCAACAACTACAGTGTACTCTGTATGGTGTGTAAATAATCACTCAGGCAGCATCCATTGCACATTAGATTGTGAAGGTTCGGAAATTCATTCATTTTATTTTGCTGTTAGATCAGGCAAATAAATGTTTAAATGAGAAGATCCTCATATGTAAGCACTGTAGGAGATTAAGCATAGCTCACAACTGTCTCTTAGGCCGGCCATACATGGTTCGAATCTTGGCTAACTTGAATACAACCAGCCTGCCGTATTCACTTGCGTCTATCGCAAGCGGCGGCTATAGGCGCTAGCCACTGTCTACACCCAGCGGGCAGAGGCGAGGCTGATGTGTTTCACCACCACTGCACGTGGGCTGGAAGAAGCGGGGAGCTGCAGAAGAGTGAAATCATTATGGGGAGTCCAGGCCTGGCCCAGGGTGGAGAAGGCAGCAGCAGCACTGCGCAGAGGCGGGGTCGCCACCCCCTCCCCCCACTGGTTAATAATGTCCCTAACTCCCCTTTGCCTAGTGGCGACACCACCCTCCTCAAAAATGCTGCCAAAGGAAAACACTGTGTATGTCTCACGGTAGATACTCCCCCACCCATTTTATCCCCCTGCTCAAAGCGCCTGTCAGCCACCTCACTCCCACATCCTCAGAAGTGCCTTCCACCCAGATCACCCCTCTATCACAACAGCACCCCCTCCCATAGATGCAAACTCATAGGGCCCCTCACCCTCCTGGCCAAAGTACCTCCCAGCACCCTCTCCTACAGCAATCCACAAGACCCTGTCACAGCACCCCCTTAGTCACGTGGTCTTTCAGTCACCTTACCCCCTCGTAAAAACATTTGCCATCCACCTAACCCCTCCACAGCACCTTTCACCCAAATTACCCACCACAGAGCCTGACACCTACTTCACAGCACCCTTTAACCACCAAACCCCCTTTCCCATCTGCAACTTCTCCCACCCATATCATCCCTCCCGATCAAAACACCTGACAGTCCGTCCCCCCCCCCCCCCAAATACAATTCCTCCTTCTGCCAAAGCACCTCCTACCCACCTCACTTATTTTGCTCAAAGCTTCTGACAAAGCAGTGCCTCCTACTCACCCTCCATACTCTACCACAGCACCTCCAATCCCCCCACCTCACCACTTCCCTGCCACAACCCCCTCCGGTATTAGTGCCTCCCACCCACTTCAAAACCCCCCCTTCCAATCAAAGGGTCTACACTCAACACCTTCCTGTCCACACAATGCCTTTGTCTCAAATCATCCCCCTGTAAAAAGGTCTACGTCCACGTCATCCCGTAGCACCCCTCAACCATACACCATAGTCCCCTGCTTTGCCACAGTCCCCCTCCAACCCAACCACCTCACTATCCCTCTTCCACAGCAACCACTTCACATTGCCCCTTACCCATCCACCTCAACGTCCTGATCAAAGCCTCTCCCAGCCCCACATCTATCCATTACAGTGCATTCCATTCAATTCACCCCCTCACCACAGTGCCTACCACCCACCTTACAGCGCCGCTCAACCACCTCCCCCCACATCTCCTCTTTCTCAGTTGCAGCACCTCCCTTCTAGTTCAACCACCCAGCCAAAGCTCCTGACAACTCACCCCACCAACTCAAATTCCCCTCCCCAATACAGCTCCCCTTCCACCAAATCTCCCCTCTCACTACAGATCCTAACACCAAGTTCAGCTCACCCTTCAACCACCAACCCCCCTCCCTTTCCCATTTACAGCTCCTGCCACCCTCATCAACCCTGTGGTCAAAGTGCCGGATAGGCATCTCTTCCTCCACCACAGTGCCTCCTACCCAAATCACCTCCTCACCACAGTACCTACCACCCCACCCCTCAAATGTGGCGGGCTGCGCAAGGGGCAGGTTATAGATGTTTGCAGATTGGCTAAGCAGGCAGATTAACTCATCAGCAGCTCCACCCTATGACCCAGATGAGCAGCGCTATTGGTTGCTACGCTGCTCATCTAGAATTATAGTTTTCTTTACGGACATGTGTTCATGAACCCGCCCAGCAGCGCTTAGAGCAGCATGCCTGAATGCACTTCAGCATCGGGACAGTTGGCAACTATGCTAATTTAGCGGGAGGGTAAGGACGCCACTGACTGAGTATATCACAGGACTGGAGTTCATGATCCAAGCTTAGCTTGGAAGAAATGAGTCACGATTTGATTCAGCGATTTGAATCATTTCACTAAACTGATCCAAATGATTTGAACCACTAAAAAGAATCACTTTTCCCAAGACTACTAGAGAACCACGCAACAAATAGTTTTGCTTGGGTGGAGCTTTGTCTTAAGGTGTTCTTGGCAATGTGCATACTAGGGCCCCAGAACACCAGGATAAACTCGATTAGCTGGAATTTCTTAATCTAAAAGATTAGTCCCTCAACACGAGACATCTGCTACTAATTTATTGTGGGTTATCTGGTCATAGCGGGGTGCCGGGAAGGAAAAATTATGGCATTTAATATTTTTTTTTTCCTATTTTATCCTTGTTCAACAGCCTGTAATTGAGATCTTCACTCTGTTACAAATCTGCCAACACTGATGCTTTGACACATTCAGGTGTGCCAGATACTTGGTTTCCCTGCTGGACGATGTGGCTCCTCCTGCTGACCTCCATGTCTCTACAGGACACACAATACCAGTTTTCTTCTATCTTGCTTGTTTCTCATCTTCATTGTCTGCTTTTCACATGGGTCTTGTGAAGATGTTCTAGAACTGTATTAATTTTGCAGATAAGAAACTGATAATTACTTTGCCCAAGTTCACCCTTACGCGGTGCGGGAAACCCTGTGATCCGAGTACGTTTCTCACACCGAATTATAATCACACTGCCCTTTGTGATTTGCTGCACCTTAACAGCACCCCAAATGCATTGTGTTTGCCTGCACCATATCAATTGGTACAAAAGTACCATGTGATCAGGTTGCAGTTCGGTTCCAAAATTGATGCATGCATGACTTTGGTGTGATGCAGTTTCGCACATCCCTGAACAGCATGTGAATTGATCAAGAATGCGGTGCAGTTCCTGTGCAATTCACATGCGGCTCATAGTGTGAACCGAGGCTTAATGTACACAATTTGCAACTGTGTTATCCAAGCAGGCAAAAGTAGAAAGAGCAGAAGGAGCCATTGGAGTTAATGGCTAGCTTTATTTACAGCTGGATTTCAGCTTTAAGTTATTTCAGGAAGTTTTTATCAGTGTACGTTTAAGGGGTCATTTCACCCAAATAGATGTGTTGGGTAGGCGATGGCACATTGAATAATCCACAAATTTCTTAACACACAGGGGTTGATTTACTAAAACTGGAGAGTGAAAAATCTGGTGCAGCTCTGCGTAGAAACCAGTCAGCTTCCATTTTTTTTTTTAGCGACAGCGTCTCCCCGCAGGGATGTAGTCCCAAGAGAGGGGGCGAGCACACCGACTAACCCCCAGGCAGAACAGCTCGGATGATGGGGGCAAGCTTACTGAGGAGAAATTCAAACAAAGAAAACATTTTTTTAGAAGGGAAATCGAAAGAAAAGATAAGTGAACCAACAATGCACTAGCTTAAAGGAATCTATTTGGAAAATAAAAAACAAACCGTTACAATCCATTTAAGTTAGAAGCTGATTGGCTACCATGCAGAGCTGCACTATATTTTGCACTCTACAATTTTAGTAAATCAACCCCACAGCTGGTAGAGTTCTGCACCATAACTCCCAGCTATGGCTACCTGCTGCCATTTTAATAAATCTCAGTCTCCCTGGCAGATTTTTTCTTTTGGCACGTCAGTATTTCCATTGGTCAGTGGGCATCCCCCGCTGCTAGCATTGCGTTATTTCGCAACCGCAAAGATGCAATGCTAGGTGGTCGCTATGGCAACCTGCTAGACACACAGTGGACCGCGATTCATTCCCACTGCGCATGTGCGAGAACAGGAGCCTGAATGCAGACATTGTGCGTTTGGGGCTGGTCACCTGCCCACCTGTCTGTGCAGAAACTGCATCCTAATACACTTAATGAGTTTGCCTGCATGCAGCACCTGGAGTCTTGAGAAGCTGGGGGAAAAAAAACAAAACAGCCCATTTATGGTATACAAGCCTCGGTGCCCATGTGAACAAGGCCTGAAAAACACTTAATGAGCAGGAGACTCAGTGGTACAGCCCATTGACTTAAAATGAAAAGAACAGAGCTAGGCAACTCCTAATAAAAACATCTGCTACCCTAAAAATACCATACACTAATACAGAAGAATTGTTCCGAAGAGTAAACATTGTTCTGTTATTGTAAAAAGGTAGAACTTTATTTTAATAAAAAATATATTTATAACTATATAAAACATCAAAATTCATCAGAAAATATCTTTTCCCTGAGGTAGTTTATCCAGCGCTCAGCTGTTCCCAGTTCCATTGAATTCCATTCAGTACTAGGGATCTAGAAAGACAAAACAAAATGAATTAGTCTTGGAACCACATGAAACAGTCAATGTATCACTGTACATTAAAACAGAGGTCCGGCATTTAAAAAAAAAAAAAAATTTAAGTCAGCAGCTACAAACACTGTAGCTGCTGACTTTTTTTTTTTTTTTTTACAAACAACATGGTGCTTTATTGAAAAGAGTAAAGGCAATGTACAGTATATGCATTTGCATAGTCTTAACATGATATACAAAACGTACATGAGTGGGTCATACATGAGATATAAAAATATCAGTGTTCCATACATATTACTACCATACAGGGGTTAAAGCGGAGTTCCACCCAAATTTGGAACTTCCTCTTAACCCACTCCTCTCCCCCTTACATGCCACATTTGGCATGTAATTTTTTTGGGGGGGGAGTGGGGGCTTCAGCACGAGTGGGACTTCCTGTCCCACTTCCTCCTTCCTGTAGGCGACTAAGCTTAATCGCCTTCAGGAAGTGGCTGCTGTAGGCGATCGCCTAGGACACGTCACAGGTCCTAGGCGATCTCCTGGCCAATTACACGGCGCCGTGCCGCGCCGCTCGCGCAGTGCCGCTTGCGCATGCGCAGTGGGTGCCCGGCCGTGAAGCCGAAAGCTGTCACGGCCGGGTGCCCACACTGAAGATGAAGACGCCGGCCGGGGAGGGGGGGAGAGGAGCGGAGCCCCGGCCGGCGCGTCGCTGGAGCGCTGGAGCAGGTAAGTGCCTGTTTATTAAAAGCCAGCAGCTACACTTTTTGTTGCTGCTGACTTTTAATAAACATACAAATGGCTGGAACTCCCCTTTAAGTAGGTGAGTACACAAAACAAAACATTGTGGATGCAGAGTCTAACATACGACGGGTTTGTAGGCCCAGCGTAATGTGAGGAGGAAATATAAAAACATATTATAGAGGGTGTCAGTCAAGTATTTCATTGCAAGTAGCAGCGTTACCCAGCCAATCGTCCCAGATCTTGCCCTATTTTGTTGGGCAGCCCCTGTGGACATACATTTCCTTTTTATATGGCAGGACCTTGTTAACTGCACCAATCCACTCCCGAATTGACGGGGGCGCAACCTGAAGCCACTTTCTCACTATGAGTAACCTGGCAATAAAAAGGAGACTCCTGGAGGAATAGTTTATGGAATTTATCCAAATCCGGATCTGGGAATATCCCCAGTATACATTGTTTTGGGCATAATGTCAGGGGAGACCCCATCTCATCATGAATGAACCCAACAATATGAGTCCAATAGTCTTGTATTGCTGGGCACGACCACAACAGATGAAAGAACGTACTGGAGGGGCTGTTGCACCTTGGGCATAAGGGACTGTAATTAGGTTTGTATTTGGCCAGCCGGATTGGGGTCAGGTATGAGCGGTGTAATATGTAAAGTTGCGCGAGACCGTCAGACAACCTGGTAGACACCTGTTTACAGGCATCAAGTGCATCTTCCCATTCGTCATCCTCCAGTCCGCCCACATCCCCAGACCACCTATCCTTCACCCTATAAGCCAGAGTTGCCGCAATAGGACGAAGAAGGGAATCATAAAATACTGAGATGAGTTTACGGGAGTCTTGTCCTTTTATAATACAAAGGATATCCAATTGTTCCAAGTTGGGGGGGGGGGGGATCCTGGAATTGCGTCTGAAGGGCATGGCGGAGCTGGAGGTAACGAAAATGCATAGAATTAGGGAGAGCGAACTTGTCCTTAAGTTGTTGGAACGATTTCAGAACGGTACCATGGTAAGCATCAGACACGTACTTTACCCCCTGATTGAGCCAGAGAGCATGGTCCGGTACAGTCAACAGTTCATGTAAGCTAGGGTTATCCCACAGAGGCGTATGGAAATGTGTAGGTGGCACCTTCAGTTTACGCTTCACTACGTCCCAGGTTTTACAATGGCCGTATAGCAGTCCCCGACGGTTGCCCAGCTACCTGTGAAATCCTTAAGGAGAATCTGGAACGGGTGGGCAAGCCCCGGGGAACGTAGCTGCTGACTTTTAATGAGGACACTCCCCTGTCCGGTGCCCCCTCGATGTCGGCAGCCAAAGCCGAGCAATCGCTCGGGGGCTCGGCTGCCCCACCGCCATCCCCGGTGAGGGAATCAGGAAGTGAAGCATTGCGGCTTCACTTCCCGGTTCCCTACTGCGCATGCGTGAGTCGTGCGGAGCTATGTGAATGGACAGATGTCTTCTGGGACACACAAGGTCCCAGAAGACACCGCTCCCCATTTCCCAGGAGGCAGCACAAGGAGGAGAAGAAAGAAGACCACCGCGGACGAGGAAGTGGGAGATTAGGATGATCTGCCTAGTAACAGCCACTTCTGGCAAGTATAAAAAATAAATGTTTGTAGCCTTTTGGCTTTTTTTTTTTTTAGGGTGGACCTCTGCTTTAAAGAGTTACTAAACCCACAACAGTAAAATCAGTCTGTATATGCAGAAAAGCATGCTTGTTATACTCACTGTAGAACCTAAGGAGTTAAGCCTCTGCATTGTGTAAAGTCTGTTTGATCCTGTCTCCTCTGATACTCCCCCTCTTCCACTGTCCCCAATCCATCTTCTGATAGTACAGAGCCTTTGGAGTTACTCTGCACATGCTTGGTTTGGTGTGTATTGCTAGAGAGCTTTTTTTTCTTGGAATGGTGCATGTGATCAGCACTGGGCCAGTTAGCACTGTCCAAGCAGAGGGTCAGGGGTCCTGCAGCCTCATAGGACAATTCTGGGGAGAATGAAAACTTCTACTACAAGCTTTAACCAGACACTGATAGAAGTCACAAGACTGCTATACACTGCTTTTGAGAAAAGGTATTTAGCAGTTTGTATTTATTAAAATTATTGCATTTCCAATGTTCTGTGTACTGTGGGAGACCCGATATAGTGAATGCCGGGTCCTGGGTTTAGTTACACTAACTTTTTCATAATTAAATAAAAACATTAAAAAGTTGCAGGATCAAAAAAAAAAAAAAAAAAGGGTCCTTTCACACAAATGTTCTGCAGGGGGTCCACAAACTGAATCACAGAAAAAAGGCATAGATGTCACAAAAGTGTTTTGTATTTATATCTACAGTGGACTGCAGTGAACCCATGTTGGATGTATGGGCTGCCAGATATAAAATGGACTTGTGTTTGTTTACAACAGGCTACCGCTGATCTGTCACAAACCGAGATTATGCAACTCCAATGCATGCACACAACAGTTTACTGCTCCCAACATCAAAACATGCTAATAATGTGCATTGAGCTCCACATGCACAGCTCAGTGTACATTCTAAAGAAAGTTGTAAAAAACTGAGCAGAAAGATAAAACAATATTGCAGAAGAGACATATTGGGGGAGATTGACTAAAACTAGAGCACTCATAATCTGGTGCAGCTATGTGGTGGCCAATTAGCTTCAAACTTCAGCTTGTTCAATTAGGAGAGACATTTTTTTTTTACTTACCTAGGTGGATGCAGCATTGGTCCAATGCTGCATCTGTCCACGTCGGCTCTAGAACTGAGCGATCAAAGACAGCTCTGTGAGCAGAGAGCTAGGGACTGTCAGTCACCGGCTCTCTGCTCTGCCCCCTCCCTGCGCTCACTGGAGCGCTGGGCTGTGGAAGGGTTGGGAGTGGCTGGCTCAGGCTCTCAGCGGCTTTCAGAGAAGCTGAGCCTGGTGCTGGTCCAGGCATCTGGGTGGATCCTGGTCAAATGGTTGCAATCTTTTCCCAGCCTGGACCTGCCCTGTGACTTCAGCTGACAGCAGGCTTTAGCCCGCTGTCTGCTGAAAACGGGTCACAGGAGTGCAGATCCTGTGATCCACAGGAGAAGTACAGCTAAATGAGCTTTGGCTGTACTTCTCCTTTAACCCGTTCCATACAGGGCATTTTCACCCCCTTCCTGCCCAGACCAATTTTTAGTTTTCAGCGCTGTTGCACTTTGAATGACAATTGCTTGGTCATGCAACACTGTACCCAAACTAAATCTTTATGTTTTTTCCCCCCACAAATAGAGCTTTCGTTTGGTGGTACTTGATCATCTCTGCGGTTTTTATTTTTTGCGCTATAAACAAAAGAAGAGCGACAATTTAAAAAAAAACAACAATATTTTTTACTTTTTTATTTAACAAATATCACAATTTAAAAAAACAAACAAACATATTTTTTCCTCAGTTTAGGCCGATACGTATTCTACATATTTTTGGTATAGCGTATAGGTATAGCGTCTACAAAATAGGTGATAGATTTATGGCATTTTTATTTTATTAATTTTTTTTTATTTTTTTACTAGTATTGGCGGCGATTTGCAATTTTTTTACTGTGACCGTGACATTGCGGCGAACACATCGGACACTTTTGACACGTTTTTGGGACCATTCACATTTATACAGCGATTAGTGCTATAAATATGCATTGATTACTGTGTAAATGTGACTGGCAGGGAAGGGGTTAACCACTAGGGGGTGTTGAAGGGGTTAATATGTTCCCTAAGGTGTGTTCTAACTGTAGGAGGGAGGGGACTCACAAGGGGAGGAGACCAATGTGTGTTCCTCTGTACTGGGAACACACACATTGGTCTCCTCACCGCTGACAGGAGGTGGATCTGTGTGTTTACACACACAGATTCACACTCCTGCTGTGATTACCGGCAATCGCGGCCGCCGGGCACCCGGCGGGTCACGAGCGCTGCCGCGGGCTCGCCGTCGGCGGCGCGCGCGCCCTAGATCGCCGGGAACACAGAATGTCATGACGTCCACCCAGATCGGCGAGGGGTTCCTGCCGCCGTCATTTCCCTATGACGCGGTATGGAAGTGGTTAAGCTTTGACAATAAAACCTGTAAGCCAATTAGTTTCTATGCAGAGCTGCACCAGATTTTGCATTCTCTGGTTTTAGTGACCCCCCCCCATTCCTTCTGCAATAAATAGGCTTTCTGCTAAAAAAAAAAAAAATTAAGCTGAAGTTTTAGTGGACATCTTTTAGGATAAAGTTTGTTTACGTAGACCATTGCAAGTTTTGTTTACCTGAATCACATGATATCCTAGCATTTCTAGATGTCTTTTCTTCATGCCTGTCAGTCCCGTGGGATGTAAAGAGTTTCTGCAGTATTCTATTGGATAAAGAAAATTCACAGCAACCCTGACAATAAAAAAAACAATGTGTTATTTATGTGGCGGTCATATTTTAATAACATTTCTCGTACAGATGTGTAGCCACTAGGGCAGCCTTTTTAAAACTTTTCAAAAAAGGAGGAGAAATTTAAATAATTTTCAGATCTTAGAGGATTCCTGATAACAGTTATTATAACTACAGCTCACAGGGCATCAGAGTACAGAGCAAGTTGTCAATAGAGGAATAAAATCATAAGGAAATCGCCTACTCTGTATTTGACACCCTGACCCTGTACCCTGGTGGTCAGTGTAGTGTCCCAATACACAGGTGGTCAGTAAAGTGCTCGATTACATTAGTGGTCATTGAAGATCTGCCCTCTTCCCAGCTTAGTGGTCATTGGAAAAAGGCCCCAATACCCTTGTGTTCACTGGAAGAGTAAGACGTTCTCTGGAGGAATCCTAGGGTTTTGAGAATCCCGATTGAGAGAAGCTGCACCAGAAAGTACATTCTTTGTAAGAAAATCTATTACAGAACAGAGCATGTGGAGTTTCACATTGTTGTGGGTGCAGGACAGCAGGTAAATCGCACCTGTTCCCGCATCGCCAAACTGCACTGGGCTGCCATTTAATCTTTTTTTTTTTTTTAAAGGTAAATTTTTATTTTGAAATTTTTGTACATACAAAACAGACAATACAAGAAACACACATCCTAGGCGAACATCGCCCGGTACATCATTTTACAAAACTTTGGTAGCTGGTACACATTGAGCATTTTCATAAAAACACACAGAGAAAGGTGGGAGAAAAACAACAGAATCGTTAATTTACTCACTTAGATCTATTCAACGGGCAGAGGTATCAGTCAAAGTTCAAGGAGCAGGAGGTATGGTACAACGGGCAGAGGTATCAGTCATCAGTCAGAGTTCAAGGAGCAGGAGGTATGGTGCTCTCGGAATCAACCCAAGAGCCCCAGACCTTCAAAAAATTTTTTGGACACCCTCTGGCCTCATATGTCATCTTATACAGCGGTATAGCACGATTGATGGTGGTGAGCCAAAAGGTAATGGTAGGTAAGGATGGAGACTTCCAGTGGAAGGTTATAGACTTCTTAGCATAGAACAGTACTATCCGCAGGAAGGTTTGCATATTCTTAGATATAGTCTCGTCATCAATGTGGCCCAGTAAACACCTCAGAGGATTACATATATTGGGTATCTCAGTCAGCGAGCTAATGAAGGCCGTGACCTCCGACCAGAACTTTCTAATCGGAGCACACTCCCACATCATATGAAAGAACGTGCCATCGGCCGCGCCGCCTCGGGAGCATAGCGCTGAGGGGATTCTGCTCAGTTTGAACAGTAAGCATGGTGTGAAGTAGGATCTGTATAACAGTTTGGTCTGTATTACCTTGTCACGGGACGAAATGACAGAAGGGACCTGGAGGGGCAATACCTCCTGCCAGATCTCCTCCGTCAGTTCAGGGATGTCGGCTCTCCAGCTAGCAGCCGCTTTGCTCAGCCTTTGAGTCGTAGTGTGCAGGAGAGACCCATAATATGTGGAGACTAACTTGGTGTGCGAGGGGTCAGTTAGTAGTCGCTCCAGCCGAGAAAGCTGGATGACTATGTTACGAAGGCCAAACTGCGTTGCTGCAGTGTGGCGTATCTGTAGGTAAAGGAAGTAAGCCGTGCGTGGCAGATTATAGTCTCTACGAAATTCCTCAAAAGTACGAAACACATTGCCTGAGAACAGATGTAAAATAGTTTTTACCCCCCTTTTCAACCAGTATCCCCCATCCGATCTACGGAAAAATTCCGGAAGGTTCGGATTCCCCCACAGTGGAGTGTTCGGTGAGTATGTATTACTGCTGGAGGGGACTTGCAATTTAGTGAGTTTAATAATCCGTAGAGTCATAGCTATAATACTCGTTCCCTCCCGCCCCCCAAGGGACATACGATGAATCAAATTTTGCAGGGATTCATAGGAGGTGAGGATGGCTGCCTCCAATGCAGTGGCTGCATTGTTGGCTTCGGGGTAAAACCACCAGTGTACGTGGGCCAATTGAGAGGCAATACAATACATTTGAAGGCAGGGGAGGGCCAATCCGCCCTCCAGTACTGGTAACTGAAGGGTGTCCTTGGCAATCCTGACCGCCCCCCCTCCCCACAAAAAGGAGGTGAGGATGGAATCTATCTCTTTGAATTTATTTTTTGTGACATACACTGGCGAATTACCCAAAACATACAGAAATCGTGGCAAGAAAATCATCTTAAAAATATTAATTCTACCCAGTAATGTTAATGGAAGATTAGCCCAGGTTTTGAAAGTAGTTTTCAAGCGCCCTATGAGGGGGTCTAAATTAGTCTTGACATAGGAGGCCATGGGATGTTGTATTATGACTCCCAAGTACCGGAAGGAGCTGACTATCTGTAGTGGACAAGATGGTGGTAGCCGGACCGACGTCGCCTGGTCCATCATAAACAGAATGGACTTGTCCCAATTAACCTGGAATCCCGAAAAGTGGCCAAACCTCCCAATGAGATCCAGCAGGGCCGGGAGGGACGACTGGGGGTCCGACAAGTATATTAACATGTCATCAGCGTAGAGAGATACCTTCTCCTCTAGACCCCCGATCGTCAGCCCCGCGACTGCCCCACAGGACCTCACCAACGCCGCCAGAGGCTCTATTGCCAGCGCAAAGAGCAGCGGCGACAGAGGGCACCCCTGTCTGGTGCCTCTTTATTGGAAAGGGATCAGATATGGCTGCGTTTACTCTTAGTCTAGCAGTGGGCTTCGAGTACAGTAGTTGCACCCACCTGATAAAGGTATTGCCGAATCCAAACTTCGCCAGGACCTCCAGCAGGTAAGGCCATTCGACCGAGTCAAATGCCTTATGTGCATCTAAGGACAGAACGGCCCTAGAGCCCATCTCTTCATGGGTTGCCTGCAGATTAGTGAATAATCTACGTAGGTTGATGGAGGTCGATCGCCCCGGGATGAACCCGGTTTGGTCTGCACCAATAATGGTAGTAATGACCGTGTTCAGTCGCCGGGCAAGTACCTTTGCTAGAATTTTTACGTCCGAATTAATGAGTGAGATCGGCCTGTAAGATTCACAGAGGAGGTGATCCTTGTGTGGCTTAGGAATAAGGACAATCAGTGCCTCTGACATAGAAGGCGGCAGCTGCCCCGTCCTGATAGCAAAATCATACACCCTGCCCAGATGAGGCACAAGCAGATCCCTGTACTGCATATACCACTCGATGGGGAAACCATCCAATCCCGGTGTTTTGTTTCTGGAAAAGGATTGGATAGCCTCCCCAATTTCCTCAGCCGTCAGAGGAGCGTCAAGGAGTGTCGCCTGTTGGGCCTGAAGCCTAGGCAGTGAGATTTCAGAAAGATAGTCATCCAATTCCACAATTGTGTAATGTGCTCTAGTAGCATAAAGGGAAGAATAAAATGTGACAAAGGCCTCCATGATCTCCTTATTCTGTTCTACTACAATTCCCCCGGAATCCTTAATCCTAGGTATACTACAAGGCTGGTAGTCCGGTCTAGATAGATACGCCAGGAGGCGACTGTTTTTATCTCCAAACTCAAAGATCCGCTGATTCTGATACAGCAGCTTCTTCTGAGTACGCTCCAAAAGCACCAGGTCCAGTTCCCTGGCCCCATGCTTCCAAGCGGCGTGTGTCTCAGGAGAGGGGGTCGCTGAATAAGCGGCCTCTGCCTCTCTGAGAGACCTCTCTGCATCTGTCAGTCTCGATAGCGAGGCCTTGCGCGTCTGACCAATGGCCGCAGCAAAAGAGCCACGTGTGGTGGCCTTAAAGGCGTCCCACACCATCGGAACCGAGGCGCTCTGCCTGTTAGTCACCCAGTAAGAACCCATCTCTGTCATACACTGGTTCACCACAACCTCATCCGCCAACCATAACGGGCTCAGTCGCCACACTCGATAGGAGGAGGGAGAGGTGCCCAGGGCGAGGTCCACCAACAAAGGGGAATGATCAGACACCGCCCTAGGGAGGTACTTGACCTCAGTCACCGAATTCAACAGATCTGACGAGACCAAACATAAATCAATACGGGATAAAGTACCGTGAGACTCAGAATGACAAGAATACTCCCTCCCATCCGCATGCTTCCACCTCCAGACCTCCACCAAGTCAAATTGAGTTAAAAAGGATCCCAAGGGGGTGGGAGGTAGTGTAGAGCAACGCAACCTATCTATGGAATTATCCAATACTGTATTGTAGTCACCCGCTATCAATAAGGGACCCTCCGCTATCGCCAATATGGAGTTCATTACCCGCTCAAAGAATACTTTAGTGAATGGGGGCGGAGCTAGTTAACGTATATGGTTTACCCATGAATTCCATAACGACAATCACAAAGCAACCATTAGGATCAAGCTTAACATGTTTAATGCTAACTGGTGCAGATTTGGCAATAAGAATGGAAGTGCCCCTGGCATAAGTAGAGTATGTGGAGTGGAGAGCATAAGCGATTTTTGCCCGCTTAACCACTTCCAGACCTGCGCACGACGATGTACGTCCTATTTTTAAAGACGGATATCTCGGTAACGGCAGCAGCTGCTGTCACAACCGAGGTATCCATCTTTAGTGTGCGCGGTCTGGAATCCGATAATGGCGGTCTCCGCGGCGGATTCACCGCGAGATCGCCGTTATCGGTGGCGGGAGAGGGGCCCCCCCCCTCCCGCCGCTCTCCCGCGCCCTCCGCCACTTACCGGAGCCGTCGGTAGCGGCGGAGGGGATCGGATGCTGTCGGCTGGTGAGCGGGGACGAGACTGAAGGAAAAATCTCCTTCGCCCGTCCCCCATAGCTCGGCTGGGCGGAAGTGACGTCAAAACGTCAGTCCCGCCCAGCCTCTTAAAGAGACAAAATTTTTTTTTGGTCATTTGAAAAAATGACATTTTTTATTTTTTTTCTATTTTTTGCATTTAAGCCCAAATATGAGATCTGAGGTCTTTTTGACCCCAGATCTCATATTTAAGAGGACCTGTCATGCTTTTTTCTATTACAAGGGATGTTTACATTCCTTGTAATAGGAAAAGTGATAATTTTTTTTTTTTTTTTTTTTTTCAGTGTTAAAAATTCTAAAATAAATAAAAATAAATGCGAAAAGCAAAAAAAAATTTTTTTAAAGCGCCCCGTCCCGACGAGCTCGCGCGTAGAAGCGAACGCATACGCGAGTAGCGCCGACATATGAAAACGGTATTCAAACCACACAAGTGAGGTATCGCCGCGATCGTTAGAGCGAGAGCAATAATTTTAGCCTTAGGCCTACTCTGTAACTCAAAAAATGCAACCTGTAGAATTTTTTAAACGTCGCCTATCAAGATTTTTAAGGGTAAAAGTTTGACGCCATGCCACGAGCGGGCGCAATTTTTAAGCGTGACATGTTGGGCATCATTTTACTCGGCGTAACATTATCTTTCAAAATATATAAAACAATTGGGCCAAATTTATTGTTGTCTTATTTTTTAATTCAAAAAAGTGAATTTTTTCCAAAAAAAGTGCGCTTGTAAGACCGCTGCGCAAATACGGTGTGACAAAAAGTATTGGAATGACCACTATTTTATTCTCTAGGGTGTTAGAAAAAAAATATATAATGTTTGGGGGTTTTAAGTAATTTTCTAGCAGAAAAAAATGTTTTAGTCTTGCAAACACCGAATCTGAAAAACACCTAAGGTCTGGAAGTGGTTAAGGGCCATTACTCTAGAGCCCTGGAGGTGGGTTTCCTGGAGTAGGATCACATGCGGATTATGACGTGCCAAATATTCAAACATCAACGATCTTTTCACTTTTGAATTAAGCCCCCGTACATTCCACGACACAAAACGTAATTTAGACATGAAAAAGCATGTAGTGTATGGCTGGAGGAACCCATTCCTCGCCGCACGCCGGGAGTGGCCAGAAACTGGCGCCCGACGCACCACGAGGGATGCGTACACTAAGGAGTAAGTCAGAAACATATAACAATGCTCCAGCAATACATAATATCAGGTGCATAGTAGCAAGGCCAGCTAGTCCGGCCCATAGATAGACATGCAACAACAAGTACCAGCATTTCAGAAAAAGTGCAAAAAACACAAAAACAGTCCCGAACAAAAGTCCCTGAACACCCCAACCCACCCTAACCCTCCCGGCTCCCAAACCCAAACATATGAGAGCTTTGTTCCCAAAACCAAAATTGCAAGGCGGGGTGGCCATGACTCAAACCCCCCAACAACAATCCCTGAGAAGTGGTAGAGGTCCTTAGACGCTGGCTGCTGTCCGCAACCGCACAGAACAAACATATCAGGTGATCCCGAATCAGGATGGAGGATTCAAAAAACAGCAGGTAAGGTGTTCAAAAAATGGGGGTAGAAAAGGCAAAGAAAATAATAGTAAATGCATCAGCAGGAACAGGATGACCACAGCCCTCCAGGCTGGACAAATAGTGTGCAAACAATGGCACAGGGGAGTACCCCACCACCCCAAAATATTTGAGAGAAGGGTTGTCAAGGAAAGTACACTCAGCATGTTCACTTTCAGTGTGGGGGCGACCTTCGGTCCTGGTTCCTGCGTTCCGGACGTCCCAGGGTGTCCACCCAGTGGGATGCCTCCTTAGGATCAGTAAAGAAGTAGGCCTTGCCCTGGTAGATGATTCTCAGACGAGTAAAGAAGTAGGCCTTGCCCTGGTAGATGATTCTCAGACGAGCAGGATACAGCATGCCGTAGGGAAGCTGAAGCTCACGGAGCCTGCGTTTAATGGCAATGAAGGTGGCCCGTTGCTTTTGTGTGGCTACTGAGAAATCAGGAAAAATGGTTATTCCGCTTCCATTAAAGGACACTCTTCCCTTCTCCCTGGCAGCTCTGAGAACAGCCTCCCTGTCCCTGAAATGAAGCAGCTTGATAATCATGGCCCGTGGTGGGGCCCCAGGAGGAAGGGGGCGCATGGGGACTCTGTGTGCCCGTTCAATGGCGAATAGTGGCGAGAAGGTGGGAGCGCCAAACGTGGAGATCAGCCATCTTTCCATAAACATTTCTGGGGTCCTACCCTCAGAACCCTCTGGGAACCCCAGGAAGCGAAGGTTACTCCTCCGTAAACGGTCTTCCATTTCAGTGAGTCTATCTGTAGTGTGTTCCTGGGCCTGGTGCAGCTCCCTGACAGAGCCCTGCAATGGACGGATCTCATCCTCTAGTGTACTGATGCGTTGTTCAGCATTAGACACTCTATGGCTGAGGTTGTGGACATCCTGCTTCAGAAAGGATAAGTCGGTTTTAATAGAATCCATTTGAGTGGTCAGGGATGCATGGCTATGCTGGATGGCAGCCATGATCTGAGACAGGGATGGCTCTGTGGGGCCTACATCAGCAGCATCCATGTCAGTGTTCTCATGGTCAGAGTCCCTGGCTGGTGATATGAGAAAGGGGTCTTCTGGGCTCAGAATAGGGGGTGAACAGTGTGACTCACCCTTCCCTGCTGGTTTTTGCCTCGGTGTAGCCCTGGAGGAGGATGGCTGGCTGTATGTGCCTGCAGCATGGTGACCAGCACCATCTTTCCCAGTTTCACATGGTGGGGGCTGCAGGACGAATCCTGAGGCTTCCTCCATCGGTGGGCCGTATTTGACCATCTCCCGACGGGCACAAGGCTTCCTGGAAGCTGTAGGGATCGGTGGAATCCTCGGATGGCAATCGGTTCAGCAGGATTGAGGTAGGATTGTGTGCAGCATGGACAGAGCTCAGGCAAAGCACCTCCTCACATCATGGTCGTTGGCCACTCCCCTGCCATTTAATCTTAATAGTACCCCACGCATTTGAAACTGCAACGCATTTTGGAGAGATACACCAACATTTTGGTAGCCGAAAATGGTGTTATTGGCATTTTGCCGATAAGAGAAAAAGGTGCCAAAAATGGCACCGAAACCACATACGTTTTGGCCATGATGTTGCTGCGATTTTACCATGATTTCACTATTCACACAGGTAGGTACATTCAGGTACCATGGATTAACTTTAGGGTGGCGTAGCCTAGCCTGTTTAGGCTACACCGCCGTAAATTAGCTAGGCTAGTAATGATTCTCAATATACTTACCTGCGAATTTACGGCGGTGTAGCCTAAAACGAGCGGGCGTAAGGGCGCCTAATTCAAATTGGTTGGAGGGGGGCGTGTTGTATGGTAATGAGGCTTGACCTCACGTTTTTTGAAGTTTTTTGCTACTGCGCATGCGCCGGGCGCCTACATTTCCCAGTGCGCATTGCGGCCAAGTACGCCGTACGGGCCTATTGATGTCGACGTGGACGTAAACGACGCAACTCCCAATTCGCGGACGACTTACGCAAACGACGTAAAAAATTCGAACCTCGCGGCGGGAACGGAGGCCAGACTTAACATTGTTATTCCACCTTATAGGTGGAATAACTTTAGGCCGCCTAAGGCCTTACGGAAACGACGTAATACGACTGCGGCGGCCGAGCGTACGTTCGTGAATCGGCGTACAAGCTCATTTACATAATCTACGCCGGCTGCAATGGAAGCGCCACCTAGCGGTCATCCAAAAAATTGCAATCTAAGATAGGACGGCGCAAGCCGTCCTATCTTAGATATGTTTAAGTGTATCTCTGTTAGAGAATACACTTAAACATAGGTCGGTGCAGATTCAGAGTTAGGTCGGCTTATCTGTAGATAAGTCGGCCTAACTCTTTCTGAATCTACCTAAGGGTGTTTTTCATGTCATGCGACTCGAAAACTGGGACAAACATACCGGTTGACCCGAAAATCCTGCTGTTGAGCCATATGGAAGTCGTGGACGGGGATAGGTATTGCAAATTATGTCTGACTTTCTCACTATTTTATGCTAGGCAAGAAATTATGCTGCAGTGGAGATCGGAGGATCCCCCTATTTGTGCCTCTTGGCAATGCTCAGTAACTTCGGTATTGCCCTTATACAGGTTGACTTATGAGAGTGGACAGTGACCAGGAAAGTTCGACAAAATTTGGTCCACCTGGCAAGACACCCGCTCTGACCTTGAGCCCCCCCCCCCCCCCTTCTGGCTGAGTGTAACTGATATGCGCCCGTCCGCTCCATGTTGTTTCCCCCCCCTCCCTCGCCGAGTGTGACCGATATGCGCCCGTCCGCTCGATGTTTCCCCCCTCTAGTCCTACGACTATACTACTATTAAGGGTTGTCTGGCAATGTTGGCAAGAACTGTTCAGTTTGCACGACCGGTTTTGGGCCATTTTTGCACTTGTTAGAAGGGGCGTGACCCCAGGATGTATCGTATTCTCCTGTTTTGATCTATGTTCTAATGTACACGCTGTAACTGATTGTATTGTAATGCTGATTTGTCCAATAAACTTTTCTGTAAAAAATAAAATAAAATGCTTAGTTCTTCTCATGGCTGTCATGGTCAGCATTGCCTCTCACTCTTGATTGAAACCTTTGACAGGCATAAGAACAGTAGCAAGGTGTGAAGAGAGTTGGAGTTTTCTTGCCATCTGGAGAAGATGCGCCATTTTATTCTCTAGGGTGTTAGGATAAAAAATATATATAATGTTTGGGGGTTCTAATTAGAGGGAAGAAGATGGCAGTGAAAAATAGTGAAAAATTACATTAGAATTGCTGTTTAACTTGTAATGCTTAACTTGTAATACCAACGGCTCACCACCAGATGGCGCCAAGTCGCCAGGACCCTATTTCTAGTCGCCATGGCGACCTGGCGCCCGGGATTTGTCGCGCCCTGCCTTCACCTAGGTAGAGAAAGATCCCTGCAGAGGCCAGTGGACCCATGATCTACTGATTGTGATTCAATGCTTTGCAGGCTCCAATTAAAATAATAAAAAAAAAGGCAGAGTTTTGCAATATGGGTGTATTTAGGATTTTTATGTTTTGCAAATGGTGGAATTGTCCTTCAAAGTGGCAGACTTGAGATCTTTATGAAGGAAACAAATAACGAAGTTCTCTGGATACTGACCTTTGCGCTCCTGGTGGCAAAGGTTCATCTTCCTGCATCGTACCGTCAATCTCAGACTGCAGTTTGGAAACATCCGCAGAAGGCAGGTTTAGGTCCGTGTAGGAAATTGGGTTTTTATTCTTGTCCAGTATACATTCAAAGTCTACAGATGACAAATATAACACCATATCAAAGGCTTGGAGGTCAAATTTCTCTGTTTCTATAAACTACTTTACTAGTACTTTCTGTGTCAGAGGGACAGCTTTAGAAAATTGCAATAACAGACATGAGAAAAATCTGACATTTTGTTTTTCTATAATAATCTCGACTGACAGAATAAAAAAAAAAAAAAATTATGACAGTCAGGGAGGGAGTTAAAATAATTTACTTAGAGCTCATGAACGCACAACGTTTTTAAAGTGGAGTTCCACCCATAAATATAACATTACAACAGTAGTTTTAAAAAAATGTCATTAGTCCTTTACGATTTTTTTTTTTTTTTTTTAGATGCCTTCAAAGTGTTGTTGCTAGGCAGAATAGTTAATCTTCCCACTTCCTGCACCTAGGTGCTTAATGCTTCCTAACCTACACCGCACAGACTCCTGGGAATGTAGTGGGTGTAACTTTCCAGGAGTCTGTGCACTCCCCAGTCTCGAAGAATCATGTGACTTGGACAGTACAGGTGCTGAAACCTGATCTGAAACCTATTACACTGCTTGTGCAGCACTGAGCATGTGCGAGCCTCTGCAAGGCTGAAATCCAGGAAGTCATACAGTCTGGCTTCATGATGCCCACACTTAAGATGGCCCCAGTCAATTTCTATTTTATAAAGTGTCTAAATGCTGTAACAACCTAACAAAACGGACCTTAGTTTACAGGCCAACTTTACTAGAATACATTAAGCTTGTGTATTACAGGGGTATTTATATTTAAAAAGTGAAATTGTGGCCGGAACTCCGCTTTAATGCTGTTTTGGGGCATCTGACGTTTTTTTTCTGCCTCCATGTTAACCTATTTGTTCATGCACACAGGTATTTAGAGGCAGAAAAAAAAACACTGGCAAGCATTCAGGAGCAGCTGTGTTTTGACAGAAAAAGTGATTGACGCGTTTAGATGCATCTAAAACGTGCATAGCGGCCAATTTATTTAAATAGCCAGAATTTTGGCCAATGAAATCAATACATATGTTTTTTTCAGTTTTTTTTTTTTTTTGAGGGGAGCAGTGGAGGTTATTATTTTCAATACAATCTATAACCAAAATACACTATATTACCAAAATTATTGGGACGCCTGACTTTACACGCACATGAACTTTAATGGCATCCCAGGCTTAGCCTGTAGGGTTCAATATTGAGTTGGCCCACCCTATGCACCTATAACAGCTTCATCTCTTCTGGGAAGACTGTCCACAAGGTTTAGGAGTGTGTCTATGGGAATGTTTGAACATTTTTCCAGAAGCTCATTTGTGCGGTCAGGCGCCGATATTGGACGAGCAGGCCTGGCTCATCCCAAAGGTATTCTACTGGGTTGAGGTCAGCTCGAGTTTCTCCACCCCAAACTCGCTCATCCTTATCTTTATGGACCTTGCTTTGTGCACTGGTCCAAATAATTTTGTGGATGGAGGATTATGATGTGGGTTTTTTTTTTTCTGAGAGTTGGGCTTAGCCCCTTCGTTCCAGTGAAGGGAACTCCTGCGTACACACGGTCGGACAAAACCGGTGAGAATGGCCCGAGGTTCAGTTTCATCGGTCCAAACCGACCGTGTGTATAGCCCATCGGTCTGTTGTCCTTCGGTCAAAAATTTTAAAACATGCTTTAAAATCAAACCGATGGCCCGCTGCCCGATCGGTCCAAACCGATGGTTAGTACAGAAAGCATCAGAATCAAGTCGACGCATGCTTGGAAGCATTAAACTTCGTTTTATTCAGCACATCGTGTGTTTGACGTCACCGCGTTCTGACCCGATCGGTGTTTGGAACGATGGTGTGTACGCACATCAGACCATCAGGCCACTTCAGCGGTGAACCGATGGAAATGGCCCGTCGGACCATTCTCATGGGTTTGGAACGACCGTGTGTACGCGGCCTTAAGGGATCACCATACCTAGACATTTTGGACAATTTCATGCTCCCAACTTTGTGGAAACAGTTTGGGGGGTGGCCCCTTCTTCCAACGTGACTGCGCACCATTGCACAAACAAGGTCTATAAAGACATTAGGGCTGCAACTAATGGTTATTTTCATAATCGATAAGTTGGCCGGTTATTGCTTTGATTAATCAGATAATCACCTTAAAAAAAAGTGTGGTGTGTAATTTAGTTAATATGTAAAGTTTAAAATGAAAGACAATTTCTTCTTAAATATCTATATGGAAAATGTAACTATATGGTTGGGGAGAAAAATCTTAAATCCACTTTGAGAATAACAGACAGAAGAGATATACTGTATATACCATTAGAGGTTGAATCTGGTAAAAATCTGACTCAGAGATACATTTTTTTTTATTTAAAAGGAGTTGTAAAAGGCAGAAGTTTTTTTATTTTAATGCATTCTATGCATTAAGATAAAAAAAAAAAACTTCTGTGTGTATAAGCCACCCAAGCACCCCCCTAATTACTTACCTGAGCCCCGTCTCTCTCCAGCAATGTCCACGAATGTCTAGTCGGGGACACTCCTCTAGATTGGCTGAGACACATCAGTGGCGCCATTGGCTCCTGCGCTGTCAAAGTCAGTCAGCCAGCCAATCAGGGAAGAGAGGAGGCGGAGCTGGGTCAGGGCTCCGTGTCTGAATGGATACACTGAGCTGTGACTTGGCTCCAGTGCCCCCATAGGAAACACTCGCTTTTGCGATGCCATGACTTAACCACTTAACACTCAATGGCCCAGATTCAAGAAGCACTTGCGCCCGCGCAACCATAGTTGCGCGGCGCAAGGGCTTACTTGCTCCGGTGTAACGAGTGCTCCTGATTCAGGAACCTCGTTACACCGACTGCAGCCTAGGATGTGACAAACATAAGCCTCCTTATGCCTTCACATCCCAGGCTGCATTCTTGCGTTGGCCGCTAGGGGGCGCGGCCTTTGTGATCGGCGTATAGTATGCAAATTGCATACTACCACCGATTCACAAAAGTTGCGCGGGCCCTGCGTACGCAAGGTACGGAGTTTCCGTACGGCGCCTTTAGCATAAGGCTGCTCCTGCTAATAGCAGGCGCAGCCAATGCTAAAGTATAGCTGCGCCTCCCGCCCGTGAAATTTAAATTTCACGTCGTTTACGTAAGTGAACCGTGAATGGCGCTGGACGCCATTCACGTTCACTTAGAAGCAAATGACGTCCTTGCGACGTCATTTGCCGCAATGCACGTCGGGAAAGTTTCCCGACGGAGCATGCGCTGTTCGCTCGGCGCGGGAGCGCGCCTAATTTAAATGATTCCCGCCCCCGGCGGGATCATTTACATTAGGCAGCCTTGCGCCCGGCTGTTTAGCATATTGCCCGCGCAATTTACGGAGCAACTGCTCCGTGAATCGCGGGCAAAGCGCAATATTTGCGTGGGCGCAGAGAAAAAAATTTGCTCTTTGCCCACGCAAATATTGCGCGATTCTACCTGAATCTGGGCCAATATTTTTTACTTTTTGCTATAATAAATATCCCCCAAAAATATATTAAGAAAAATGTTTTTCCTCAGTTTAGGCGATAGGCATTCTTTTACCTATTTTTGGTAAAAAGAAAAATCGCAATAAGCGTTTATTGGTTGGTTTGCACAAAATTTATAGCGTTTACAAAATAGGGGATAGTTTTATTGCATTTTTATTAATTTTTTTCGTGACTGCGACGATATGGTGGACACTTCGGACAATTTTGACACATTTTTGGGACCATTGTTATTTTCACAGTAAAAAATGCATTTAAAATGCATTGTTTATTGTGAAAATGACAATTGCAGTTTGGGAGTTAACCGCTAGGGGGCGCTGATGGGTTTGTGTGTTCCCTGAAGTGTGTTTACAACGTTAGGGGGGTGTGGCTGTAGGTGTGACGTCATCGATTGTGTCCCCCTATTAAAAAGGGATGACACGATCGATTCTGCCGCCACAGTGAAGAACAGGGAAGCCGTATTTACACACGGCTCTCCCCATTCTTCAGCTCCGGAGACCGATTGCGGGACTCCAGCGGCAATCGGGTCCGCTGGTCCCGCAGCTTCGAACCGGGTCACGGGCACGCCGTACCTGTACGTACATGTGCCCAGCCATGCCATTCTGCCGACGTATATGTGCAGGAGGCGGTCCTTAAGTGGTTAATAGCACCCCAATCGTGGTGCGATTTTGCAGTGGTTGTCACGCTGCAATCGAAGCAAAATCACAAGGCTCAAAAGAAGCTTCTGCAGTAACAAGTAATGGCATCGCAAATACGCGTTTTGCTGCAATTCTGGAATCGCGGGCAGAATCAGGGCGATTCCACCCGTGATTTAAATTGCCTAGGTGTGAATGAAGTTTTCTTTAACCAACATCATATGCAGATCATAATAATGTTGTTGCATAATATTTCTCCATGAAGCTTCTGAACAGCTACTACAAAGAAAAGCTTATTCATCCCCCACTTCCCATACATAGACAAACACTCTCTCTAATCAGAGACATGTAAGCACTTTGAAAGTCTCTGAATGGTCTGGGCAGTACGTCTAGGAGTTTTTCTATGCTTTGTTTGGACATTTGTTTTACAGGGCAGTCACTGCGGTGATACAGGGCATGTCCCTGCAGTATGCCCATTGAAGTTTCTAAGGACGTACATCATACGTCTAAAGTCCCCAATTGGTCACGTCTTACCTACAGAGTAATAATATGGTGTAACAATGGACATTCTCGTATAATGTATTCCACCGAGGGCCTCTCCCAACAGGTGCCGAATCTGGTTAAGTATGGGGTTTTTATAGTCACCGTCTAAAGAGGGGGAAATAAAAAAAATAAATGAAAAAAACTCTACGTCTTATCATTTGCAAAGTAAATTTTTTTCACCAGCACAGACCCCTATACCAAATAACAGTATTAAATCCCCCCCCCCCCCCCCCCAAAAAAAATCCACTTTGTTTTTTCTTAACCACTTAAAGCGTTGTTTCACCCTAAAAACAACTTTCTAGCATCTCATTCAGCATAGTAGCGCGAGCTACAGTATGCCTTTATATATTTTTTTGGCGCCTCACTCATTGTTATATCGCGTAGTAAAATTCCAGACTCCCTGCGGGGAATGGGCGTTCCTATTCAGAGGGCTCGTGATTGACGGCCGGCTATGGCGCGTCACGCTTCACGAAAATAGCCGGAGTAGGTCTCGGCTCTTCCCGGTGCTATACGGCGCCTGCGCACAGACAGCTGACTGCGCAGGCGCCGTGAAGAGCAAACACCTATTTCGGCTATTTCCGTGACGCGCCATAGCCGGCCGGCAATCACGAGCCCTCTGAAGGCATACTGTAGCTACTATGCTGAATAAGATGCTAGAAAAAAAAAAAAAAAAACATTTTTTAGGGAGAACCCCTGCTTTAAGGACCTTACCTGTTTTTCAGACTCTGTGTTTACAAAATTAAAAAAAAAATTTTTACTAGAAAATTACTTAGAACCCCCAAACATTTATATATATATATATATATTTTTTTTTTTCTAACACACTAAAGAATAAAATGGCGGTCATTGCAATACTTTGTCGCACCGTATTTGCGCAGCGGTCTTACAAGCACACTTTTTTTGGAAAAAAATCAATTTTTTTAATAAAAAAATAAGACAACAGTAAAGTTAGCCCAATTGTCTTTTATATTGTGAAAGATAATGCTACGCCAAGTAAAATGAAACCCAACATGTCACGCTTCAAAATTGCGCCCGCTCGTGGAATTCCGTCAAACTTTTACCCTTAAAAATCTCCATAGGCAACGTTTAAAAAAATTCTATAGGTTGCATCTTTTGAGTTACAGAGGAGGTCTAGGACTAGAATTATTGCTCCCGCTCTAACGATTGCGATGATACCTCACTTTTGCTGTTGGGACACCGTTTTCATATGCGGGCGCTACTCACGTATGCGTTCGCTTCTGCGTGCAAGCTCGTCGGGACGGGGCGCTTTAAAAAAAAATGTTTGTTTTCTTATTTAATTTAATTTATTTTTACACCGTTTAAAAAAAATAAAAAAAAAAAATGGGTCACTTTTATTCCTATTACAAGGAATGTAAACATCCCTTGTAATAGAAAACAAGCATGATTGGCCTTGTCAGGAAGGGGGAGAAAGCACCCAGTAGGCAAGTGACTAAACTAACTGCAGCCCATATCCTGGTCATTGCTTCTCTTTAACCGCTTCCATACCGGGCACTTACGCACCTTCCTGCCCAAGCCAATTTTCAGCTTTCAGCACGGTCGCATTTTGAATGACAATTGCGCGGTCGTGCTACACTGTACCCAAACAATTTTTTTATCATTTTGTTCCCACAAATAGAGCTTTCTTTTGGTGGTATTTGATCATCTCTGCGGTTTTTATTTTTTGCGCTATAAACAAAAGAAGAGCAACAATTTAAAAAAAAAAAAAAACAATATTTTTTACTTTTAATTTAATAAATATCACAATTTTTTTTTAAAAACAAAATTTTTTTTCCCCTCAGTTTAGGCCGATACGTATTCTTCTACATATTTTTGGTAAAAAAAAAAATCGCAATAATCATATATTGATTGGTTTGCGCAAAAGTTATAGCGTCTACAAAATAGGTGATAGATTTATGGCATTTTTATTTAATTAATTTTTTACTAGTATTGGCGGCGATTTGCGATTTTTTTACTGTCACCGTGACATTGCGGCGAACACATCGGACACTTTTGACACGTTTTTGGGACCATTCACATTTATACAGCGATTAATGCTATAAATATGCATTGATTACTGTGTAAATGTGACTGGCAGGAAAGGGGTTAACCACTAGGGGGAAAGGAAGGGGTTAATATGTGTCCTAAGATGTGTTCTAACTGTAGGGGGGAGGGGACTCTCAAGGGGAGGAGACCGATGTGTGTTCCTCTGTACTGGGAACACACATTGGTCTCCTCACCGCTGACAGGAGGTGAATCTGTGTGTTTATACACACACACACACACACACACACTCCTGCCTTGATTACCGACAATCACGGGCACCCGGCGGCTGCGATTGCAGCCGCCGGGCACCCGCGCCGGGTCACGAGCGTAGCCGGCGGAGCGCGCGCCCTAGATCACCGGGAACGCAGGACGTCATATGACGTCCACCCGGATCGAGAAGGGGTCCCTGCCGCTGTCATTTCACAATGAGGCGGTAGGGAAGTGGTTAAATACCAAACTCAACCAAGACTTCACCTGTCTGCTGCAGCTGTTGACAATACTGGTCATGGAACCACGGAATCTGATATTCTGGGCACTCGATACATAAAGCTCGGTTTACTTCCATTAGACGTCTCCTTACCGTCATACGTGTCTCAGCTTTAGAGACTGCAAAAACAAACAAGAAAGAGGCAAGTCGATGTAATTAAAGTCACAGATCTACAATTCCTAATGCCCATCTGATGTGAACCCGAGCTTTTAAAAGACTCTCAAGAAAAAAAAGCATCAGAAAGGAGGCATGATGTCATTGTATTTAATCAGACTGTTGGTACCAAGACTCATCAGGTTTGATTTCTAATTTTTACATAGCTGCTGTCTAGAAAGCTGAAAGTGGAGGTTCACCCGGAAATGACAATTTTTAACATTAGATTAAGGCTCATTTTGTCTAGGGGGAATTTTTTTAAATCGAAGCCGTACTTACCGTTTTAGAGAGCGATCTTCTCCGCCGCTTCCGGGTATGGTCTTTGGGACTGGGCGTTCCTTCTTGATTGACAGTCTTCCGACAGGCTTCTGACGGTCGCATCTATCGCGTCACGATTTTCCGAAAGTAGCCCACCGTCGGTGCGCAGGCGCCGTATAGAGCCGCATCGACGTTCGGCTTCTTTCGGCTACTCGTGACGCGATAGATGCGACCGTCGGAAGACTGTCAATCAAGAAGGAACGCCCAGTCCCGAAGACCCATACCCGGAAGCGGCGGAGAAGATCGCTCTCTAAAACGATAAGTACTGCTTAGTTTTTTAAAAAACTAGCCGATTCCCCTAGACAAAAATGAGCATGAATCTAATCTTACATTTTTTTTTTCGGGTGAACTCCCGCTTGAAACATTATAAAGGAAGTAAAAAAAGGAGCTTACAATAGCCTTCATGCACAGGTACTGTTAGATATTATAGCAAAAAGAATGGCATGGATTACTGTTAATATCTTGTGTTCCAAGCCCTATTCCTTAGAAGACATGCACTGATGGGCAAAAACCCTGAAACTTCTGTCTACAGTTTGGATGTACAGTAAAACCTTGGTTTGCAAGCAGAATTCGTTCCAGAAACATGCTTGTAATCCAAAGCACTTGTATATCAAAGCATTTTTTTTACAGGGTATAAAAAAAAAAAAGAGAAGAGAGGCACCTCTAAGTGTAGCAATAAGTTGGTAAATGTTGTACCTTCATTAAATGTAACCATATTGCTACACTTAGAGGATCCTCTTTTTTTATACTCAGTTGCGACATGACGCTACTCTTATATTAAAGGAGTTGTAAGGAAAACATTTTTTGGCTAAAATTAATGTCTTTAAGGTAGACAGACAGAATAGTGTAATGATTCTGTTAAAAAAAAGAGTAAATACCTATTAAATTCCTTCATCTAGATCACCTTCGACATTCTAGTTTCTGTTCTCTCATTCACTTCTTGGTTTGCAGTGCTCGTTCATGCAAGAACTACATTTCCCAGTATGAATTGCGGCACGCCCAGTAATTCACACCACCTTGAAGTCTTTAACACGTAGAGAGCGTCCTGCCGCACAGATGTAGTTCCCAGGAGGGGGTGAGCACGTTACTGACCACCGCAGTAAAGCCTCCCTTCACGGTGGTCAGTAACAATCAGACAAGCAGGAAGTGAACCGAACAGAGAAGAAATAAAGCAACTTCTGAGCAAAAACGAACAATGAGGAAGTGAAAAGAGGAATGTCTGCAGGTAAAGAATGCTTATTATGAAAAAAAGTGTTTTACTTTACAACCCCTTTAAGACATCGCTTGTATATCAAGGCAAAATTTATTAAAAACATTTTGCTCGTCTTGCAAAACGCTCTTAAACCAAGTTACTCTCAAACCAAGGTTTTACTGTAAATAGCTCTTTAATATTTATTAGGACTTTGTACTATACACCAGCAGTTCTGAGTGTGCTGATGGGGAATAAAGGAATAATCTGCATTGCTCCAACCATTGTCCTGAAATGATCCTTTTTTTATATGTAATGGAATGAGACATGACCATACCTTCTGTTCCAAGGCTTTACTGAGCTAAATGCCGATTCAGTTGGAGGGCTTTTTGATTCCCTTAGCCGTTTCCCCACCTTAAAGCGGAGCTCCGACGTTAAAAAAAATTATTAAAAGCCAGCAGCTACAAATACTGCAGCTGCTGACTTTTAATATATGGACACTTACCTGTCCTGGAGTCCATCTGCTGCCCCCACCGCCATCCACGGTGAGGGAATCAGGAAGTGAAGCGTTCCGGCTTCACTGCCCGATTCCCTACAGCGCATGTGCGAGTCGCGCAGCGCCGTCCTCACTGGTCCCCGCTGTGTTCTGGGAGCCGAGTGTTTCCCAGAACACAACGAGCGGGACGGGAAGTGACGCACTACCTGCAGAATACCCGCAGAGAGGACTCCCGGAAGTGTGTGCAAATACCTGTCTTAGACAGGTATCTGCACCCCCTCCCCCCTGAAAAGGTGTCAAATGTGACAACGGAGGGGGGGAGGGTTCCGATGAGCGGAAGTTCCACTTTAGGGTGGAGCTCCGCTTTAATCTGCATGGTTATACTGTGTTGTTGAAATAATCAAAAATGTATCCGATTCCTAAAAGGGTGGAAACAATGGGGATGATTTACTAACGCCAAATCGACTGTGTACTTTGAAAGTGCAGTACCACTCATTTTCCTTAGTAAATGTACTGTGGTAAAGCTTGTCTTTGTAACGATTACCCAATCAGATGCAAGAAAGAAAAAAAAAAAGAAAAAAATTATGCATATGACTGTATGATGGAAAACAGCACAGTTTTTCCACATTTATTAAAGAGGAAGTAAACCCTGATGGGTTTTACTTCCTCTTTGTTCCCTGCAAAGTAATAGCATAATGGACTAGTATGCATCACATACTAGCCCATTATGTGCCACCTACCTTCAGAAGAAGCCCACGATGTCAGCCCTGTCCCCGCTGTCTAATCACGTCCATCTTCAACCCCTCTTCCTTCCGGGGGCCGTGGACTCTGGCTCTGCTTTTGGCCGGAGTCACGTGACGTCCCAGCACAAGCACTATAGAAACGGCACGGATCGTGCCCTTTCTCCAGTGCGCATGTGCCGATTATGTCGGCACCGGCGTATCATAGGCTTACCTGTAGGGAAAAGTGGTTGTACAGCCACTTTAAGCACTGGGGAAAATTGGTGCAAACTGCACTTGGAACGTGTACAGTCTATTTACCTTTATTAAATCAACCCTAATATATTGCTACAAGGGACAATCAATGGAACCACCTCTGTATTTTAAAGTGGTTGTAAACCCTTACAATCCACTTTTGACTAGTGTGCAGTTACCGGCGGCTCCCGCACGCATGCCTGGGAGTGACGTCATCGCAGCTTTGGCCAATCACTGCGTCGGAGCCCATGATACCCAGAAATAACTCCAGAAGCGATGTCGCCAGCCGGAGCTGTGTTCTGAAACCACTGCGGGGGCTTCGATTTAAGGTGACTATTTCATAATGAGCTAGTATGCCATGCATACTAGCTCATTATGCCTTTGTCTTGCTTTTTTTTTTCAGGGGGGGGGGTTACAACCACTTTAAACACAGTTATGCCCTGCTACTTGCCAACATTTAGTGCAAACATATCCTCTGTGAAACCCCAATCACTAAAGAGGAAAGGAGGTTCTCTTGTACCATCTGATGGTTGTCCGAGTTCTTGGTGCTCAACATGCAGCCTTTGGTGGTTGCAGTGGGCCCCTGGCCCCAGCAGTCAGTAGCAAGTACAGGGAGTGCAGAATTATTAGGCAAATGAGTATTTTGACCACATCATCCTCTTTATGCATGTTGTCTTACTCCAAGCTGTATAGGCTCGAAAGCCTACTACCAATTAAGCATATTAGGTGATGTGCATCTCTGTAATGAGAAGGTGTGTGGTCTAATGACATCAACACCCTATATCAGGTGTGCATAATTATTAGTCAACTTCCTTTCCTTTGGCAAAATGGGTCAAAAGAAGGACTTGACAGGCTCAGAAAAGTCAAAAATAGTGAGATATCTTGCAGAGGGATGCAGCACTCTTAAAATTGCAAAGCTTCTGAAGCGTGATCATCGAACAATCAAGCGTTTCATTCAAAATAGTCAACAGGGTCGCAAAAAGCGTGTGGAAAAACCAAGGCGCAAAATAACTGCCCATGAACTGAGAAAAGTCAAGCGTGCAGCTGCCAAGATGCCACTTGCCACCAGTTTGGCCATATTTCAGAGCTGCAACATCACTGGGGTGCCCAAAAGCACAAGGTGTGCAATACTCAGAGACATGGCCAAGGTAAGAAAGGCTGAAAGACGACCACCACTGAACAAGACACACAAGCTGAAACGTCAAGACTGGGCCAAGAAATATCTCAAGACTGATTTTTCTAAGGTTTTATGGACTGATGAAATTAGAGTGAGTCTTGATGGGCCAGATGGATGGGCCCGTGGCTGGATTGGTAAAGGGCAGAGAGCTCCAGTCCGACTCAGACGCCAGCAAGGTGGAGGTGGAGTACTGGTTTGGGCTGGTATCATCAAAGATGAGCTTGTGGGGCCTTTTCGGGTTGAGGATGGAGTCAAGCTCAACTCCCAGTCCTACTGCCAGTTTCTGGAAGACACCTTCTTCAAGCAGTGGTACAGGAAGAAGTCTGCATCCTTCAAGAAAAACATGATTTTCATGCAGGACAATGCTCCATCACACGCGTCCAAGTACTCCACAGCGTGGCTGGCAAGAAAGGGTATACAAGAAGAAAAACTAATGACATGGCCTCCTTGTTCACCTGATCTGAACCCCATTGAGAACCTGTGGTCCATCATCAAATGTGAGATTTACAAGGAGGGAAAACAGTACACCTCTCTGAACAGTGTCTGGGAGGCTGCGGTTTCTGCTGCACGCAATGTTGATGGTGAACAGATCAAAACACTGACAGAATCCATGGATGGCAGGCTTTTGAGTGTCCTTGCAAAGAAAGGTGGCTATATTGGTAACTGATTTGTTTTTGTTTTGTTTTTGAATGTCAGAAATGTATATTTGTGAATGTTGAGATGTTATATTGGTTTCACTGGTAAAAATAAATAATTGAAATGGGTATATATTTTTTTTTGTTAGGTTGCCTAATAATTATGCACAGTAATAGTCACCTGCACACACAGATATCCCCCTAAAATAGCTAAAACTAAAAACAAACTAAAAACTACTTCCAAAAATATTCAGCTTTGATATTAATGAGTTTTTTGGGTTCATTGAGAACATGGTTGTTGTTCAATAATAAAATTAATCCTCAAAAATACAACTTGCCTAATAATTCTGCACTCCCTGTATGTAACACGTCTCTGGTCTTAAACCACTCACTTAGCACAGTCTGACCATTTCTTCTAGTATGCTGCATTTGAGCCCCCTGTTACTCATAAGTTGACAATCACAAGTCTAAATAATAAAAGCACTGTGGCAGTGTTGCCAACTGTCCGTATTTTTACGGACAGTTTGTAAAAACGGGCACTTTTTTCCCCCGTTCGTAAAAGTTTGTGGTTGCGGGAATGTGCCACTAAAAATAGCCGAGACCGGTTCGGCTTGGAACTGCGCATGGAGATTGGAGGCAGGGGGTGATTGGAGGCAGGGGGTGATGGTGGCACCGCTGAGGGGGATGGTGGCACCACAGAGAGTGGGGGAAGAAGACAAAGGTTGTTGGTGGCACCGCAGAGGGGGATGGAGGCAGGGGGAGATTGGAGGCAGGGGGAGATTGTGGCACCGCAGAGGGGGGGTGAAGGCAGGGGGTGATGTGACGAAATAATTTTCCCTTATTATATCGAAAATAACAAATATGTTTTTTTACCTTAATATCTACCTTAAATCACATTGCTATTTGCCTAGTGTACTTGTTTGTAGCCTAAATACTGAAATTTGCACCTAAAAATGGAATTTCGTAACTTTTGTGAAATGCCAGTAAAAACGTGGCTGCGCCAGTAAATTTCGGGTATCGTGCCAGTAAATTTCAATCTGGTAGGTTGGCAACATTGCACTGTGGGCTGGGCATCCATATACAGCATATTAACCCCTAGAAATGTGGAATTTCCTAATTTCAGACACACAGCTAAAACAATTCTCTATTGCCATACAGATGCTTGCAACTTACCATCAAGTTCTAGATCCAATCTGCTTAGGAAGTCAACATTGAATATAGCTTTTACCAAGCCTTCTGGCAAGCGTTCTGCCAAAGTTAATATATAAGCCAGCATTACCACGCGGTAAGGCCTCACTGAATCTGTAAAGAAGACATACAGTGATGCATTTGTCAATTCTGTCACACAAGGCAGTGCTAAACAGGAGCAGAAAGTAAACATGTCTCCTCTTCAGTGCTAAAATCGTTCTCAGTCTGATACCCGGGATTCCAGGCACAGGGGTCACAATTACACAAAACACCTCTACAAATACTTTACTACCAGTTTTATTTGCATCTAATCTGGTTGCGGAGTGGCTTGATAAATGTCCCTCATAGTATATAAAAACTACATAATATAAAAAAGGGACTATATCTACATAGTAAGACTTCCATCATCCAGCCTTTATGGTGAGGTTCCTACCATTTGTTTCTTATAGTAAAGTTCTAAACCATACACTTTTTCAGGTCAGGAAAAGCTAAAATATTTCCCATTTAATTTGTGTGGACCAGTTTTATTTTGCATGCATCATTTAAAGTGGCTCTAAAGGCTTCAGGTTTTTTTTTTCTAGATCTTGGGTAAAAAAAAAAAAAAAAAAAACAACAACAACACAACACCTTCTGTGCCACATGATCCCCCCCAGCCCCCCTTATACATATGCCCCGTACACACCATCACTTTATGTGATGAAAAAAAACAACATTTTTAAAAACGTCACTTTAAATGACCGTGTGTGGGGGGAAACGTTGTTTTGTGTCTTGTAAAAAACGACAAAAAAAAAATTGAAGCATGCTTCAATTTTATGTGTCGTTTTTCAAAACGTTGTTTTTTTCTTTACAGAAATTGACCGTGTGTAGCAAAAAACGAAGTTTAAAACAAGGTTTTTACACCCGCGCATGCGCAGAAGCTAGTTATGAAGCGAGCTTCAATGGAAAAACGTGGTGAACGTAACCTCGCTTTGCTAGAGCATTGTGAAAAAATTGAAGTTTCAAAAACGTCGTTTTTTACTTCACAGAAAATGTTGTTTTTTTTCATCACATAAAGTGATGGTGTGTACGGGGCATTATAGTAAAGTTCTAAACCATACACTTTTTCAGGTCAGGAAAAGCTAAAATATTTCCCATTTAATTTGTGTGGACCAGTTTTATTTTGCATGCATCATTTAAAGTGGCTCTAAAGGCTTCAGGTTTTTTTTTTCTAGATCTTAATGCATTCCCTGCATTAAGGTAAAAAAAAACAAAAAAAAAAACACACAACACCTTCTGTGCCACATGATCCCCCCCAGCCCCCCTATACTTACACCTGAGCCAGATGTTCTCTCCCTCCTCACAGGGCAGATTGATAGCAGGAGGAGCCATCGATCTCTTTTGTCATAACTGCTTATCCCTGTCTGTTAGCTTTAATGTACACATACTTAGCTCAGCGTATATTTATGGCACTGCTCGGTGTCATGATGCAACTCTCCTGCGTATGCGTGGGAACAGCTGCGGCCCGTCCATTAGGTGTGCCACCCCCTATATGACTAATGGATAGATTTATGCATAGTATGAATCTATCCACAGCCGCTGCTGCCACCGCCTATTTAGGCGTCCGGTGACTTGTCGTTAAGGTTCCCCTAATGAGAAAGTTCCTTTAAGGACTGCGCAGGTGCAATCCTTGCCGACGGAAATCTCCGAACCTCGGCCGGCATCCAGGCTCATTCTTTAACATCCCAGTGGATTGGAAGATGTTAAAAAAAAGAGGCAGGAGGCCGAGCGAGCGGAGCGAGCTGTCCGAGCGAAGCGAGGCCGACTGGCCACTTTCCTCAAATTCCACGTCGCCCTGGATGCCGGCCGAGGTTCGGAGATTTCCGTCGGCAAGGATTGCGCCTGTGCAGTCCTTAAAGGAACTTTCTCGGCAGATCACCGGCCCCTTTCAGGACGCTGGGCGCCTGAATAACAGGTGTTACAACAACAGCAGGGTGACTGGTAATGTTTGCCGCCCCCTCAAAGAAAATTACCACCAGCTGCCACTGCACGGGAATGACATCATCGCAGCCTAGCCAATCAAGTGGCTGAAAAGCCCGAACCTGGGAGGTAGACCAAGACAAGATTGAAGCATCATGGACAGCATAGAGCGCTGACACAACAGGAGCGGATAGTTTGGCAAGCAATTCGGCCATAATGTGCTAATATGCTGAACATATTTATAATCATTTATTTTTATTTGTTTTTCTTAATTCAGTAATTGACAAGTACAGTTTACATTGGTGCAAAGTAACATAGTATAGAAAACAACCACCTTGTACTATAAGGAGAGAGTATACAAATGCACTTAGCAAAAAATAAAGAGGAAAAACTAACTTCCTTCAACTCTTCATCCCTGTATCTACTCCCTTGTGTCTCCCTCCCCCCCCCTCCCTCCCCCAATCCTAAGGAGCGTGCCACCCTCGTCGTTTCCTTACCTAGGAAGTGGACGGGTCGGTCTAGTAGCCTCACTACCTCCATGAGTCATTGACGAGAAAGGACTGACTGACAAGCCTTCTAACTAGGCCCCTCCCCCGGGGGTCTCCCCATTGAGAACGGTTGGGCTGTGGTTATCCCTTATTGCCAGAGGAGGTGAAATCCCAATGGACAAGAGCATCTCCGCCACTAGGTCCCCCTATGAGGGATCTCCCCACAGCCCTCATCCAGGGTCCCCAGAGTTTCACAAATTTCCCATAGTTCCCTTGTCTGGTAGAGAACACTCTCTCGCTAGAAATGGTTAAGTTAATGGTCACTACTCAATTTTCTACAGACGGGGGGGCATGTGCTTGCCATTTTTGAGCTATTATCTTGCGTGCCTGAAAAAGGCATCTTAATATTGCTTCCAGGTTGCCAGGTGGAACTTGATTGTCCTCCATGCATCCTAGCAGGCAGGTCAGCGCCACTGGGTCGAGGGAAGACCCAAAAACCCTATTAATCCTCTCAGTTATCTCCACCCAATAGCTGTAGAGTTTTGGGCACCTGAACATATGCTGAACATATTAGTAAATTACGGTATGAAGTTCCTGGGGACTTTTTTTTTTTATAAAAATTGTAATTTATAAATTTTTGTCATGTACATACGCAATGCATGACATGTACACATAAATGGGAAAGTACAGATCTCAGCAGGCAACGTTTGCCGTTACACAATCACAACAGTAGTTGCGTATCGGATGCTATTAGAACACAGTAAGTGCATTAATATAGTTATCAACAAGATATCTCAACTTGCATAAATGAAAATGGGAGTCACCAGGGGACTCATAGTAAAAGGAAAGGAAAGAGATAGGGGGAAAAGAGAGTAAGAAGTCATCGGATTGGCTTGTCTACCTGTTCAGGGTGGGTCGGGACCATTTTTTAATGCAATGGTTTAACTTTGTTTTAAGATTTGGCAGATTTCAGGTTACAAGGATATTGATTTTGTAGATCAGGAGCCTTAAACTGGCCTGAACGAAAGAAATCTGACAGATTCCTCCATCCAACTAAACAGTGTGGATGGACGAATGTCCCAAATCATTTGTATTCTGCTAGTGAGCACCTGAGGCTGTCAGAGTACAGTGGGCACTTCCAACAGTGACAGTCAATTGGCAGCAGTCACTGTTCAGCTGAGAATTATCTGCCTGGCTCTTCTGATTTTTGGATTGAAGGTGTTGCGCTGGAGGTACCTAACCAAGCCACCCACTGCTCAAAATTCATCAGAAACAGACAAAAACTGATCAGTATATGGTCAGCTTTATTTCCACCCATCAAAGCCTCACTTTCATCCAATTATGCAGATCTTTAATCATTCAGGGATTAATTGATGCCACTTCAGTGTACAGAAAGCAACATGTGCAGCAGAAGGAAACCGGATATTAAACTCAAAAGGTTCACCTAACCAAAGACTGCCATTTCAGTTTTTGGCAGAAGCTGGAAAGTCAAAACCACTTCACAGTTTTGGGACTCTATTGTTGAGATATTTGCACACCTGCTTTCGCCATTATGCAGAGTTCCCACTATCCCTGTGGTAGGTTTTATTTATTTATTTTTTGCAGAAAGGAACAGGGAGATTCTCCTGTTCAAAAATGATGGCAGAACATCTTGGCCCAGATTCACAGAGAGCAAGGCGCACATTACGCCGCCGTAGAGCAAACACTGTACACTACGCCAACGTAGCGCAGAGAGGCAAGCATTGCATTCAGCAAGCCAGTGCTCCCAACACTGCGCCAGCGTGGGTTTCGAGGGCGCACAACGGCGTAGGTGGAAGTGGGCATGAACCCATGCAAATGAGGCGTGACCCCATGCAAATGATGGACCGAGCGCCAGACAGGTACGTATCACGAACTGCGCATGCGCCGTGACGTGGACGCATGCAGAGCACCCCCCTGCTCACAACCACGCCGGCACAACTGCCTAAGCTACGCCGGATCACTGCCTACACCGTGAACATAACGTACGCCCAGCCAGACACACGTCCAACGCACAATACGCCGGCTTGTGTTCCCTGGTGCAGACCTGTGCATGTCTGTTGCCGGGTTGCACCTCATTTATGGGGAATAACTTTACGCCGGACGTACAACTTACGCGCATCTCGCGTAGCATGCGCCGGGCACACGCACGTTCGTGAATCGGCGTATTTCCCTCATTTGCATGTTTGAATGGCTAATCAATGGGAGCAGCACCATGCGCCCAGCCCATCTGTGAGCCCACCCTACGCCGGCGTGTGCAAGCTACGTCCGCGGGGTGTAGCCTGATTTTAGGCGCATGTTGGTTTGTGTGTCTGCCGCACACATACGCCAGCGTACATTTGCACTTACGTTGGCATAACGTGTTATACGTCGGCGTAAGTGCTTTGTGAATCTGGGCCCTTGTTTTTAGGGTTGTTGGTGAGTAATTTGACTTGTTGCTCCAGTGGCCCTTCAACCCTCTAATGATGTCCCCCTGTGGCCTTTTAAAGCGGTAATAAAGTCTGCTTTTTTTATTTTTAGCTATAGGTAAGCCTATAAGGCTTTCTCTCATGAACATTGGTATGTTTAGTCATCAACAACCCTCTTATACTTTCCAACAGAAATATGTACTTACGAAGATTTGCTAGACACTGCTGTATGCACGCATCATAGAACTCCTCTGCATTGGGGGGCTCGTATGTCAGATAGCTGAAAGGGCTTAGAATTGTGTACAGCTCTTGTAAAGAAAACTGAAAAAAAAAAAATTATATACGTGAATAATAGCATAACACTTTATAGTTTAGCATTATTATTTCATATACTTCATAAACTGCAGTTTCTACTTGACAGTGTAAAGTAATTTAAATAAAAAAGAAACAATGCTAAAGAGAGGTCTCTATTTTTTACTATATTACAAGATAAATAGATTTTTAGCAAAATAACATATTTTCTAAAGTGGGAGAGAGAGATCCTAAAGCGGAATTCCACCTAAAAATGGAACTTCAGCTTTTTGTATCCCTCCCTCCAGTGTCACATTTTGCACCTTTCAAGGCTTAACTTCCCGATTCCCTTACTGAAGATGTCGGAGCCTACACGTGGGAGCCGAGGGACAGGTCGGCTTCAGGGGAAGACATCACGTGTGGCCATGACAGGTAAGTGTCTGTATTTTAACCACTTAAGACCCGGACCAAAATGCAGCTGAAGGAACTTGCCCCTTTTTGCGATTCGGCACTGTGTCGCTTTAACTGACAATTGCGCGGTCGTGCGACGTGGCTCCCAAACAAAATTGGCGTCCTTTTTTCCCCACAAATAGAGCTTTCTTTTGGTGGTATTTGATCACCTCTGCAGGTTTTATTTTTTGCGCTATAAACAAAAATAGAGCGACAATTTTGAAAAACACAAAACAATATTTTTTACTTTTTGCTATAATAAATATCCCCCAAAACTATATAAAAAAATAAATACATTTCCTCAGTTTAAGCAGATACGTATTCTTCTACCTACTTTTGGTAAAAATTGGCAAGAAGCGTTTATCGGTTGGATTGCGCAAAATTTATAGCGTTTACAAAATAGGGGATAGTTTTATTGCATTTTTATTATTTTATTTTATTTTTTTTATACTACTAATGGCGGCGATCAGCGTTTTTTTTCGTTACTGTGACATTATGGCGGACACTTCGGACAATTTTGACACATTTTTGGGACCATTGTCATTTTCACAGCAAAAAATGCATTTAAAATGCATTGTTTATTGTGAAAATGACAGTTGCAGTTTGGGAGTTAACCACAGGGGGCGCTGTTGGGTTTATGTGTGACCTGAAGTGTGTTTACAACTGTAGTGGGGTTTGGCTGTAGGTGTGACTTCATCGATTGTGTCCCCCTATAAAAGGGATGACACGATCAATGCTGCCGCCACAGTGAAGCACGGGGAAGCCGTGTTTACACACGGCTCTCCCCGTTTTTAAGCTCCGGGGACCGATCGCGGGACTCCAGTGGTGATCGGGTCCGCGGGTCCCGATCACGGAGCTTCAGACCGGGTCACGGGAGCGTGCCGCAGGTGCGCGCCCGCAACCCCACGGCTGGGATTAAAGGACAACATACCTATACGTTGATGTGCCCAGCCGTGCCATTCTGCCGACGTATATCGGCGTGAAGGGGTCCTTAAGTGGTTAAAAGCCAGCAGCTGCAGTATTTGTAGCTGCCGAATTTTAATCATATATATTTTTTGGCAGAAATCTTTTTTTTGGAGTCTGCATGCTCAGAAGGAAATTCTGTCTGCTAATCCTTGCAGAGCAGGCAGATGGTTGGCCCATGTCGGTCATGCAGACACAGCCCGCTCTCCTGTGTGGGCGGTCGGATATAAAATGGATAGTCTGTCCATTTACACTTAACTGATATCTGATCCGATCTGTCAGACAGATGCAAAACACCCACCGCTCCATAGAGGAGACTAGAGGGTCGGATTGGGTCTGGCTGCAAAATTTACTGTTACCCACATACTTTTAGCAGCACGGTTGACTATAACTAGGCATTGGAAACAAAATCTTGCACCCAACCCATCTGAAACCGTGACAGGATTCAAATTCATTATGTTTATGAAAAGTTACCAGATGTCACAATTAAGAATGCTTGGAGACCTTGGGCTGGCACTTGGGTTTTTACTTTGAGAAAACATACTCAGAGTTGGAAAGTAAGTGGCAGTATAACCCAGTTTTTCAGAATCCATGTGTCCCTCAATGGGCAATAAAGAAAACTCTTTAATTCCCTTCACTGGGGCAAGTTTAAAATGTAACCACAAAAAAATCTTAAATACCTTTAGGCTTTCCCTCACATTAGTTAGGAAAAGACCTTCACAAATCCTATATAAAATTATATAACAAGTGAAACAAAAATCATTCACAACAGGCAGCAATGCACGACTGCTCGTGTAGGCATCTGCAGGTTCCTATATGTATATTTGTTCAAGGCCGTGCGCCAAACAGATATAAAATGCACAGATTAAAAGGCCAAGTTGACCTTTTTTTATTTTCTAAATTCCAGCTCCCCTATGTACCAATATAGCATTAAATGTATTTAATTAGCTAAAATAAAACAGCTCTCCATTACTTCTACACCGACCTACCCCACCCTTCATAGCTGTTTAAACACACTGCTCCATTACTTCTGCCTTACTTGCTGGTCAGACTTTAGGTCATGACACAAGAAGGAGTTGACCAGCTGAGAGAGAGAGGGAGAGAGATGAACCCTCTCTCCTTTACTGTCAGAACAGGGATCCACCTTGTTTACATTGGCAGATCCCCGTTCTGCCTCTGTTCACCGCGATCGAGGGTGGCCGGCGGACATCGAGTCCACCGGACCCACGGGCAAGCTCCCGCAGCACGCAACCGCAGTACCACATGCACAGACCGACGTACAGGTACGTCGGGTTGCGCAGCCAAGCCTTCTTGCCACAGTATACATGCGGAAGGCGGTCGGCAGCTATGAAGAGAGTGAGGTAAGCCTGTGAAGAATTAATGGAAATATATTTTTTTGCAAAATAAGTACATTAAGGCTAAATTGGTACATAGGGGAGCTGGAATAAAAAAAAAAGGGAAGGTGAACTTATCCATTATTTGTTAACCACTTCCGGACCGCCGCAAGTACATTTACGTCGGCAGAATGGCACGGACAGGCACATCAACGTACCTGTACGTGCCTGCCTAGATGTGGGTCGGGGGTCCAATCGGGACCCCCGCCCCCGTACATGCGGCGGTTCCCGTGGCTTTAGGAGCGATCCGGGACGAGGGCGCCGCTATTCGTTTCTAGCCGCCCCCTTGCGATCGCTCCCCGGAGCTGAAGAACGGGGAGAGCCGTATGTAAACAAGGCTTCCCCGTGCTTCACTGTGGCGGCTGCATCGATCGAGGGATTCCTTTTATAGGGAGACTCGATCGATGACGTCAGACCTACAGCCACACCCCCCTACAGTTGTAAACACACACTAGGTGAACCCCAACTCCTACAGCGCCCCCTGTGGTTAACTCCCAAACAGCAACTGTCATTTTCACAATAAACAATGCAATTTAAAGGCATTTTTTGCTGTGAAAATGACAATGGTCCCAAAAATTTGTCAAAATTGTCCGCCATAATGTCGCAGTCATGAAAAAAAAAAAATCGCTGATCGCCGCCATTAGTAATAAAAAAATAAAAAAAATAAAACTATCCCCTATTTTGTAAACACTATAAATTTTGCGCAAACCAATCGATAAACGCTTATTGCGATTTTTTTTACCAAAAATAGGTAGAAGAATACGTATCGGCCTAAACTGAGGAAAAAAAAATTTTTATATATGTTTTTGGGGGATATTCATTATAGAAAAAAGTAAAAAATATTGAATTTTTTTCAAAATTGTCGCTCTATTTTTGTTTATAGCGCAAAAAATAAAAACCGCAGAGGTGATCAAATACCACCAAAAGAAAGCTCTATTTGTGGGGAAAAAAAGGATGCCAATTTTGTTTGGGAGCCACGTCGCACGACCGCGCAATTGTATGTTAAAGCGACGCAGTGCCGAATTGTAAAAACCCCTTGGGTCATTTAGCAGCATATTGGTCCGGTCCTTAAGTGGTTAACACATCATTAAATGTACTATCTATATGCAAGTAGTGTAGCTTACAGCTGGAGGGGTTTCTGTACACATGCCTTGACTGCGATGCTTTGCAACACCTGTCAAACTCACCCATTCAAATCAACAAGGCTGCAAGACAATCTCTTGCCTTGGGTTTTAGGGTGTTTAACGTTAAACATGTCTCCTGTCTGGAAGCTGCTGTTCAGCCACCCTCTGAAAAACTATCCCTCGATTGCTTTTTAGAGTGTGCTGCAGTGTGAACTTAGCCTACCTCAAACTTTCCAGCTCTGCAGTGAGAGACACTGAGCTAATGCAGGATATGACTATCAACTAGAAAGGCTCAACATTTTCATTGGGCGATGCACAATGGGTGAGATTTTGCTTCAAAAATAAAAGCAGATATTACATGGCATTCTGAAACCTAAACAGATGAACACGCAGGCTCCTCTAACTACCGTATTTATCGGCGTATACCGCGCACTATTTTGCCCTGAAAATCAGGGCAAAATCGTGGGTGCGCGGTATACGCCGATACCCGCTTTCCCGCCACGAGTTTGAATACTGCGCCGGCATATACCGAGCGCAGTACACTTGTGTATCTTCGGGCAGTCTCGGCGAGAGTTGCCGAGCCTGCCCGACGATACACGAGTGTACTGCGCTCGGTATATGTCGGCGCAGTATTCAAACTCGGCGTGGGAAACGAGCGGGGAGGACGCCGCAGAAGGACGCCGGACTCGACAAAGAGGACACCCTAAGCCGCAGATGGACGCCGCGCAAGACACCAAAACTGTAAGTACAAAACATTTTTTCCACAGGAGCGCGCTATACCCCGATAAATACGGTATTTACTTTGGGTATATCAGTCAGTCAATTTCTAGATTATGTTCTTCTTGTGATGATCAGAAAAAGAAACCTCATTGTGTTTTGTAAATATTCATGCGACACCAAATCCAATAGCAAAAGATCAGAAAAAGTGACTGTAATCCTTACCTCTGCAACATTCCCCATAGTCTCCGCTGCAATTTTATCTAGAACCGGAGTGCACCTTGTAAGGCTCAAAGTAATCATTCTAGACAAAGGTAAAACATTCTTATAGGTAACTTGAGGCAACAAACGCTGGCAGGTCTCCAAGGTGGCTTCCACAAGGACATCCTGAAACCAGTGTCCCGTCACCACATTCGTCATCTCCTTTAGGAGAACGTCAATGTTCTCCATATTCCTGATCTTTTCCAGTGCATACGTGTTCATTTTTTTGTACAACTTCGTATAGCTACGTCTTGGGGGGGTTTTCAACAACCATAATATGACCCCATTAGCCATCTGATTTATCTGATACAGATCACACTGCAGAACAATATCATCCAGCTTAGAAAGGATGGCCTTGTCCACACTTCCGGGGGACATCAGGGAGAGGACACTGGTGATCTTTATTATAGGATTTATGATTACACATGTCTTCAACTTGCTGTGCAAAGACAAAATAAAAGCATTTTAGAAAGATCATTTGATGTTATGAAAGTTAAAGTCCAAACCCACATTTTTACACCTTTTCTTTACCGTTACCCCACCCCTTTAACCACTTAAGCCCCGGACCATTTTGCAGCTAAATGCCCAGGCCAGGTTTTGCGATTCGGCACTGCGTCGCTTTAACAGACAATTGCGCGTTCGTGCGACGTGGCTCCCAAACATAATAGTGTCCTTTTTTCCCCACAAATAGAGCTTTCTTTTGGTGGCATTTCATCACCTCTACGGTTTTTATTTTTTGCACTATAAACAAAAATAGAGCGACAATTTTGAAAAAAAATGCAATATTTTTAACTTTTTGCTATAATAAATATCCCCCAAAAACATATATAAAAAAAATGTTTTCCTCAGTTTAGGCCGATATGTATTCTTCTACCTATTTTTGGTAAAAAAAAAGAAAAATATCGCAATAAGCGTTTATCGATTGGTTTGCGCAAAATTTATAGCGTTTACAAAATAGGGGATAGTTTTATTGTATTTTTATTAATTCTTTTTTTTTTTACTACTATTGGCGGCGATCAGCGATTTTTTTCGTGACTGCGACATTATGGCTGACACTTCGGACAATTTTGACACATTTTTGGGACCATTGTCATTTTCACAGCAAAAAAATGCATTTAAATTGCATTGTTTGTTGTGAAAATGACAGTTGCAGTTTGGGAGTTAACCACAGGGGGCGCTGTAGGAGTTAGGGTTCACCTAGTGTGTGTTTACAACTGTAGGGGGGTGTGGCTGTAGGACTGACGTCATCGATCGAGTCTCCCTTATAAAAGGGATCACTCGATCAATACGCCGCCATAGTGAAGCACGGGGAAGCCGTGTTTACATACGGCTCTCCCCGTTCTTCAGCTCCGGGGAGCGATTGCGACGGAGCGGCTATAAACGAAAAGCCGCGCCATCGTCCCGGATCGCTCCCCGAGGGAATCCGCCCGCCGCACGCAGCGGAGGGGGTCCCGATCGGACCCCCCACCCGCTAGAAGGCAGGGACCTATATATACGCCCATCTGCCTGTCCGTGCCATTTTGCGGACGTAAATAGTCGTGCGGCGGGCGTTAAGTGGTTAAAGGGCACCTATTTTCAGGCCAAGGACATTACGTCATTTACATATTCTTGATCAGAATTAAAAAAGCTTTGATGCAAGTCTCTGACCTCTCTAGCTCAGGGGTCTCCAAACTGCGGCCCTGGGGCCAGATGTGGCCCTTTGCTTGCCTTAATGCGGCCCTCTGGGCACTATTTCATCCAATTTTAATGGGGCATAATTCTTGTTGCCGACACCAAAGGGGCACTATTCCTCCAACTGACACCATCAATTCTTTCCATTAACACCAATGATGAGGCACTAGTCCTCCCACTGTCACCGAAGATATGGTATCATTTACTCCCACTGGACACCTGGACATTTTGTACTCCCAATGGCTCTAGTCTGGCCCCTCTAAAGTCTGAAGGACCATAAACTGGCCCTTTGTTTAGAAAGTTTGGTGACCCCTGCTCTAGCTGATTGTATTGTGTAGCGATTCATTCCCAAAGAGCACAAACACTTCTGAAAGTCCATTCTAAAGGCTGTATTCACACTATAGCTTTTTTTAAAAGCACATGCAAAAAAAAAATCACTTCTGCACGCATTTATGAAACTTGTGAAAAACACGTGTCACTCTTGTGATGCATTCAATAAAACTATGCATATACAATATCTGGCTGGTGCCACTGAAGTAGACGCCGCTACTACGCACAGTTACTCTGCTTTAAGAAGTAACTGTGTGCTTTCAGTGCAGATACTTTTTATACATAGATTCTTTTTATACAAACATGTTGTACTTACCTGTTCTGTAATGGTTTTGCACAGAGCAACTCTGATCCTCCTCTTCTGGGGTCCCCCATTGGCACTCCTGGCTCCTCCCTTTTGGGTGCCCCCACGGAAAGCCGCTTTTCATGCAGGCACCCGTGCAGGCTTGCTCCTTAGTCCTGCTGCGGCATCCAATAATACAGACAGCAGGACGCGGCCACACTTTCCCCCCGTTGTCACAGCTTTTGATTGACAGCAGTGGGAGCCAATGGCTCCTGCTGCGATCAATCTGTCCAATGAGGAGAGAGAGACAGTGGCTGCGCTCTTGCACATTGCTGGATCGATCGAAAAAAAGGGGGTCCTGGGTAATTCTGCAGCACAAACGTTCCCCCCCCAAATATAGTTTTTATTGACACCCAAAATGGGCAAAAACAAAAACAAGTCATTACATCCACAGTGTGTAGACAATGAAAACGTCAGACATACAACATATGCATCTAGTACAGCGAGATGCAAATAGTGGACCTCCAGCTGTTGCATCATGCCTCTGCCTCTGGGTGTCATGCTTGTGGCTGTCAGAGTCTTGCTATGCCTCCTGGGATTTGTAGTTCTGCAACAGCTGGCGGTCCGCTAATTGCATATCCCTGGTCTAATAAATAAATAATCAATCTTAAAAATAGACCTCTAAGCCAAACACAACAAGCAGGATCATTAAGAAAAAAATATTATCAGATTTCAACTGTCATTTTTTTTTGTCATAAGGTATAGAAGTTTAAACATGGCACAATACCTGAGGTTACCCATAACCATTTTCAGCACAAGGTTTTTCACCTTAAAAAGGGTAACTTCACTTTCATGGGGAAAAAAAAAAAAAAAAAATTTTTTGTTTTTAGAATATACAATTGCGACACATGTATTGTAGTTGAATGTTATTAAAAATTACCTTTTATTTTCAATCTGCAGCTCTATAATTTAAATGCAATACAATATGGCTACCTGGAGGTGTTCGATTGGCTCACCGATTTCCCCAGAAACCTGCACTAAAATACATCTGATTTTTGGCATCCCCTGCAACATCTAAAGAGATGCAGACCCTGCAATTTTCCTCAGAGCCCTACAGCTGCAGCAGCTGGTTGATAATTATGAAAGCACTCCCATTAGACTCACTCGGAATATGGGCACAGAGGAAAAAACAGCAAATTCTTCAGAATAACAAAAAGGTAAAAATCCTTGTATTGTACATGGATCACTCAGAGGGGAATGTTTTTTTTGTTTGGAGTTACTCTTTAATGCATAGAATGCATTTGGCACCTTTTGGGGGGAGGGAGCAGATACCTGTGTAATACAGGTATTTTCTCCCACTTCCAGGCATAGATCACTGCGATGACCTACGCCACATCCAGAATTCCAGACTGGACTATGCAAACGCCCTGTACCTCGGGCTCCCCAAGTACCAAATCGCTCGTCTACAAGTCGTACAGAATACGGCCGCAAGACTGGTGACTGGGAAAAAATCTTGGGAATCAATCTCACCTTCACTGAGATCCCTTCACTGGTTGCCAGTGAAAGACAGAATTGCATTCAAAGCACTCTGCCTGACACATAAGTGCATCCATGGGAAGGCTCCAAGATATCTATGCGACAAGATCAAACCTCACAATTGCAACCGCATTCTGCGATCCACCGACCAAAATCTGGTCAAGGTTCCAAAAACCAAATACAAGTCCAAAGGAGAAAGAAGGTTTGCTTTCCAAGGTCCCAGGCTATGGAATGCTTTACCAACCAGCGTTCGGTTGGAGCAAAACCACCTGTCTTTCAGAAAGCAGATCAAAACCCTGCTCTTCTGATGGCATGAGACACTAACAACCAGCGCCCAGAAGCGATTCAGTTCGCATGTGCCGCGCTATATAAGTTTTTCATTCATTCATTCATTCATTCATCCAGCGTTTACTCTGTCCCCCCGGCTGTCTTCTGGGTGACACACAGATCCCAGAAGACAGCATGGCCCAGTGGAATCGCGCAGTAGGGAACCAGGAAGTGAAGCCGCCAGGCTTTACTTCCTGATTCCCTTACTGAAATTGGCGTCACCAGCACCTGAGATCCAAAGGACAAAATCGACTTCGGGACCCGACATCGCAGGCGCCCTGGACAGGAAAGTCTCCAAATATTAAAAGTCAGCAGCTGCAGTATTTGTAGCTGCTGACTTTTAATAAATAAAATTTCGGCGGAACTCCACTTTAGGGTGACAAAACCTTAAGGCTTTACAACCACTAACTATTGGTGACCCAGCAGGCTACACAAGAAAACATAATAGGACTCTGTACTGTACTTAAACACAATTGTTCCCTTCCCCCTCCCACACTTGTCCCCATCATTGTGGCCAGCTTTATTTTTCCTGGTTTTGGTTCAGTTAAAATATGTTGCAGAAGAAGTAATCAAACTTCATATTTCTATGTTACATTTATTTAGAAGAGCATTCTGTTATATGACAGTTTTATATTGTCCCATGCGGAGTGACTGTCTTGCTGCAGTCACATAACAGGAGGTCGTCCACTTGGTACAGGCGCCATTCAAAGAATGGTTTCCTTTTTTGAATGAATGCAAGGCGTTCTCTGATTGGACCAGGTGGAGAGGCAGGGCTGCGATGATATGCTTTCCACCTCTTCCAATTAGAGGACACTTTGCATTCATTCAGAAAACGCACAGTATTCTCTGAATGACGCCCATGCGGAGTGAGGCCTCCTGTGTTCAGAAAGCAGCAGGGAAGTTTCTTACCCTGGGATCCAAAAGCAAGTGGACATCACTGGAGTAGCGGTGTTTACTTCAGTGGTTTCCAGCTTCCCAGGGTCATTGCTTAGGTATGGTATATGCAAAGTTACATTGGTCCAAGCAGGACACTGGGGTATAATCGGGCAGGCTTGGCCCCTCTCGCGCTCACGTCCTGGACGCCGGACCCGACGAGGCCGCCGATGGACGCCGAGCAAGACTCAAAAACTGTAAGTAGTAAAATGTTTTTTTTTTACAGGAATGTCGGGTCCACTTTAGGGGTGCGCGCTATACACCGGAGCGCGCAATACCCCGATAAATACGGTATGTTTTTTTAGCAGACACCCTAGGGAATAAAATGGCGGTCATTGCAACGGTATTTACGCAATAATTTTTCAAACGCTTTTTTTTTTTTTAAATGGTTTCATGAATTAAAAAAAAATAACAAAAACAGTAAAGTTAGCCCAATTTTTTTGTAAAATATGAAAGATGATGTTACGCCGAGTAAATAGATGTCATGCTTTAAAAATGCGCACACTCATGGAATGGCACCAAACTTCGTTACTTAAAACTCTCCATAGGCGACGCTTTGAAAAATGTTACAGGTTAACAGTTTAGATTTAGAGGAGGTCTAGTGCTAGAATTGTTGCACACGCTCTAATGCACGAGGCGATACCTCACATGTGTGGTTTGAACGACGTTTACATACTTGGGCGTTCGCTTCTGAGCGCGAGCTACCTGGGACAGGGGCGTTTTATTTATTTTTACTTATTTAATTTTTTACACTTTTTTTTCCATTTTTATTTTTTTGATTGCTTTTATTCCTATTACAAGGAATGTAAAACATCCCTTGTAATAGGAATAGTGTGTGACAGGTCCTCTTTAAGGAGACATGCTGGGTCAATAAGACCCCACATCTCTCCTCCAGGCTGGAAAGCATAAGATCGTGAAAAAAATTCACAGATCTCATTCTTACTAGCCGCAATTTACGTCATCACATCTGGTCACCAGTCATCTCTATGCTTCCTATCCGGCGCAGAGCGATCCTGTCTCCGGGCCCCCGATGGGGGAGCCCGGAGAAGCACCGGATGGCGGCGGGATGTCCCCTCCCGCCGCCTATAACAACGATCAAGCGGTGGAACCGCCGCTATGATCGTTCTTATGGTGTGCAGGATCGCCGCCTGAACACAATGATATCTGAATGATGCCTCTAGCTGCAGGCATCATTCAGATATCCCCGCACAAAGTCCAGGACGTCATATGACGTCCACCCAGGATAGGAGATCGCCTTTGTGGACGTCATATGACGGTGTGCGGTATTGAAGTGGTTAAGCATGATTAGTATCTAAAACTGTCATGTAACAGAATACTGTTATAAATAAATGTAACATGAAGAACTTTGGATTTTTATTACATCTTCTTTAACCACTTCAGCTCCGGAAGGTTTTATCCCTTTCACGACCAGGCCATTTTTTGGAATACAGCACTGCATTACTTTAAACTTTTTTTTCCACAATAGTGATCAGTGCTACAAAATATGCACAGTCACTGTATTAATAAGAGGGAAGGGGTTAACATCAGGGGCGATCAAAGGGTTAAATTTGTTTATAGTGCTTTCTAACTGTTTTGGGGATAGTTGCACTCTGGGAAGACAGCGATCCGTGTTTCTGCTTAGCAGAAACACAAGATCTCCATCTTCCCTACTAGCAGAACGGAGATCTGCCTTGTTTACATAGGCAGACCACCATTCTGCCTCTCTCGGGAACGATAGCCAGGTGCTGGCAGACATCGAGTTTGCCTGACCTGCTGAATGTCTCCTGCTGTGTCCAATCACAGCGGGGGCAGGTTGCCAGAGTCGCGCATGCATGCCCCAGCCACGGAAGAGTGAAATCATGTACAGGTACGTGATTTCCTGCAGACGGGCCGCCATGCTGCAGTAAATATACGAGGGGCGGTCCGGAACTAGTTAAAGCGGTGGTTCACCCTCCTTAACATCATTATAGCATTACATTTGGCATCGTAGCGCGAGCTACAGTATGCCGGTCTTAAATTTTTAATCCCCGTACTCACTGTGCTATGGATCATTGAAGATTCCGACTCCCGCGGGGAATGGGCGTGCCTATGGAGAGGGAGGATGATTGACGGCCGGCTCTGGCACGTCACGCTCCCCGAAGACAGCCGGAGTAGGTCTCGGCTCTTCACGGCGCCTGCGCACAGGCTATGCGCAGGCGCCGTGAAGAGCCAAGCCTATTTCGGCTATTTCCGGAGAAGCGTGACGTGCCAGGGCCGGCCGTCAATCACCTTCTCTCACCATAGGAACGCCCATTCCCCCGGAATCTTCAATGATCCATAGCACAGTGAGTACGGGGATAAAAAATGTAAGACCGGCATACTGTAGCTCGCGCTACGATGCCGAATGTAATTGTAGAATAAAAAAAAAATTTTTTTTTTTTTTAATAGGGTGAACCCCCGCTTTAACATATTTCAACTGAACCTAAGCCAGGAAAAATAAAGCTGGCCACACTGATGGGGACAGGAGTGGGAGGGAGTAAGGGAACAATCATTTTAAATAAGAGTCCCATTATGTATTGTTGTTTAGCCTGCTGGGTCACCGAGAATTAAAGTATCTGCACTGAAACCACAGTTACCCTTTAAAGTAAACTTTCTAAATCAACATTACCAACCTTAGAATGCTAGAATTAGGAAAGTACTTTATTTTTACTTGATTTAATTTTTTTTATTTTTTTTATTTCTTCAGTTACTTTCTTGTTTCTGGTCAAGGCCTCTACGAATAAGCCTAATTATGGTGAAACACATCAGAAGGGCATAGCCTGGAAGCCAACTGCTTTGATTAAACATCATGGTGAGACTTTATGGAACTGTGGCTTTGTTCTTTGTTTTAACTATATGTACTGAGCAGAATGAGCTGCTAAAACCAACACCCAGCAGAGGGGGGCTGGAGGAATGTGCTCTGGACCTGGAGTGGTGAAGTCTTTTCTCTACAGTGGTTCATCCCAGGAGTCTTTGTGGTTTTATTTTTTCATCTGGAGGGGGTGAAGAGGAGGGGCTCTCTCAACTAAGCACACCCGCCTTCCTGCATGCCTGAGCTAAGGGCAGATGAATTCCAGGGAGCAACTAGTCAATGTATCATCTGCCCTTACTCAATATAGCCATGGCTAGAAATGCTAGAGCGTTTTTTTCGAAGTGATCTCCTAACACAATAAAAGTATGGAGAGATGGATGGATGGATGAGTTTACTTAAATATTAAAAATGAATTAAATAGGGTTTTCTTTTTACAGTGCTCCAAAAGTTAGGCTCCTCTTTAACCATTCTGCAATTTTATACTACAACTGAGACAAAAAAAAAAAAAAAAAACATACATACCATAATAAGTGACGTTGTAAATCTGCAAACAAGTTATAATTTTGGCAAGACAAAAATACCACTGTCCTTGCCATTGTGCATAGATGTTTTGACCCGTAGCGATCCAATTTTTTCATTGCCAAGGAAAAAATCCTAAAAGAACAGATTAGGAGAAAAACTAAAAAACACAGCAAAATGTCTCATAATCTCCAAACTATTAAAGTAGTATTGTAGACAAGAAATCTTTATCAGTTTAACACCAGCAATGTAAAAATTGCACCTCTGTGGATGGAATTTCTTTATTTTTTTTTAATAAATATTATGCTGCATTGACATATACTTTGGGGTTGATAAAAAAAAAAAAAATGATGTATGTATGTATGTATGTATGTATGTATGTATGTATGTATGTATGTATGTATATATAAATAATCATACTTACCTAGGTGGATGCTGTATCGGGTTCCCCGGCGTCTGCACCGAGAACCAAGCCGGTGGCTCAGTTCTCTCAGCTGCCCAAGGGGAGAGCTGCCGACTGTCAAAAAGCAGCTCTCCTGCTCGTTCCTCCACGTTTACTGGAGCTCTGAGCTGTGGAGGGGCAGGGAGCAGCCGCCTCAGCATTACGTCGCAAACCGTGACTTCATCAGGGAACCTCTGATAAAGTCATGTGTAGTGTCACAATGCATAGGGCGTGGCCGGAGACTGACGTGAACAAAGGACGGAAGTGAATTGAGGAGGCGCGCAAATGCCTCGTTTTTATCTTTATGCGATTTTAAAACAGTTTTTGATGCAAGAGTCCATTTATTTGTAATAAATATCCCATTATTTGAATTTATTACACTATGGAGAGTATTTTTTCTCCCCCCCCCTAGATTCCTATACTAACTGGAGCCTATAGATATTTGGTAGCAGCTTAAACCTGGTGTTTTGAGTCCGGGTGCTGGTTTACCTTATGGGTTTCAGGAAGACGATAATATACCAGCAAGAGGATCCTGGAGTGAAATATTTTAAAGCTGAATACGTCTTTATAATTTGATGCTGGTTATTCACTGTTTTAAGGTGAGAGTTCTGTGAGCACATAGCAGTTGTATGAAGGCATGAAATGAACATACATTAGAGACAGCTCTAACTTGAACCACACAGATTAGATTCCTGCATCATTTCACAGTTCGCCTAGTGTCATTTCTCTCTGGTGCTTCGTTCCTCTGTCATCAGCATAAGTCACTTCTGCCAAGTTCTGACACATGAGATACATTGGTGTCGGGGAGGGAGGGGGGGAGAGCTGAGAACTGAGCTGGTCTATTTAGAACACAGTTCTTCCACTGTGTGGAGAAGGGTGTGCCTTTCCTCCAAACAGCTCACACACACTGTAACGACAGCCTCTCCGCCCCCTCCTCTGTGCTGCTGACAGATTAAGAAAGATTTTTACCATTAGCATCACTTTTGAAGGGGTGTATGGAAGAGTATATTGCAGATAAACAAGTAAAACCTATTTAGGGAGATTTGTGTCATCTCAGTGTATCATCTGAGGCTGTTCACTACACTGGGTATATGTGAGGGATTACAAACACTTTAATGCAGTATGTGTTCTGATTGAGACATTTCAGAAAAAAAAATACACCACATTGTGACCACTAGATTGGACAGGTAATAATTGGATATATACTCGGAGGATATTACTTGACCCAAGAAGACACTGTCCTGCATTTTTACCAACACAATTTGTCAACTTTCCATCTATTAAATTTACTGCCCTTGTTGTTTTAACTTTGGATAGTAAAACTTTAACCGCATCTTTAATTTTTACCAAAAAATTGGGTAGTGCATCATGTTTGTGAGCACTAATTCATTAAAGTGTATTTCCTGAATTTGCTTTTGATAAACCGCTGCACAACTATCATGTGACATGAAAAGTTGCAACAACCACCATTTCATTCTGCAGGGCCTCTGCCTAAAAAAATATATATAAAATAGGTAATGTTTGGGGGTTCCAAGTAATTTTCTAGCAAATGAAAAAAATATGCAGATTTTTACATGTATGCGCGAAAATGTCAGAATTGGCCAGGGGGGGTTCAAGTGGTTAAAAGTATAATTTGTAGTTTTAACTGATGTATCGCTTTAAATCAACCTCATCACACACACACACACACACACACACACACACACACACACAAAACACATGTGCAAAAATAATTAAATTCACAGGTCATAAGAACATAAAAAAATTCAAAATTGAACAGCTCTATAACAAGCTTCCCTTATACACCTTTGTATGGTCTTTTGGAGAGTAGAGTTGTTTAACCACTTAAAGACCCGCGTATTGTAAATGTACATCCTCTTTTTAAATATGGATATCTCAGTAACGGCAGCAGCCGCTGCCACAACTGAGGTATCCATATTTTGTGTGGGCGGCCGTGTAAACGATAACAGCGGTCTCCGCAGCGGATTCGCCGCGAGATCGCCGTTATCGGTGGCGGGAGAGGGCCCTCCCACCGCTTTTCCGCGCCCTCCGCCGCTTACCGTAGCCGTCGGTAGCGGCGGAGGAGATCGGATGCTGCCGCCTGGAGAGTGAGGACTTGAGTGAGGGCAAGATGGCCCCCACCCGTCCTCATAGCTCTGCTGGGCGGAAGTGACGTCAAAACGTCAGTCCCGCCCAGCCTCTTAAAGAGACGGTGATCTCGCGGCGAATCCGCTGCGGAGACCGCTGTTATCGTTTACACGGCTGCTGCCGTTACTGAGATATCCATATTTAAAAAGAGGATGTACATTTACAATACGCGGGTCTTTAAGTGGTTAAACAAATTTTCCTTTTTTTTTTTCTTGCATTTTAGTCTAAATATGAGATCTGAGGTCTTTTTGACCCCAGATCTCATATTTAAGAGGACCTGTCATGCTTTTTTCTATTACAAGGGATGTTTACATTCCTTGTAATAGAAATAAAAGTGATCATTTTTTTTTTTTTTTTATTTCAGTGTAAAAATTAATAAAATCAATAAAAATAAATAAGAAAACCCCCCCAAAAATTTTTTTAAATCGCCTCGTCCCGACGAGCTCGCACGCAGAAGCGAACGCATACGCGAGTAGCGCCCGCATATGAAAACAGTGTTCAAATCACACAAGTGAGGTATCGCCGCGATCGTTAGAGCGAGAGCAATAATTATAGCCCTAGAGCTACTCTGTAGCTCAAAAAATGCAACCTATAGAATTTTTTAAACGTCGTCTATCGAGATTTTTAAGAGTAAAAGTTTGACGCCATGCCACGAGCGGGCGCAATTTTAAAGCGTGACATGTTGGGTATCATTTTACTCGGCGTAACAAATTGGGCCAAATTTATTGTTGTCTTATTTTTTAATTCAAAAAAGTGAATTTTTTCCCAAAAAAGTGTAAGACCGCTGCGCAAATACGGTGTGACAAAAAGTATTGCGATGACCACCATTTTAGTCTCTAGGGTGTTCGAAAAAATATATATATATAATGTTTGGGGGTTTTAAGTAATTTTCTAGCAGAAAAAAATGTTTTAGTCTTGCAAACACCAAATCTGAAAAACACCTAAGGTCTTTAAGTGGTTAAATGAATAACAGAAATAATAAAATAAATAAATAAATACATAAATAAATAAATGCATCAGAGGATCTAGCTGAAAATAAACTTACTTGTGAATCAGGATGGGATGTCTACATTTGGCTACAGCCATACTTATTAGAATTTCCAATAACCGCTTGTAATGAAGTTCATCATCATCTGCCAAACCCAAAAGACTGTTTTCAAGTCTGGCGGGGAAAGAAAATAACATAAAAACATCATAAAAAAAATAAAAAAAAAACACCACTACAAGCTGAATTACTGCTCAAGGCAAATCCGCTTATTTGCCCTTTAAACTTGATTTGTCATCAACAAACACCAGTACATCACAGGATAAGCAAACACCCGTTTTATCAAATAATTAACAAACCACATGGCTCCAGTGTTCATCATGTGGGTTACTAGCCCCACACTTCACTACCTTTAATATCTTTAAGCGATCCTTACAAAGATATGAATGGGGATGGAGGTGCGTACGTCTAGATGGCATTACCCAGCAGGGACATTCTAAAATCGCTATGTAGCACCAACAGCCCACAACCAAAGATCACAAAAGCCATGTGGTTTAGGTAGTCCTTAAAATGTCACTAGCAAAAATAAGTTCATTACAGGACAGGCAAGGTTGGAGATATTACAAATAATGTTCAAGAACAGTTTTAACAGATCAGATGTGCAGGAGAGGAGGAGTGCAGAGGGTGACGCAAGGTGTTCAGGGAGAAAGGGATGTCAGCAGGGATGAGGAGAGGAGTGCAGAGGGTGACGTAAGGTGCTCAGGGAGAAAGGGATGTCAGCAGGGATGAGGAGAGGAGTGCAGAGGGTGACGTAAGGTGCTCAGGGAGAAAGGGATGTCAGCAGGGATGAGGAGAGGAGTGCAGAGGGTGACGCAAGGTGTTCAGGGAGAAAGGGATGTCAGCAGGGATGAGGAGAGGAGTGCAGAGGGTGACGTAAGGTGCTCAGGGAGAAAAGGGATGTCAGCAGGGATGAGGAGAGGAGTGCAGAGGGTGACGTAAGGTGCTCAGGGAGAAAAGGGATGTCAGCAGGGATGAGGAAAGGAGTGCAGAGGGTGACGTAAGGTGCTCAGGGAGAAAGAGATGTCAGCAGGGAGGAGTGCAGAGGGTGACGTAGGGTGCTCAGGGAGAAAGGGATGTCAGCAGGAATGAGGAGAGGAGTGCAGAGGGTGACGTAGGGTGCTCAGGGAGAAAGGGATGTCAGCAGGGATGAGGAGAGGAGTGCAGAGGGTGACGTAAAGTGCTCAGGGAAAAAGGGACGTCACCAGGGATGAGGAGAGGAGTGCAGAGGGTGACGTAAGGTGCTCAGGGAGAAAGGGATGTCAGCAGGGAGGAGTGCAGAGGGTGACGTAAGGTGCTCAGGGAGAAAGAGATGTCAGCAGGGAGGAGTGCAGAGGGTGACGTAAGGTGCTCAGGGAGAAAGAGATGTCAGCAGGGAGGAGTGCAGAGGGTGACGTAAGGTGCTCAGGGAGAAAGGGATGTCAGCAGGGAGGAGTGCAGAAGGTGACGTAAGGTGCTCAGGGAGAAAGGGATGTCAGCAGGGAGGAGTGCAGAGGGTGACGTAAGGTGCTCAGGGAGAAAGAGATGTCAGCAGGGAGGAGTGCAGAGGGTGACGTAAGGTGCTCTGGGAGAAAGAGATGTCAGCAGGGAGGAGTGCAGAGGGTGACGTAAGGTGCTCAGGGAGAAAGGGATGTCAGCAGGGAGGAGTGCAGAAGGTGACGTAAGGTGCTCAGGGAGAAAGGGATGTCAGCAGGGAGGAGTGCAGAGGGTGACGTAAGGTGCTCAGGGAGAAAGGGACGTCACCAGGGATGAGGTGGTCGTGAGGGATAGAAGGGAGAATGAATGCCCAGTAAAAGGGGAGGGGAGTGGTAGTGAAGTGGCTGGGAAGGGATGAAGGTTATTGGAGGGTTTGGGTGACAAATCAAGGAGGAAAGTATGTCAATGGGGTAAGATGAATCGACTTGGAAAGGATGGTGAAGGAATCGATTGCATCAAGGGGGAGGTTATATATCATATCAGCAAAAAGGGGAGGTGGCCGACACAGCGTAGATGTCAGTGGATGGGGTAGGTGAAGTGGAAGACGGATAGGGCAGTGAGGTAGCAATGGATGTCAGTGAAGTAAAGATGAGATGTCGAAGGAAGAATGGATGTGAGGAGGAGTGGGCGATGAAGGGGTCAGGGAGGGATCAATATTCAGTGTTTGAGTATAACTGGATGTCAGTGGTGGAGTAAAAAGTGGTCAGGGAGGGATAGATGTGAGCAGAGGGGAGAAGGATGAAGGGGCTTGATAGAGATTAATACCAGGTGGGGATCACTGGGAGGATTAAATGTAAGTGAAGGAAAGGTAAGTATAGTATTGTCACCCTAGAACCGGAAGTGTGTTACTGGCAAGATCAATAGGTGAAAATCAAGAAAGGGAAAAAGGAAACTCATGCAGACACAACACTTTGGCCCCTTTCACCCCGGGGGAGTACGCCAGCATATCCGCCGGCTCAGCAGGGGATTTCTCTGGTGATCAGGCAGATGACAGGTCCGTGTCTGCTCCGCTGATTGCAGAGCAAACACTGACACAACCTGCTGTCTTCTAAGGGCTATCTGATGGAAACAGACCGTCTGTCCATTTCCATCTGGCCATAATCTGATCTGATCCACCAGACAGGGAACGGATCCCCAACCGTCTGTTTTTAGCAGATCTGATGTTGGCGGGTGTCAACGAACACATGTCCGTTGACATCCGTTGCTCCATAGAAAGCAATTGATAGTCCGATCAGGTCTGCCTGAAAAACTGACAGGTGGACCCGAACGATCTATCTGTGTGAAAGGACTTGTAAGCTACAATATATTACATTTTAGGTTCTTGGGTTAACCACTTCAGCCCCGGACCATTTTGCTGGTCAATGACCGGGCCTTTTTTTGCGATTCGGCACTGCGTCGCTTTAACTGACAATTGCGCGGTCGTGCGACGTGGCTCCGAAACAAAATTAGCGTCCTTTTTTTCCCACAAATAGAGCTTTCTTTTGGTGGTATTTGATCACCTCTGCGGTTTTTATTTTTTGCGCTATAAACAAAAATAGAGCGACATGCATCATACATACTAGGGGGAGTACAACTGGGGGGATCTGTAGTGGAGAAGGATCTGGGGGTTTTAGTCGATCATAAGCTCAATAATGGCATGCAATGCCAAGCTGCGGTTTCCAAAGCCAGCAAAGTCCTTTCTTGTATTAAGAGAGGTATGGACTCCAGAGACAGAGATATAATTGTGCCCCTGTACAAATCATTAGTAAGACCTCATCTGGAATATGCTGTTTATTTTTGGGCACCAGTTCTCAAAAAGGATATCGGAGAACTGGAGAAAGTGCAGAGAAGAGCAACCAAAATGATAAGAGGCATGGAGGAGCTCAGCTATGAGGAAAGATTAGAGGAACTTAATTTATTCGCTCTTGAGAAGAGGAGAATAAGGGGGGATATGATCAACATGTACAAATATATAAGAGGTCCATACAGTGGACTTGGTGTTGAGTTATTCACTTTACAGTCAACACTGAGGACAAGGGGGCACTCTTTACGTCTAGAGGAAAAGAGATTTCACCTCCAAATACAGAAAGGTTTCTTCACAGTAAGAGCTGTGAAAATGTGGAACAGACTCCCTCCAGATGTGGTTCTGGCCAGATCAGTAGATTGCTTTAATAAAGGCCTGGATACTTTTCTAAATGTACATAAAATAACTGAGTACTAAGATTTGTAGGTAAAGTTGATCCAGGGTAAATCCGATTGCCTCTCGGGGGATCAGGAAGGAATTTTTTCCCCTGCTGTAGCAAATTGGATCATGCTCTGCTGGGGTTTTTTGCCTTCCTCTGGATCAACTGTGGGTATGAAGTTGGGTGTATGGGATTATACTGTGTTTTTTTTATTTTTTTTGTTTATTTTTTGTGGTTGAACTGGATGGACTTGTGTCTTTTTTCAACCTGACTAACTATGTAACTATGTGACAATTTTGAAAAAAAAAAAGAATATTTTTTACTTTTTGCTGTAATAAATATCCCCCAAAATCGTTTATTGATTGGTTTGCGCAAAAGTTATAGCGTCTACAAAATAGGGGGTAGTTTTATGGCATTTTTATTATTTTTTTTTACTAGTAATGGCGGCGATTTGCAATTTTTATCGGTACTGCGACCTTGTGGCGGACACATCGGACACTTTTGACACATTTTTTGGGACCATTGGCATTTTTTATAGCGATCAGTGCTATAAAAATGCTTTGATTACTGTAAAAATGTCACTGGCAGGGAAGCGGTTAACACTAGGGGGGCGAGGAAGGGGTTAATTATGTTCCCTTGGTGTGTTCTAACTGAAGGGGGGGGACTGACTAGGGGAAATGACAGATCGTTGTTCATACATTGTATGAACATGCGATCAGTCATTTCTCCCCCAGTTCTCGCTCTGTAACGAGCAATCGTGGGTGCCCGGCGGTGATCACACGCGTTGGCACCAGGGGGCGCGCGCGCCCCTAGTGGCTGAAATGAGAAATCACATTATATTACCTGATTTCGCGCAGTCGAGCCGAGCCGACCAGCCGCCGTAAAACTGCGGCGGCTGGTTGGCTAGTGCTTAAAAGCTTCAATAACACACTGCTCTGTGCATAGCAATTACAACAGCAGGGGTGAAGATTCTAAACCCCCCCCCCCCCAAATAAAAATGTAATTCTTTAGCTAGCTGCTTAGACACAGAGGAGATTTACTAAAACTGGTGTAGCTGTGCATAGTAACCAATCAGTTTAGAGGTTTGATTGTCAAAGTGTAATTGAACAAGATAAAGTCAGAAGCTGAAGATTTTGTGTGCAACAGTTTTAGTAACTCTCTCCCAAGAAAAATTATTATTTTTTGGAAAGTATGAAAAAAAAAAAAAAAAAATCATCATTAATTGGGGCAATTTTAAATTGAAGGGCATTTTGAACTATTGTAACCTTGGCTTTAAACCCCCACCTTTCTCTTGTCTCTTGTGAAGTCCAAGGTAGCAATATACAAAATATTCTGGTGAAACCTTGAGTATTGCAATCCAGCTCCGATAACTCCAGCAATCTTGACTTTAACATTACTAGAACTTCAGGGTGGTAAATGTCTAGAGACTGGTACAGTTCAAAGAGAACACAAAAGGATCTTAAATTTGCTTGCTTCATCTGCTGTACAATAATTCCAAAACATTTTTCTTTTATGGATGGTTTAAAAGAATCCATTCCTTCTGCAAAACGAACAATTCTTTCCAAGGTATTTACACTAACTGGTTCTTCCTCTCCCATTAGAGAATGTGCCTTTGTGATCAGTCGATGCTGTAGGCTTGTTGAACAGACAGGCTGTAAGCGGATCATCAAAATGGAGAGGATTCTGAAAAAGAGGGGAGAGTTTTCAGTACATACTGAATGTCAGGCAAAAATAAAAAAACAATAAAGATCGACGGCACCTTCCATTTTTTTTTTTTTTTTTAGGCAAATAGATATCATAGCTATACTATCCTATAAATGCTTTTAAAGTAAAGTACCACCTTCCGTGCCTATAGAAAAGTAATGTAGGTTTTTTAAGACTACAACCTGGTATACTGTTATAAAATACTGATGATTAAAGAGACCCTGCCACGAAAATAGGCAAATTCATCAGTTTTAATCCATTTTAAGAAGTTATCCATTTCGTTAGGCAGAGATCAACCCTTCCTGTATTGCCAGATACTTTGACTTATGGGCCACCCATAGTCACACCCATGCCATCATCCCAGTATTATCACAGTATTATTGCTGTGATTTCACACCACAAAATCCCACAAGTTCAAAAAGAAAAATAGGAAACACTCTAGGTCAGACTTAAAAGCGGAGGTCCACACAAAAATCGAACCTCCACTTTTCGGGAACCCTCCAGTGTCACATTTGGTACCTTTCAGGGGGAGAGGGTGCAGATACCCGTATAAGAAGGAAGGGGGTCACGTTCCCCCTCCCCTCGCTGTCTTCTGGGAAACACACAGGTCCCAGAAGACAGCAGGGACCAATTAGGACATGCGACTAGCGCATGCTCAGTAGGGAACCGGGAAGTGAAGCCGCAACGCTTCACTTCCTCATTCCCTCACCGAGGATGGCAGCAGGGGCAGCCAAGAGCCAAGCTATTGCTCGGCTTCAGCTGCCGACATCGTGGGCACCCTGGACAGGTAAGTGTCCATTTATTAAAAGTCAGCCGCTGCACTATTTGTAGCTGCTGGCTTTTAATATTTTTTTTTTTTTAGTTGGACCTCCGCTTTAAAGGGGAGTTCCACCCACAATTTCACTTTTTAAATATAAATACCCCTGTAATACACAAGCTTAATGTATTCTAGTAAAAGTTAGTCTGTAAACTAAGGTCCGTTTTGTTAGGTTGTTACAGCATTTAGATAGTTTATAATCTAGAAATAGACCGTGGCCATCTTAAGTGTGGGCATCATGAAGCCAGACTGTATGACTTCCTGGATTTCAGCTTTGCACATGCTCAGTGCACAAGCAATGTAATAGGTTTCAGTCAGGTTTGCAAGGACTACTGGGTAACATGATGCCTATCCCAAAAACCCTTGCAAATAGCCTAGGCAAATAAGGAGGAGGAAGTAATGAAGGACTACAAAATAAAGGTATTTACAAGCAACAAATTAAATAAAAATTGTCCATTCTGAACACTATGAGATTAGAGCATGCAGCACAGACAAACATAAAAAAATGGGTGGAACTCCACTTTAACTATGCAGTGGCTTTCTCCTCCAATCTTGTGAAATTTTTATATTTAATGACAAATGAGCTGGGATGCTAAACCACAAAGAGAAATCACTTATACTCAAATCACCAAAAAAAAAGGTAATACAAATCTTTATTTAAACACAGTAAACAAAAATTTGCCATAAATCATCCCCTTAATACACATACATCATTTAAAAAAAAAAATGTAAAACCTAATGCATCAGGACGCGCTGCCTATGATATAAACAGTACATCAGGAAAGTATCATAGCACTTAACTTTTTCCACATTTTGTTATGATTTACATTTTTTTTTAAATGAGGTTGTAACATAATTTTTCTCAAAATTCTACAAACAATATCCCATAATGACGACATGAAAGAAGTTTGTTTGAAATCTTTGCAAATTTATAAAAAAATATATCTATATTAAAAAAAAAAAAAAATGTACATAAAATTAGTATTTGGAGCCTCTGCCATGACTCCCAAAATTGAGCTCCTGTTTCCACCGATCATCTTCAAGGTGTTTCTACAACTTGATTGAGTCCATCTGTTTTTATAATGTTCAACAGTTAACAGTGCATGTCAGAGAACAAACCAAGCCATGAAGTCCAAGGAATTGTTTGTAGACCTCCGAGATAGGATTGTATGGAGGCACAGATCTGGGCAAGGGTACAACAACAACAAAATGTCTGCAGCATTGAAGGCCCTAATGAGCACAGTGGCCTCCATTATCCGTAAATGGAAGAAGTTTGGAACCACCAGGACTCTTCCTAGAGCTGGCTGCCCGACCAAATTGAGCGTTCGAGAGAGAAGGGCCTTCGTCAAGGAGGTGAACAAGAACCCAATGGTCACTCTGACAGAGCCCCAGCATTTCATTGTGGAGAGAGGAGAACCTTCCAGAAGAATAAACCATCTCTGCTGCACTCCACAAATCAGGCCTGTATGGTTAAGTGTCCAGACGAAAGCCACTCCATAGTAAAAGGCACAAGGCAGCCCGCCTGGAGTTTGCCAAAAGGCACCTGAAGGATTCTCAGACCATGAGAAACAAAACGGCCTGAATGGCAAGCGTCATGTTTCGAGGAAACAAGGCACCGCTCATCACCTGGCCAACACCATCCCCTACAGAGAAGCATGGTGGTGGCAGTTTCATGCTGTGGGGATGTTTTTCAGCGGTAGTAACTGGAAGACTAGTCAGGATCGAGGAAAAGATGAACGCAGCAATGTACAGAGACATCCTTGATGAAAACCTGCTCCAGAGCACTCTGGACCTCAGACTGGGGTGAAGGTTCATCTTCCAACAGGACAACAACCCTAAATACATAGCCAAGATAACAAAAAAAGTGTGCCAACAGAACAACTCTGATTGACCTTGAGTGGCCCAACCAGAGCCCAGACTTAAACCCGATTGAACATCTCTGGAGAGATCAGGTTGAATGGGGAGCGTACCGACGCACCCCATTTAACCTGATGGAGCTTGAGAGGTCCTGCACAGAAGAATGGGAGAAACTTCCCAAAAATAGGTGTGCCAAAAGACTTGAGGCTGTAATTAGTGCCAAAGGTGTTTCAACAAAGTATTGAGCAAAGGCTGTGTCTACTTATGTGAATGGGATTTTTTGGTTTAATAAAATTTGCAAAGGATTTCAAACAAACTTTTTTCACGTTGTCATTATGGAGTATTGTTTGTAGAATTTGAGGAAAAGTACCAGTTACTTACCGGTAGCTGGATTTCTGGGAAGTCTAACAGGACGGCACCCTGAGAGATGACTGGCTTTACCCGACAGGAAACACAATCAAAAAGAGGTTAAAAACCCGGCCCATCCCCGTGCTCCTCAGTTTGAGATAAAGTAATGAACCCACCAGTGCACGGGAAAAAAACACCAAAATATAAACCAATAATGTATCACAAGGGTGGGAAGTAGGCCTGCCGCCCTGTAAGACTTCCCAGGAATACAGCTACCGGTAAGTAACTGGAACTTTCTCAAGTTGTCTTCCAGGATGGCACCCTGAGAGAGAAGCAAGTAGCTTTAGGCCTACCTTAGGGCGGGACCACTGCCTGTAGGACCTTCCTACCGAATGACAAGTCCTGTGGCGACAGGAGTTCCACTCTATAGTGTCTTAGGAATGTGTTCTGGCTTGACCACGTCGCCGCTCTGCAAATCTGCTCCACCGAAGCTCCGGTCCTTTCTGCCCAGGAGGTTGCTAGTGACCGTGTGGAGTGTGCTTTAACTTTAGGAGCTGCCTTACCGGCTTGAACATAGGCTAAGGAAATGGTCTGCCTAATCCACCTAGAAATGGAGGCTCTGGACACCTGATGACCTCTTTTCTGACCAGAAAAATTAATCAACAGATGGGTAGAACGTCTAAACTCACTAACCCTCTCTAAATAAACTAATAGACAACGTCTAACATCCAGACAATGAAAGGAAGCTTCCTTTTCATTCTGGGGGTTTGAACAGAAAGAAGGGAGAACTATCTCCTGTGACCTGTGAAACTTGGTCACTACCTTAGGAAGGTACAGGGGGTCCTGGCTTAGAACCACCCTGTCCTCAAACAAAAAAACGGCTCCTTAATAGAGAGCGCCTGCATATCACCTATCCTCTTGGCCGTCGTAACTGCCAAGAGGAATGCAAACTTAAAGGAGAGTAACCTGATGGGGATACTGTCAATTGGCTCAAATGGAGCCTTGGTTAACTGATTCAAAACAAAAAGAAACATCTCAGGGCGGAACCCTAGAAATCCAAACTGGGGACAATCTATCTCTGGCTATAAGGAACCTTCTAACCGGGGGATCCAGGGATAGGCATCTATCCAAAAAAATACGACAAGGCTGCCACCTGAACTTTAAGAGTCCTTGTGGCTAGCCCATGGTCCACTCCGTCCTGGAGAAAATCTAGGATGACGAAGTCTCCTGCTGGGAAACCTGTCTCGCCGAACACCAGCGAGAAAAAACACCCCAGACCTTGGCATAAATACGCCTAGTGACCTCCTTCCTACTAGCCAGACAGGTGTCAATAACCTTCTCGGAGCAGCCCTTCTCCCTCGGGCTCCGCCTCTCAAGCACCAGGCCATCAACTTGAAGAAGCTGGGGTCTGGGTGACAGACCGAACCCTGCCGAACAAGGTCCGCCCGAACAGGGAGAAGGAGGGGAGGGGTCACCGTCCCGCGCTCTAGAGCGGAAAACCAGGTCCTCTTGGGCCACCAGAATTAGATTCCCTACTGCTAGGCTTAACCTCTGCAGGACTCTCGGAATCAGTTTCAGAGGAGGGAACGCATAGGCCAGATGAAACTTCCATACCTGGGCCAATGCGTCCACCCCCTCCGATCCGTGTTCCCAGGAGAGAGAGAAGAATCTCTTCACCTTCCTGTTTGCCCTGCGGGCGAAGAGATCCACCTCTGGGCTGCCAAAGTGCTGACAGATCAGACTGAAAACCTCTGTATTTAGTTCCCACTCCCCCTGGAGAATGGGAGGGCTCAAGTAGTCTGCCTCCAAATTGAGGGTCCCTTTCAGGTGTACTGCCGAAAGAGAGGGAATTCTCAGCTCTGCCCAGCCCAGGATCTCTAGCGACAACTCCAGACGGGTGCGGGATCTGGTGCCTCCCTGATGATTGAGGAAGGCTACCGTGGTCGCATTGTCTGAAAGAATCTGGCCCTCCCGGCCCAAAATTCTTTCCTCGAATGCCTTTAGAGCTTCTCCAATCGCTAAAAGCTTGAGGTAGTTTGAAGAGGCCCCCCTCTGTTGTTGGCTCCAGGAACCCTGGGCACGGAGCTCGTCCAAGTGAGCTCCCCACCCCCAGGCGCTGGCGTCTGTGGTGATCCTGACTGGATCGGTCTGACTCCACGAAAGACCTAACTGCAGGTTCTGTGGGAGAAGCCACCAGCCTAGTGTGAGCTTCACTGGGTCTGGGATGTTGACCCTGACATCTAGGGATTCTCTTCTTTCGTCCCAGGAGGAAAGGAGGAAGAAATTAAGGGGTCTGGAGTGGAGCTGCGCCCACGGGACCGCCGGGATACAAGAAGTCATTAGACCCAGCACCCTCATGATGTCCCTGAAGGAGGACTCTGCTCTCTCCCTCGTCGACCTGACCGCTGCCATGAGACCCCGGACTTGTCTTTGGGCAAAAAGAGCTTCTTCTCCAGGGAGTCTATCAGAAAACCTTAGATAAAGCTTCCTCTCCTGAAGGAGCAAGGATTTCTCTTTGTTGATAATGCAACCCAAGGACTCCAGGGTAGTCAAGACAGTGGTCAGGTCCGAAAGAAGGAGATCCCGACTCAGGTTGTACAGTAGCAGGTCGTCGAGATAGGGGACTATCGCTATCCCTTGCAAGTGCAGGAAAGCGATTGCCTCCGCCAGGACCTTTGTAAAGACCCTTGGACTGGATGTCAGTCCGAAAGGGAGGGCAGCAAATTGCCAATACTGCACTCCCTGGGCGGAGGCGATCGCAAACCTGAGGAACCTCTGATGACCCGAAAAAATTGGGACCAGGAGATAAGAGTCTCTTAAATCGATGGAAACCATGAATACCTCCCTCGGAAGAAGCCTCCTGAGGCTGTAGACATTCTCCATTCGAAACCTCTTGTGGAGGATAGAGGTATTCAGGGGTCTCAGATTGATAATCAACCAAAATTTCCCTGATGGCTTTGAAACCACAAAGATATGGGAGTAGACGCCCAAACCTCTCTGGTCCACAAGGACTGGAACTATAACCCCCTGCTGTGCGAGCTCTGCAACGTTTCGCAGAAGGCCTGCTGACTTGGGGGGGGGGGGGGTCTCTGGGTAAGTGAGTCAAAATACATTTCTGAGGGGGAAGCTGACGGAACTCTAGATTGTAACCCTCCCTTACAATCTGGAGAATATGGGGGCTCTGTGTAATACTCTCCCACCTGGGAAGGAATTGGGAGAGTCTTCCCCCGACCTTCTCGTCATTTGGAATCCTTGTCATTGGGTTTTGTGTTGGAAAAAAGGATACCCCCTTTTTGTTTGTCCTTCCCAACACCCCAGCGTGTCTATTGTTCGGGGCCTTCTCTCTGAAGGACGGCTCCTACCTCCAAGTCCACCCTGGGGGCCTCGAAAGGGTTTTTTCCTGTTCTGTCTAGGCTTAGACGGAAAACGTACCCCCTTTTCTGAGGACCTAGTCAAGGCCTGGTCCAGGCCTGTACCGAAAAGAAGGGAGCCCTCGAAGGGAAGACTACACAGGCGGTTCTTGGACGTAAGATCCCCGTTCCACATCTTAACCCATACTGCTCTCCTAGCAGAATTGATGAGGGCTCCCATCTTTGCGGTAGAACGCACCGTCTCTACCGCTGCATCAGCTAAATAAGCTACTGCACTCCCTATGAGTTGCAGGGAATCCAAAATTTCCTTAGATTTTGGTACCTGGGACACATGTTCCATCAACTTGGAGATCCAAGAATCTGCGTTCCTAGCAATGCAAGCAGGGCTCAAGGCTGCCGCATTAGCCTCCCAGGCCCTACGCAAGGAAGTCTCAGCCCGCCGATCCATAGAATCTTTTAAGTTGCCTGCGTCCTCAAAGGAGAGGTCAGACTGCTTTGAGACCTGTGCGAGGGGGGCGTCTAATTTAGGCATCTTAAAGAATTTAGACTCCTCTTCTTCCTTAAAGGGACAACGCCGCTTCCAAGTCTTGTACCTCAACAGCTTTTTCTCTGGTTCGGCCCACTCCCTAAGGATGATGTCCTTGAGGGACTGGTGTACCTGAATAGCCTTAAATTGAGACTTAATTAACCCTTGGTACAATTTATCCTGTGTGGAAACCTGTTCCATTGGCTGTGGTATCTCCTCGGAGGCATAAATTGCCCCAAAGAGACTCTCCATCTCGTCGGCAGAAAATATATATCTGCCTGTCCTAGCATCCTCATCTTCCTCCTCCGCCTGACTATCTGCCAAACCCTCCTCCTGAGGGGGGGATCTCTGAGTCCTCAGAGTCTGATACCAAGGACCGAGTATAGAACTTCCGTGCTAGGACTGGGTAAATGGGCTGCTGCCCCCTGTGTGGCCTCCCGAAGGTAGGCTGGGTAGAATGGAGGCAAGTTAGGTGTACAGGGTAGTGGCGCTGCTTGGGTGTGGTATTAGTATGTCCTTATGTTTAACCAAACTGGTGATAAATGAGTGATAAAGTGTCGGGTACCTTTGTGCGGCAGGCTCATATGTGGAGCCTCCAATGAGATTTGGTCCCCTTATAATAAATATTGGTGAGGTGACGAGAAAGAGTTGAAATAAGCCCTCCAATGGGCTGAAAAATATATATAAAAGAGTGTGGGTAGGCTAGGAACGTGTGACTGGGGCAGGTCAGCCCACTAAGTGTCCCTCCTAAACCTCCACTGAGGTGCAAAAGTGGCAAATGGTGAATGTGGTGAGCCACATTAATTGAAACAAACACAATGGTAAGTGCCAATGTGAAAAGTAAAAGTAAAAATAAAAATGCAAGTACAAATAGGATATGTGAGGAGACCTCCTAGTAGTGCACTATAGTGAATCAACCTTATGTGAATTATGCAATCAAGTAGCTAAAATTGTGGAGAAAAAAAAACAGCAAAAAATGTTCCACAATCAGCTGGTTAAACAGATAGAATCACCCTTGTATGAATTATGCAATCAAGTTTCTAAAAATATGGAGAAAAAAAAAAACAACAAGATTCCACCTTCAGCTGGTTAGACAGATATAAAGTTCATATGTGCAGTATTCCCTGTAGTTGGGCGACCTTAAAATAGGGTTTATCCACGCTTCCAAAAATTATATAGCAGTCCCCAGTCCAATGTATAAACAGCGGCTGGTGCAGTATATGGTGGATGACCAGCTATTGACGCCTCAATTCCCAACTGTGGACATCAAGCGAGATCCGTATTCCCCCCACCTGGGTCCCCACACACCGGATCGAAGTCCCCCCAAGGGGGTGTAGAGCCTTATGGGATCAGTGGGCCGTGTTGGTCGCTTACCAGCTGCTACCAGGCGGGGTCCTCAGTGGATCGTAGAGGTCTCGTTCAGTGTTACAAGTGATGAGCGTAAGAGGGAAACAGAGAAGGAGTCCACATAGAGTAGTAATCCCGGTACTCTGGGTATTTTGCACCTCAGTGGAGGTTTAGGAGGGACACTTAGTGGGCTGACCTGCCCCAGTCACACACGTTCCTAGCCTACCCACACTCTTATATATATTTTTTAGCCCATTGGAGGGCTTATTTCAACTCTCTCGTCACCTCACCAATATTTATTATAAGGGGACCAAATCCCATTGGAGGCTCCACATATGAGCCTGCCGCACAAAAGGTAACCGACACTTTATCACTCATTTATCACCAGTTTGGTTAAACATAAGGACATACCAATACCACACCCAAGCAGCGCCACTACCCTGTACACCTAACTTACCTCCATGATACCAAGGACCCCAGAGACTCCTGGCGGACTCTAAAAAAAATGCGAAGAAGAGGAACTTTCCTGAGAGGAGGGCCCTGCGGTGGGGGGGGTTCAGGCTCCTTACTTTTAAGGGACGACTAAAACTCTTTAAGTGTAGAAAGAATCTGAGATTGCACCTCAAGAAAATCTTTCATAATCTGAGAGGTCTCTTTCCCTGTTAACTTCTGAATGCACTTGGTACAGAAGGGTTTAGGGTGCTGTGAAGGTAGTCCTTATAATTGCAATAGCCACATCTTTTAAACCGGCTAGTGTCCTTAGATGAATGGCTAGCACCCCCCTGGGCAATGATGTTCTCCCCTAAGAAAGAAGGGATACACAGGAAGGCACACATAAATAACAGGGGGAAACACCCTGGGTCCCAGCCCGCCATACCCCTGCACAAAAGGTAGACTCACCCCCAGTGGCCTCCTCCGCAGCTAGGGCCAAGAGCGGCCGGTTGTCCCGCTCCATGATGAGGGAGGACAAGGGCGCCTCTCTCTCAGCTGCTGTGTGTGTGTGTGTGTGTGTGTGTGTGTGTGAGAGAGAGAGTGAGAGTGAGAGTGAGAGTGAGAGACTAGCCCCTGGAGCTCCAGGATAGCCACTATCCCTGGAGGCTCCAGCACTTAGGGGGGGTTCTTCCAGCTCACTAAGTGAGGCCCCCCTGAGTAAGAAGGGACCCCCTAGGCGGGACAATCCGACTAGACCCAGTGACTGTGGTCCAGCTCCCAGTGGGGGACCACCAGCCCCAGGCCTTAGGTCTGGAAAATAACAAATCGTTTCGCTGTGGGGAAACACAATCAAGAACTGAGGAGCACGGGGATGGGCGGGGTTTTTAACCTCTTTTTGATTGTGTTTCCTGTCAGGTAAAGCCAGTCATATCTCAGGGTGCCGTCCTGGAAGACGACTTGAGAAAAAACTATTGTAAGATTATTTTTTTTTTTTTACTACAGTAACAAAGAGGTGCAATAAAATGTGAGCTAAGCATGCCATGTCTGCCATCATATGTTTAAATGTCTACAACACAACAGTATAAATACGTTTTCATGGTTCAGAGTATGCTTATAAGAACTATGTTGTGTTAAGAATTATTAACATGGGGGACATTTATCAAGCGAATTAGTGACACAATTGGTTACTGCCCATGCCACCTGTGTAGCAGTCTAGGGAAAATAAATCACTGCTCTCTCCTCCCACATTCTTTCCACGGGGCTCTTGGGATGGATCAGAGCAATTCTCTGTGCTGGTGCTGGCCAATCAGAACTGCTGTGACTCAACTTAGAAGCTTGCAGACAGAGGGGGAGATCAGTGGAGATGCCCCAACCTCAGACCTCCAAAAATTGGCTGTATGGGCACTGACAGCTCATCAACCATGAAGGTAAGCCCAGCAGGATTTAGTAAGAGGTGGGGGAGAGTGTAGGGTGACACCGTTTCAATTTTTCTAAAAAAGTGAACTTACAGCTTAATGGGGTACATGTGCATATACCTGTAGAAGGTTGACCTGTACTCATTTTCTGTTGTACTAAATCTGAAGCTTACGGTTATGCAATAGGCAAAACAGAGTTTCATTGGGTTACACATTACATTTTAGATGATAACTAGGTCTATTTTACTGTGTTGCACAATAAATCAAGCATGCTAGTATTGGGTTAAATTAAACATAATTTAGAAGCACTGGTTACCTTAGATCTTGCAGATCATTGAGCTTCTTGTCCACAATGCTGGCTATTTGTCCGAGCAGTGGGCTTGAATACATGCCATGTTTTACCAAACAAACGGAAAACTTTGATAGTGAGCAAAAGTCTAAACTGTAACAAGGAACAGACAACTGAATTATCCAAAACAATACTAATCAGATTACATAGGAAAAAAAAAATCTTTAGAATGGCAAATGGCTTTGTCAACTGTAAATGTATTGTGAACTTATTACCCTTAGTCAGTTTCTAACTTCAGCTTGTTCACTTAAGCTTTGGCAATAAAACCTGGAAGCCGATTGGTTTCTATGCAGAGCTGCACCAGATTTTGCACACTCCAGTTTTAATAAATACAGTAAAACCTTGGATTGCGAGCATAATTAGTTCCAGAAACATGCTTGTAATCCAAAGCACTTGTATATCAAAGCAAATTTCCCCATAAGAAATAATGGAAACTCAAATGATTCGTTCCACAACAATTTATTCATAAGTCTTTCAGTTTTTTAGTCCATATAAAAAGATTATAGCAATGCGATAGGTTGTGTAACCATAAAATGTTAGAAGCAAAATCCAGCAGGAGATACAGAGTATTAAATAAAAGAGAGGCGCCTCTTAGTGTAGCAATAAGTTGCTAAATGTTGTACCTTCATTAAATGTAACCATATTGCTACACTACAGGCCTATACACACGATCTGACAACAACGGTCCGACGGATGCGTTTTGTCGGACAATCCGACCATCGGATAATTGTTGACAGTTTTTCATTGGACAAATGTTCGCTGTGCATGCTCTCAAACTTTCCAGCAACAAATGTCCGATGGAGGATAATACGGTCGTGTGTACTAAAGTCCAAAAAGTACAAACACGCATGCTTAGAACCAATGCTAAAAATCAGACAATAGCAGAAGTTTCCCAAAGGATGGCGGTAAAGAGCTGAAAAACCACGTGATTTGGTGAACATTGGCTGAACAAGTTCTGCCGTGTGTATGCATACCAAGTTCATGGCCAATGCCCATTCGGACCAAAATCCACAGAAAAGTCAGATGGAAGTCCGATCGTGTGTATGAGGCTTTAGAGGCGCCTCTCTTCTCTTTTATACTCAGTTGTGACACGACGCTACTTGTATATCAAGACATCGCTTGTATATCAAGTCAAAAAATATTAAAAAAATTGTACTCGTCTTGCAAAACGCTCTCAAACCAAGGCTGTTTCTTTTTGTATCTTTGTATGTCTTCATCTGCAGATCAAAGGGATGAACAAATGTTCGTTTAACCTCTTATTAACCCTTAATTTACTCTAATCAGCCTCAACTTCATATTCTCCTCCATTTAATTATTATTTTCCTGCCTTTACAACCCCTTGAACGGGTGAACTATACCTTTATATTTATTCTATTCTGTGTTTTTTGTTGTCAAATATGTTCTGGACTATTGTTGTTTGTCCATTCTTGCACTATTGAAAATTTTCAATAAAAATAATTTAAAAAAAAAGAAAAGAAGAAACTGGGAAAAGAAAAAAGTGCACTCATCACTGCCAGAACACAGGTTTCGGTCTCTCTCAAAAAAGGAATCCGAAAGGCATTTTATCCAGGGATCCCAGATTTTCTCAAAAAAGGCCATTCTGTCATGTAGAATCGCTGAAAAACATTCATTTATCATAATGTCAATTTAGCCTTTAAGAGATCAAACAGGATTATGGGATGAATCCCAGGATTTTCGAAATGTTTTATTTTTTTTGGTTTTCAGAATTTTTGATTTTTTTCCCATTTGTTTAGCAAAAAAAATAAAATTCAATATATATGTAGATAACGTATTCAAAAGCTCCAGTGTTGCCATATAGAGAGGGAGAGGAAAGAACACTCATGGTGCAGTATTTCAAATAAATTTTAAAAAGAAGGTTCTATTGCATTTAAAGGGATCAGCATGTACTGTATAGGAATCGCTGGTTTGCTCTCCACCTGCGCAGCAGCTGACCGGAAATGATGCATCTTAAACACCATGAATTTACGAAGATGTATTTGTTAATTCACTATGTATTAAAGTGCTAGGGTATATTTATGTTACAAAATGATGCCTTCGTCCCATTGAAATATTGTAAAGAAAAGGGAGGCTGTATTGGACTATAATGGCATCGTATGAGCAACTGATAGACAGTCAAATTTATAATGTAAAATATTTTTATTACAAAGTAAGAGTTTTACTTTGTAATAAAAATATTTTACATTATAAATTTGACTGTCTGTCTATCAGTTGCTCATACAATGCCATTATAGTCCAATACAGCCTCCCTTTTCTTTACAATGTTAATTCACTATGGTGATATGTAATTTATGATATAAGAGCGTAGGTCCTTTGTTTCCTTTCACTGTACAAATATTGCATAGTTAGTACAGCAAGATCCTCTGTTTTCGTTCAAGAAAAGAAAAAAAAAAACTGCCTGCGTGTACCAGGCTGGACTTCAATCATTTATGTGTATGTTCATTTCTATGACAAGGTGGATTGTAGGGAACAGTAGTTTACAAAAGGAAAGAGAACATTGTTTATACTGTCCTTTCAGCTCACATGCAATGACAAGACAAAAAAAAAATATATATATATATATATATATATATTAGTGCTGTCAAACGATTAAAATTTTTAATCGCGATTAATCGCATTAATGTCATAGTTAACTCACGATTAATCGCTCTAATTTATGACGAATTTCCCCACAAATATCGCACAATTCTGCAAGTGATTATAATTTATTATCTCTGTTTTCTAGCTGATCTAAAACCATTTTTGACATAAAGGGACACTTTTGGACAATCTACAGTTTTTCAGGCAGAAAGAATAGTTTTTATTTTATAAAAGAACATGTAGGGCACTGGGCAGATCACTAGGGACAAGGGGTGTGTGTATTTTTTACATACAGTACTATAATCTATAAGATTACAGTATACTGTGTGTATTGTGTTTGTTTACTTTTTTAAATTTGGCGCCGTTCTCCGCTCCCGTGCGTCGTAACGTCGCAGGGAACGGAGCTCGGCGGCACACAGGCACTGTGAATCGAGCGAGGAGGACCCGCCGAGCGAGGAGGACCCGCCGAGCGAGAAGGACCCGCCAAGCAAGGAGGACCCGCCAAGCAAGGAGGACCCGCTCGATCACACAGCGGGGTGGCATCGCTGGATCCAGGGACAAGGTGAGTAACTTGTCTGTGAATCCAGCGAAAAGGTAAGCCGCGCCGCGCCGCGCCGCTGCACACTCTGCATGTCCACCCGAGGGCTCCTGCGTTAATCGCGCGACAAAAATATTGACGGCGTTAACATGGGTTTGCGTTAACGCCGTTAATATCGCGTTTAACGCACAGCCCTAATATATATATATATATATATATCTCAACAGATATTCTCTGCATTTTCTAAAAATGGTCTTAGGCACACGATCAGTCAAAACCGATGAAAACGGACTGAAGGTCCGTTTCATTGGTCCAAACCGATCGTGTGTGGGCACCATCGGTCAGTTAGCCTTTGGTCAAAAAAAAAAAATAGAACTTGCTTTAAAATTTGACCGATGGACGCCTGACCAATGGGTCAAAACCGATCGTTAGTATGCAAAGGCATCGGTCAAAAGGCCACGCATGCTCAGAATCAAGTCGACGCATGCTTGGAAGCATTGAACTTCGTTTTTTTCAGCACGTCGTGGGTTTTACGTCACCGCATTCTGACAATCTTTTTTTTTAACCAACCGTCAGTCAGCTTCATCGGTTAACCGATGAAACGGTCCTTCAGTCCGTTCTCATCGGATGGACTGACCGTGTGTACAGGGCTTTAGCCTTAAAAAAGAATGCAGGCACCACATCTATGGACTGGTAAAGCGCAACATGATACATTTTTGTTTTGGGGTTTAGATACTTTAAAACAGTGGTCTCAAAGTACCGGCCCGCGGGCCATTTGCGGCCCGCGGACCAGTTATAAATGGCCCGCAGGCAGGGTGGAAGTGGGGGGAGCAAAGAGTAAAAAAAAAAAAAAAAAAAAAAAAAAATTTTTTTTTTTTTTTTTTTGAGCTGGTGCTATCTGGTGGTGAGCCGTTGGTATTACAAGTTATTACCACCAGATGTGAGCTGGCGCCATCTGGTGGTGGCCGTTGGTATTACAAGTTAAGCATTACAAGTTAAACAGCAATTCTAATGTCATTTTACACTATTTTCACTGCCATCTTCTTCCCTCTAATTAGAACCCCCAAACATTATATATATTTTTTATCCTAACACCCCAGAGAATAAATTGGCGATCGTTGCAATACTTTCTGTTACGCCGTATTTGCGCAGCGGTCTTACAAGCGCACTTTTTTGGGAAAAAATTACACTTTTTTTAATTAAAAAATAAGACAACAGTAAAGTTATCCCCATTTTTTTTTTAATATTATGAAAGATAATGTTACCCTGAGTAAATTCATACCCAACATGTCACGCTTCAAAATTGCGTCCGCTTGTGGAATGCCGACAAACTTTTTTACCCTTTAAAATCTTCATAGGTGACGTTTAAAAAAAATCTACAGGTTGCATGTTTTAAGTTACAGAGGAGGTCTAGTGCTATAATTATTGCTCTCGCTCTACCAATCGCAGCGATACCTCACATGTGTGGTTTGAACACTGTTTACATATGCGGGCGCTGCTCGCGTATGTGTTCGCTTCTGCGCGCAAGCCCGTCGGGACGGGGTGCGTTTGCTGGCTCCTAGATTCCAAGCAAATTTGTCAAACCCTGCCTTACACCAGTGCTGGTGGTAATAATGCGCTCGCTGACACCAGTGCTGGGGGTTAATAATGTGTTCGCTGACACCAGTACTGTTGTTTTTGAAGTTTGAAAGTTTGCATGCGGCCCCCCATGGCATATGAAAACTTGTCTTGTGGCCCTCAGGTAATTTGAGTTTGAGACCCCTGCTTTAAAACATACCTTTCTAGTCTTTTCCAAACTTCCACAACCAACTGCTGCGCCAGAGTGTGATGGCCCTTCATTCCAAGCCTTGAAATAAAAATAAAAACAAATTATGTGCAAATATATATACATACATACATACATACATTATATATATATATATATATATATATATATATATATATATATATGTGTGTGTGTGTGTGTGTGTGTGTGTGTGTGTGTGTGTGTGTGTGTGTGTGTGTGTGTGTGTGTGTGTGTGTGTGTGTGTGTATATATATATTAATTACACACACACACACATACATATATATGTGTGTGTGTGTGTGTGTGTGTGTGTGTGTGTGTGTGTGTGTGTGTGTGTGTGTATGTATGTATGTATGTATGTATGTGTGTGTGTGTGTGTGTGTGTGTGTGTATGTGTATATATATACATACACATACATATATACACACACACACACATATATATATATATATATATATATATATATATATACACACACACACACAAAAAAAACAAACACACGCTAAAAGTTGACTCAGTTGAATCAAATGTTTGTAAGCTTTACCTTACAGCAGAATATAAAGTGTCCACCAAGTCTTTGTCCTTCATACATCTGACTTTATTTTCTGCTAAGCCACGAAGAGCAATAAATTCCGGGTGACTCTGGATCTCCTCGAGGTTTCGTCTCCCATTTTTTTCTTTCTGAATTTGCCACAACAACCTGATTGCAAAGCTGACATGATTGACAGACAGTAAAGGTTTATTGAACGCAACAAGTTGGAATAACTGAGATTCATGCGTGCAATGCTTCAGCTGCTCCAGCAGCGCGTCTGAACTTTTACTACGGGTCTGAATGAAGCGCAGTGAAAATTGCAAAGTCCTGCTGCAGCGGAACATGTCTGGGCTACAGGGAGACAGTCTTATAAGATCCAGTAGAACGGAACATTCATTTTGCTGTACTGCAATCTTCCAAGCTTTAAATTCATGGATATGTTTAGGTCTTGTGAGAATGCTTCAAATGTATCTACCTGGAAAGAAAAGGATAATGAAGAGTTCAATGGGCTTCATAATAGTTATAATAAACACTGAGCGATCCTGCCAGGAAGCTGTCATCTGTACTGTGCCAATCATAAATGACCAAGGCATTCCATGCCCAGCAGCCGCACACAAACCTGCAGGGAACGCCTCGTCCGCGTAAGCGACTGTTTCTTGGCGGTTTTGCTCAGGTGAGTTTGAACCAGGATCTGACCACGCCAGAGCTAATCCAAAGCAGAGAGGTGACATAGGAAGCCAAATTTCCTAAAGAGGAACTTTACCCTGCCTGTGTTATTTTATTGTTCTTTCCTCTATTACCCGATATCCTCGGTTACTCTTAAAACACATACCGTATTTATTGCGGTATAACGCACTCCCGCGTATCCCGCGCACCCCTAAAGTGGCCCCCAATCCTGTGGAAAAAACGTTTTTTTTTTGTACTTACAGTTTTGGTGTCTTGCGCGGCGGCCTCGTCGGGTCCGGCGTCCTTCTGTGGCTTCGGGTGTCCTCTTCGGCGGGTCGGGTGTCCTCTTCGGCGGCGTCCCCGCTCCGAGTTTTGAATACTGCGCCAACATATACAGAGCGCAGTACACTCGTGTATTGTCGGCAATGCTCGGCTACCCACGCTGACGTCCTGGACGTGAGCGCGGAAGGAGCCGAGACTGCCCGACTATACCCGAGTGTACTGCGCTCGGTATATGTCGGCGCAGTATTCAAAACTCAGCACGGGAAAGCGGGTATCGGCGTATACCGCGCACCCACGATTTTGCCCTGATTTTCAGGGCAAAAAAGTGCGCGGTATACGCCGATAAATACAGTACTTACACATCCAGCAAATCCAGCGTTGTCCTGCTGTACTCTGCCAAAGACCACCATGCCACCATCTGCTTTGCTTGTGTCATCGGGAGCCAGCTGTCTCTTCTGGGTCTTTGCAGCCAACCTACTGATGGCACGCACACTGTGTTCTAGATTGCCTTAAAGAGGATTCAGGCACCTGGAGGGATGTTATTCTCACCTAGACAAGAAAACCAGAAGAGCAAGCTTTGGTCCCAAAAAAGGTATTACAAAAAAATAATTATTATATATTTAATATTACACACACACACACACGTTTTTTATTAAAAAGAGGGACTAAAGAAGCAGGATTTTTCAAAAAAGAAAAAGTGAGTGAAGGTCACCTTTAACCACTTGCCTACTAGGCATCTTTACCCCCTTCCTTCCTGCCAAGGCACATTTTCAGCTTTCTGTGCTGTCACACTAAAGGCCCAAACACACGATCGGACATGTTTTATCGGACAATCCGACCATCTCTATGCTCCATCGGACAATTGTTGTCGGAATTTCCATGGACAAATGTTCACTGTGCATGCTCTCAAACTTTCCGACAACAAATGTGTTGCGTCTGATCATCCGATCGTGTGAACACAAGTTCATCGGACTAAAATCCAAAAGTACAAACACGCATACTCAGAACCAATGCTAAACATCAGACAACAATAGCAGAAGTTGCCCAAAGGGTGGCGGTAAAGAGCTGAAAAACCATGTGATTTGGTGAATGTTGGCTGAAAATGTTCTGCCGTGTGTATGCAGAACAAGTTCATGGCCAACGCCCCTTCGGACAAAAATCCACGGAAAAGTCTGATGTTAGTCCAATCGTGTGCATGAGGCTTTTGAATGACAATTACGTGGTCACGCAACACTGTACCCATATGAAATTTTACATTTTTTCATACACATAGTTTTTTTGGTGCCATTTAAATCACCACTGGGTTCTTTTATTATTTGCTAAACAAAACAAGTGAAAAAAGATCAAAAATGTTTAAAAAAAAAAAACTTTTCATAGTTTGTTATAAAATTTTGCAAACAGGCAATTTTTCTTCTTCACTGATGGGCACTGATGAGGCGGCACTGCACTGGTAATCAGGACACCGATAATAAAAAAAAAAAAAGTTGCCTTTGGTTCTGAAGGCATAAGGTTTTTTTACCTTAAAGGATAGGTTCACCCTTGAGAACATGTTACATGTTCTACCCGTTTTTAGGGTGGAAAATAGAACATGTTCCCACTCCCGCAGACGCTACCCGCTTCTAGTGACAGCAAGTGGGGTATCTTCTTCCCCTGCTTGCTGTCTATTATTTTATTTATTTTTTTAAAGCCTGCCTGGCCACGTTATTTACTCACAGAGTTCTGTGAATGGGAAACTACAAGTACCAACAGCCTTTGCGGCTTGCAGTTCTCAATGAACGACCATGGCGTTGTTGAGCGCTCTGGTAGTTCGCTCTTCCTGTATGAGGTATGAGCAGTTACCACTGCTATAACACTGATAAGTCTGCAGGAGTTCTGCATGGCACCCTCAATCTGCTGATGCTTTACAGGCTCCATGTAAAAAAATAATATATGCACATTTTTTTTACCTGCAAACAGATGTGCATTTATTTATTTTTTAAAAGGTGAACTTTATGCATTATATTATGCAGTAAAGCGGAGTTCCTCCCGTTTTTTCGTTTATTAAAAGTCAGCAGCTACAAAAAGCATAGCTGCTGAATTGTAATAAACCGACACTTACGGTCCAGCGATGCGGCCACCCGGAGGCTCACCTGCGCCATCATAGCAACTGTGGGAACCCGGTCGTGACAACTTACGGCTTCACAGCTGAGCGCGCACTGCGCATGCGCGATCTGCACTGCGCTATGCTATTGGCCAGCCGATCTTCTGGGACCTGTGTTGTGTCACAGGAGATCACTGGCAGGGAGGGGCCACCTAGGGCGAGAGGAGGAGTTGCCTAGGTGGCCAAAATAAGGAAGTAGGGAGTGGGACAGGAAGTCCCTCTAAAAATAAGGTGCACACTCTCCCCTCAAAAAATGGCATGTCAGGGGGCGAGTAGTGCTTAAAGCGGAAGTTCCACTTTTGGACCAGTTTCAGCAGACATGTTCGGTCGTGTGTACGAGGCCTCAGGGATCTGAGAAGAGGACAATCAGGGCTGCTCTGTGCAAAACCATTACACAGAGCAGGTAAGTATAACTTGTTTAGAATCACTTTAAGATGTACTATCAACCAGTGACTTTGCTGTATTATTTAAAACAATCTTAATGGGTAATTTAGGGGGTCATTTAAATCACAATCTCTGCATTCACCGTGCGTTTCAGCATGTGTGTTTGCAAAGCATTTGCGGTACGATTTTGTAATAATTTTTTTCATTTCAATTCATTTTATTTACTAAATTGCATTGTCATGCACACGTGAGCATTCATGCAAGTTTAGTGCATTTCGGTGCAGAGAAATGCCGTATTCTGTACTTCTTTTAGATGGCGTACACTATCCCTAGATGTCCTATTAATTTGTTTTTGTGAATGTAAAGGAGATTGTACAGAGATTGTATAGTGTATGGCCAGCTTACTACAGAAAGCAGTAGTCTTTATCTGCAACTTATTGGCAGAGGACAGTCTGTTTATCAGGCACTGGAGCTGCTTTATCATAAAAAAAACAGCAACAACGAGTGTATGACCATGCATAGCAATTTGTATCATGACAGGATTATGATATCTTAAAAATTATTTTATAGGATTTTCCCTGGATATCATTAAATTAGCGCTGTGATTATAAAAAAAATAGAAGACACTCATTATGTTCAGTATTTTGGAATACTTACAAATACATGCAGACTTCCCAGTTATTGCAGAGTAGCATGGAAGATGGGATCTCTGACAGCAGAAGCATGCACTAACTAGTCTGGCATTCACTTCCTGTTCCACATCTGATGTCATTGAAAGTCATGCAGCAAACTGTCACACAGAGTTACTTTCCAAATATATACAGAACACTAGTTTAAAAAAATGTCTGCTAAACAATAAAAGAGATCCCCAATACCTTACAGCAGAATCCTCTAACTTCCAATAGTAAACTACTGCATTCAAAACCTTCCACCACCGCATACTTCCTGAGCCAAGCCTCACTCTGAATTCAATTTCCTCCCTTGTCTAGAGCCAAGCCTCACTCTGAATTCCCTTTCCTCCCCTTGTTAGAACCAAGCCTCATTTTTACTTTACTTCCCTCCCCTGTCTAGAATCAAGCATCGCTTTGCATTTACATTTCGCTCTTCCAAAACCAAGCCTCATTCTGAATTCTCCTTCCTCTCCTGTCTAGAGCCAAGCCTCACTTTGAATTCCCTTTCCTCCCATGTCTCTAGCACCAAGGACGTTTCGTTGCCTCCATCTTGCTACACCCTGCAATCCTTCACACTAACAATATACGAAGAGGAGGGCAAGCAGACATCTTGTAACACCCAACGGAGTTTTGCATTTCACAGTTATTTTTAACAGTAAACGGAGCTTAGAAGATGAAATACAGTATTTAGAAATCCGACGGACTGTTCAGCTGTTGAATTTTAAAATCAGCTGCAAACCTGCTGATCTCACATGAAAAAAAAAAAAAATCGCAATAAGCGACTGGTTTGCGCAAAGGTTATAGCGCCTACAAAATGGGGAACAGAATTATGATTTTTTTTTATTCGTTTTTTTTTTTACTAGTAATGGCGGCGATCTGCGATTTTTATTGAGACTGCGATATTGCGGCGGACGTATCGGACACTTTTGACACAAATTTGGGACCATTCACATTTATTCAGCGATCAGTGCTATAAAAATGCACTAATTACTGTATAAATGTGACTGGTAGGGAAGGGGTTAACACTAGGGGGTGAGGAAGGGGTTAAATGTGTATCCTGGGTGTGTTCTAACTGTGTGGGGGGAGGGGGGTGACTGAGGGAGGTGACCGATAGAGTTGCCACCTCATCCCTTTAAAAAGGAACACATATGAATTACACAGGTTCTGAGGTTAATTTAATGCAGGTAAGGCACCAAATGAGTCTAATTACCACCTTAATTAGCCACAGAACCTGTGTAATTAATATGTGTTCCTTTTTAAAGGGATGAGGTGGCAACCCTAGTGACCGATGCTGTGTCCCTATATACAAGGGACACAGATCGGTCTCCTCTCCTCTGACAGCACGTGGAGCTCTGTGTTTACACACAGAGCTCCACGTCCCTGCTGTGTAACCGACGATCGCGTGTACCTGGCGGACATCGCGGCTGCCAGGTACACGCATCGGCTCTTCGGCGATGCGCCGGGACAGTGTTTACACGCTGCGCGCCCCCCAGTGGCGCGCGCGGGTAATGCACATAAAAGGACGTCTAAAGACGTCCACTCGGCACTTGAGAGCCACGCTGTGGACGTCTTTTGTCTATAGCGCGGGTCTCAAGTGGTTAAAAGTCAGCAGCTACAAATACTGCACCTGCTGACTTTTAATAATCGGACACTTAACTGTCCCAGAGTCCAGCGATGCGGGGGACGAAGCCCCGCACTTCTCCCCATACTCTCCATTGTCACTGTGGGCGCCCGGTAGGACGGTAAGACGGGGGACACGACGCACGTGGCAGGCAGGCACGATCCACGCCGGCCACCTGCGGGCATGAGACACAGCATGTAAACACACAAATCCCTGTTTAGTCAGAGGAGAGGAAACATATTGTTTGTTCCTACTAAGTTGGAACAATGATATGTCTCCTCCTCCAGTCAGTCCTATCCCCACACAGTTAGAACACATCCAGGGAACACACATTTAACCCCTTGATCACCCCCTAGTGTTAACCCCTTCCCTACCAGTGACATTTACACAGTAATCAGTGCCTTTTTCTAGCTCTGATCGCTGTATAAATGTCAATGGTCCCAAAAATGTGTCAAAAGTGTCCAAACTGTCTGCCGCAATGTCGCAGTCACGATAAAAATTGCAGGTTGCCGCCATTACTAGTAAAAAAAATAATAATAATAATAAAAATGCCATAAATCTTTCCCATAGTTTGTAGATGCTATAACTTTTGCGCAAATCAATCAAGTTTCGTTTATTGCGATTTTTTTACCGAAAATATGTAGAAGAATATATATTGGCCTAAACCGATGAAGATTTAAAAAAAAAAAAAAAAACATTTTTGGGGGGGATATTTATTATAGCAAAAAGTAAAAAATATATATTTTTTTAAATTGACACTCTTTTTTGTTTATAGCGCAACCAAAAGAAAGCTCAATATTTGGGGAAAAAACTCACATTTTATTTAGGTACAGCATTGCATGACTGCGCAATTGTCAGGTAAAGCGACGCAGTGCCAAATTGTAAAAAGTGCTCTGGTCAGGAAGGGGGAAAAATGTTTCGGGGCTGAAGTGGTTAAAGAGAAAAACAACGGTGAAATGCATGAAAACTGCATGCAAAAGCGCATCAAACTGCAGTTTAAAAATGTCCTGGAAAAATCAAGCGCAGCCTGCATAAATGTGAACCTAGACTTAGGAATTGGTAACTGTAATATATAACATTTTTGGTTCTAGGTTTAATACCCCACTAAATAATTTTTGTTGAGACAGCCAAAGCTATCTTTTGTTGGTATTTAAAGCGGAGGTTCACCCTAAAACAATTATATACCATTCCATCCAGCATACTGCCGACATGTACAGTACGCTCTTTTTTCTTTTTTTTTTCGCTGTACATACCATTTAATCGTTTTTCTTTTCAGACTCCCGCGGGGAATAGGCGTTCCTATGAAGAGGCGTAGATGATTGACGTGCGGCTAAGGCGCATCACGCGTTCCGAAAATAGCCGGACTGGGACTCGGCTCTATACGGCGCTATACGCTATAGCCGATTCCTTGTTCGGCTATTTTTGGAACGCGACACGCGACTCTTCGTCCAGAATCTGCAGAAATGGTGTATAAGGAGGATCTGCTGGATCCCTATCACAGAGATCATAAAGGCTCAGCGAGTCTCCACAGGGATCCACAGCAACCGATCGTTTCTCCTCTAATCCGATCCGATCTTCCTCCACCAAAGGCGTCTGGACCAAGTGCATGTGATCGTACCACGGACAGGATTACTCCCGACGAATAGAAATCACTCCCAGCACAGGACGTATTGTAGAAGGGTATGGTAGGGGGAAGAAATAAAAAGCTTCTTGGTGCAGTATATCAAAGATAAAACGTCCCTTTTGCCATTTTGCCTCCTATCCCTGTCGAAGCCTCATATGGAGAAATGCAGCGTCGGGTGGAGCAACATTATCTGACGTCACCATGCCCCCAGATGACTGTCTCGAGCCACGGCTGGATGACAGCAGTGTTTCTTAAACTGTTTTACTACTTGGAAAAGTTTGTTTGGATGTCAGTACCCTGAATATCAAAATAAAGGGACGTTTTATCTTTGATATACTGCACCAAGAAGCTTTTTATTTCTTACCCCTACCATACCCTTCTACAATAAGTCCTGTGCTGGGAGTGATTTCCATTCGTCACAGAGTCACAGAGTTTCCAAAACAAATGTTCGATGTGAGCTTTTGGTCGGATATTCCGACCGTGTGTATGCTCCATCAGACATTTGCTGTCGGAATTTCCGACAGACCCAGGGACGTTGTATGCCACCTGCATCGCTACTCTCACAAGGAGCTTATTCTTTGGAAAGCATGGGAGGTAGGTAAGATTAACTTTGATGGGGCCTCTGTGAAAATACTACCAGGTCTGTCCAGGGCTACTCTGCAATGTAGGGCATTGCTGCTTGGGCAGCTGAGTTGTACATATAGGTGGGGTTTTACCATCTCGCTGACTGTGAGGAAAGGTCCATCTTCCTTTGCCCTGTTTCACCCTGCTGACCTGCCAGATCTGTTCACCTTCTTGGAGATAGATGCCTTTCCAATCCCAAATTGCCTGCAAACCCCTGTTGAGACCATCGCAACGAACTGCTTCTTCTGTTGCTCTTCCAACACCCCTTCTCAACAGCATGTGCTTTGTCAAATTACATTCAGCTTCTGCTGGATATAATTATGACGTTGCTTCAATAAAGGCTTGATAAGTGCATCAGCAGTCATCTCCTCTGACGGGCAGTATTGCATGTCAATAACATCTTGCTCTTGATTTTCCCTCAACAGGTGTCACTTGACCTCAATGTGTTTGGTTCTAGAAATGACCCTTTCTGATTGCGTAAGCTTTATACATCCCTGGTTGTCTTTCAAAATGGGAATTGGTTTTTACATGTATACCCCACTGTCCACAAAAAGTTGACAAATCCATACTGCTTCTTGAAATGTGTGTGCTGCTGCAATGTTACTTGATTTCGATTAGACCAACTTATGGTTCCTTCCCCATAGTGGAAGATGAATTCACTTGTGGATTTGCGGTCTGTACAGCCCCCCGGCCCAATCAGCATTCACATATCCGACAGTTTTGAATCTGATGTTGATGGTAGCCGTAACTTCATCTGAGATGTTCCTTTGAGGTATTGCATCACTCTTTTTATTGCATTCTTGCCACGCTGACAGGGAGCTGAGACTTTCCTGCATAGTATGTCCACTGCTGCAGCTATGTCTGGTCTTGTCACAGTGGAAAAATAAAGCAGCTTAGTTACCAATTGCTCTGTGATACATGTCATTGTAGCAAGTTTTCTGCTTCATTGCTCTTTTGATAGCCTGGTTCCATAGACGTTTTCACTTCCTATGCATCTTTCATATGGAATTGTTCCAAGATTTAAGAGATTTTCTGAGACTGGTTGAGAATTTCCTTTCAGCTTGTAAACTGATTGTAATCGACTTCTTGTTCAAAACAAGTTATAATGTCATCAACATAGATAAGGATGTATATCCATCTGTCTTTTTGATTTCTGGAGTAGAGACAGGGGTCTGCTTTACTTCTTAAAAATCCCTCTCTGGTAAGTACTTTTGCTTTCTCATTCCACAACCTTGCAGATTGTTTAAGACCGTAGATGCTCATATGAAGTTTATACACAAGGTGGTCTCCTTGTTCAAACCCTGGTGGTTGTTCCATGTAGAGATCTTCCTTAATGTCTCCATATAGGAAAGCAGTTTTTATGTCTAGGTGTTTGACTTGCATGCCCTTCCCGGCTGCAACGTTAAGGCCCCGTACACACCATAGAATCCATCCGCAGATAAATCCCAGCAAATGGGTTTCAGCGGATAGATCCTATGATGTGTACACGCCAGCGGATCTGTTTCCGCGGATATATCTCCCCTGGGATGGATTCCAGCAGATCGAATATTTGCTGACATGCAGAACATATCCATCTGCTGGAGTCCATCCCAACGGATGGATCCGCTGGTCTGTACAGACTCACCGGATCCATCCGTCCGAAGGGATCCCCCGCATGCGTCGTAATGATTCGACGCATGCGTGGAATTCCTTATATCACAGCGTCGCGCACGTCGCCGCGTCTTAATCGCGGCGACGGCGCGACACGTCATCGCCAGAGGATTTCGGCGCGGATTTCAATGCGATGGTGAGTACACTCCATCGCATTAAAATCTGCTGAAATCCTCAAGAGGATTTATCCACGGACCGTATTCGCGGATAAATTCTATCGTGTGTATGGGGTATGGGTGTGTATGGGGCCTAAGAAGCGCTCTGATGGTGGAGTGTTTTACAACGGGAGCGAATGTTTCATCATATACTTTACCGAATTTCTGGGAGTAACCCATGGCAACTAGTCGGGCTTTGTATTTGTGGCTATTTCCTTCTGTGTTTGACTTTACTTTGAACGTCCACTTACTTTCTATGGTTCTGTGGTTAGGAGAGAGCTCTGAGAGTGTCCAGGTTTTATTTTCTTGCTCTGACTCTTGCACATGTTTGTTTTGATCGACCTTTTCTTCTGGTTTGTTTGGCATATCCACTTCATAGCTTTCAGAGATTGGTGTTTTTGGTAAAATGCTCTCATCAAAATAAACACTATGGCCCTGATTCACAAAGCACTTACGCCGACGTATCTACAGATACGCCGCATAAGTGTAAATATGCGCCGTCGTATCTATGCGCCGGACTTTGAAACCAAGATACGCCTGAAAATAGGCTTCATCCGACCGACGTTACTTTCCTACGCCGGCGAATCGTGGGCGCATATTTACGCTGGTCGTACTTGGCGCACCTGTTGATTTTCTATTCACATATGCAAATGAGGGAGATACGCCGATTCACGAATATACGTCCGTCCGACGCAGTGCGCGTAAAGTCTTGCGTCCGGCGCAAAGTTATGCCCCATAAAGCAGGTGTAAGTCAGCAGCATCCATGCAAATGGCTGCTGCAGGGAACACAAGCCGACGTATTTTACGTAGTTTACGTAGGATGTGAATATGACTAGGCGTAGGTTACGTTCACGCCATAGGCAGTAATCCGGCGTATATTAGGGAGTAGTTCCGACGTGATTCTGAGCATGCGCACTGGGTTGCATCCACGGGACGGTGCATGCGCCATTCAATATACGTATCTGTCTGAAACTCAACCCATCATTTGCATGGGGTCACGCCTCATTTGCATGGCTCACGCCCACTTCCACTTACGACGACTTACGCCTAAGAAACCCAGCACAGATTTGGCAGCACTGGCTTTGTGAATCCAGTGCTTGCCTCTGTGCGCTACGTCGGCGTAGCGTAAAGAAGATACGCTACGGCGGCATAAATATGTGCCGATGTATGTGAATCCGGGCCTATGACTTATTGTCACTCTATCAGTCTTTGGGTGTAGGATTCTGTAACCTTTTGTTTGCTCACTGTAGCCTACTAGAATGCCCTCTATGGCTCTGTGCTCTGTTCATATGTTTTACATCCAAACACTCTGATGTGCCCTATGCTAGGCTTTGATCCATGCCACATTTCGAATGGAGTACTTTTAATGACTCTTGAGGGTAGTCTGTTCTGTAGGTAGGTAGCAGTCATGACTGCTTCTCCCCAGTACTTTTGAGGTAGGTTGGCATCCGACAACATGCATCTGGCCATTTCTATAAGAGTGCAATATTTCCTTTCTGCTACACCATTTTGTTTTGTTCAGGAGTGTATGGTGTGGTTGTTTGGTGTACTATTCCTTGTCTCTTCAGGTATGAGGCCACTTCTTTGCTTATGTTTTCGGGGCAAATACATAAGCATTGTCGGTGCATATTATTCCTGGTTTCCGTTTTGTTGCTAGACATGGCAACAAACTTTTGGAGTTTCTCTGATGTTTCATTCTTGTGTTTCATCAGATAAGTAGTTGTGTAGCTGGAATAATCTTCAATAAAAGTCAGTAGATATCTGTTCCCGCCTGACGTGGGAGTTTTCATTGGACCTGATATGTCACTGTGTATAAGCTGTAGGGGCTGGGTAGTTTTTCTATGAGATGTCTGTGGAAGGGGGGCACCTGTGGCTTTTGCTTCAATACAGCATTTGCTTTTCATGAGCACGTTGCAAGGCATTATTGTCAAATCTTCTGATAAGCCTCTCTTTTTAATGTCCTGTAGAGCTTCTGGACTTTGTTGTGTAGGTTATTAGAGACTATATTGGCTTGCTGGTCTATGGTGATGAGCCTGTATAGGTGATCATCCAGTTTTTCCTTTGCGAGGAATCGCTTATTATTGTGAATTGTTCATTGTGCATTCATCATCTTGGAACTTAACTGTGAGACCGTTGTTTGCAAGACTGTTCACTGATAGAAGGTTGTCTTCTAGTTCTGGAACATACAGCACTTTCTTTACAAGGATACTCTGTTTACCCTTGTGGTGTAATGCAGTTCAGGAAGCCCTGCCCTCTACCTTCTGAAGTGATGCTTTTCCAGATTGCTAGGAAAACTTTGTCTTTTGCACTGTAATCAATGTTTGTGAAGAAGGTCTCATCGCTAGTCATGTGGCTCGTCGCACCTGAGTCTATGCACCAGCCGCAAGGCTTACTGCTCTGTGTCAATTTAACGGTGCCACTGTATGGTGTGTCTGCAGTTTCCTTTGTGGCTGCTTTGATTCTTTCTTTTGTGGATAGCTGTAGCTTCTGCTGCTTGGCTTTCCAGATAGAACAGTCCTTTTTTAAATGACCGGTCCTTTTACAGCAAAAACAGGTTCTGCTTTCTTTGTTTTGCTTTGTGCCTTTGTACATCTTGTGTCATCATGTGTCATCATGGTGTGTATTTTCTTTCCTTCTGTCATATTCATTGATTAATTTGCCTTTGACATATTTCAGTGTTAGTTCCTGCTTGGGTCTGGTTTCTAAAGCGTTAATGAGAGCAGTATATGTCTCTGGAAGGCTGAAGAAGAGCAGGGCAACAATATGGTTATCTTTGATGGCCTATCCGATGGCACGCAGCTGCTCTATGATTTCTAGCATAGCTTTCACGAGGTCACACTTTTTCTGCCCTCCTTCAGTCCAGGTTCACACTGACAATGGGAATAAAATCATGCAAGTTCAGCTAAACTCACATAATTTCATTCCTGCATAGCAGTCCCGACTTTGGGTGGCGATTTCAGAGACATCTGTGTGGGTTGCTGCACAGAGGTCTATGGAAATCGTACTCCTAAGTCACCAAAAGTAGTACTGAAACTAATCAGTATGGTGCCACACTGATTGGGACGGTTCCATTGCCGGCATTTGCTGCCAATTTGGAACATGAATAAGAGGAAAAAACAGATCTAAGTGCTCTCTGTTTAAATTGGCTTAAAATGTATTTTAAAGGCATAACAGGCTACTCACATTAGCCCAATGGATAAATGGCAGAATAAAAATACACACAGCGTGTGTTTTATCAGAGATGGCAGCAAACGACTTCAGGCTCCTTCCCCCGTACGCGTTACGTTGTAGCAACTTCCTCAGCAGGGCGGGGCCTAATAAGTCACTAGCTTACCTTAATATAGTCTCTGGTTGTCTGAACGATCGCAGTAAACGACATGATTACGCCGGCATGGAAAAAACGGGTCGTCCAAGGAAACCCGGAACGACGTAATGCCATCGGAAACAACATCTGGCGTCAATCAAGTGCGGACAACTTTATTGTTCACGCATAATATTGGCATAAACGATGATTTTCCACGACCAAAAAAAACGTTTTTCTAAAAGTAAACATATAATCTTAAGAACAATCAGTATTTCTACCGATTCATCCAAAATAACCATATAATAATTATATAGCAATATCAAATTACTTATATAGAATATTAAATGTTAAAAATATCGCCATCTTGTGGACAGATTCAAAAATTGTATCCCACAACATTGAATTGGTGCCATCTCTGGAAAAACATTACAATATATCAATAAATCAAAATCTATACAAATGATATTACATATAACACTAAAAAATCATAACCTGAAAAATATTATAATAATCTCATAAAGTAAAATTAAAATTGTTTATTAAACTAAGTATAAAATCATAAAATTAAAGTAATTATTTGTCCGAAAGAAAACAATTAAGATCGAAATCAACATTGAGTCCTTCAGGGGCAAGAACTTTAGCCTCTACGATCCAGTATGATTCCCTTTGGCTAATATGTCTAATGTAATTGCCCCCTCTCCAATGTCGATCCACTCTTTCTATACCCCAGAACTTTTTGGGTCTCTATTGTGACACTGTCTGAAATGTCTAGAGACACTGTGGTTGCGTAGACCCCGCTTGATATTATTAAGATGTTCGCCCAGTCGAACTCCCAACGCCTGTGAGGTGTAGCCTATATACTGGAGTCCACAATCGCACTCCAGCATATAGACCACACCCATCCTAATGCAAGTAATCAGGTTCTTAATGGTGTAAGATTTGTTGGTCGAAAAAGAAGTGAAATCCTTACGGTTCTTAAAGCGGGGGTTCACCCTTAGAGGGCACTTTTCCCCCTTAGCTTCCTGCTCGTTATTACTAGGGGAATCGGCTATTTATTTTAAACTATGTGCAGTACTTACCCGTTTACGAGACGCATCCTCTCCGTCGCTTCCGGGTATGGGCTTCGGGAATGGGCGTTCCTTCTTGATTGACAGGTTTCCGAGAGGCTTCCGACGGTCGCATCCATCGCGTCACGATTTTCCGAAAGAAGCCGAACGTCGGTGCGCAGGCGCAGTATAGAGCCGCACCGACGTTCGGCTTCTTTCGGCTACGAGTGACGCGATGGATGCGACCGTCGGAAGCCTCTCGGAAGAATGTCAATCAAGAAGGAACGCCCGCTCCAGAAGACCCATACCCGGAAGCGACGGAAGAAGATGCAGCTCGAAAACGGGTAAGTACTGCACATATTTTAATATAAATAGCCGATTCCCCTAGACCGAACGAGCAGGAAGCTAAGGGGAGATTTTTTTTTTTTTTTTAAATGGGTGAACTCCCGCTTTAAGGTTAAACTTGCATTGTTTGCATGATTGGCATCAAATAACAAGATATGAATATAAAGTATTTATTATTATCAAAAGTCGATAAAAGATGTAAAATATTACATATATACAATTACATAGAAACATTCTTTTGACAGGCAAAAAATGAAGCTACTCAATGGTGGTACTGGAGGGTGATACAGAAAACCATAACCAACACGTTTCGGAGTGCTTAGAACTCAGGGAAGGGAGGGGAAAGTATGTGTATACTGTATATATAAAAATACATGTATATAAGTAGGGTAAATATGTGTTTAAACCATGCACCGTATCCTAGAGTCGATTACTCCATAGGAGACGGAAAGAACCTCAGCTCAGAAGGTAGTCGTTGGTGCCTTTAAAGCTCCCTTAGTCAATAAGTATCACAGACCAAAGTGGCTTGAATGGTGCTCTCAGTGGGAAAATCCTCCACACTATATAGAGTCCAAGAGGGAACTGGCTGAACGCCGGTGGTTCACCAAATAGCACTGAATAAAGAATATACATTTTGATAAAATGTAAACATAGTGCAGTGGTGGAAAAAGAGGAGGATGGAAATCCTTCCTCCTAATAATCGCAGCTGAAGGCACTGGTCATATTCATTAAAGCGAAGGGATACGTACCGGCTAAAAAGAATCCTCACTGCGTAATGCAGCCTGCACACCTGGATCACTTCCTGCCTGGGAGGGACCGTCTATATATGAAGACACCTGCGTGTCGATTGGAGTAGCTATTAATGAGGAAGGAGGAGAGGGGCTTCACCCAAACAGTTACCCGCCATCTATAGCACCAATGGAGGTGCTGCCATGGTCGATCCCCCAGGAACGGAGTGCACCGCGTCGCCCTGCACCGCCCCAACTGAACAGTGCGTGGTGTGCGGTGCGAAAACACACACTTGGGACCCGCAGACACGATAGTCATCCCAACCCATGGGCGTGGCCACCGAAGCCGTCTGGACGGCAGGGAGTGAGATGGAAATGATGTTCAAAGGTCACGGGTGCGTCAGAGAACAAAACCCAGAAATGGGAGGCACAGAGAAAGGCTGATACGATGCAGGCGGGAATGACACAGGGGGACACGGCGCCATTGCGTCAGAGACCACCTGAATCTCTCTGGCCCGGGCGTGCCGGGTTCACTATCCAATATGGTCGCCCCAAGCCAAGCAGGAAGAGGACTGAAAAAAAAAAAAATAATAAATGTAAAAATGAATAAAGATGAAATAAAATAAAAAAAGGGAAGAGGACAGAAAATGTATATTATAAGTATAAAATAATACATATATATATATATATAATAGAACATAATAATAAACCTTCACCACAAATTGGCATGTGTGCCATCACAGAACCACATACATATGAGAAAAGGGGACATGACAAGGAAAGTGAAGAATGTGAAAAAGGGGGGTGCAGAAAACTGGACAAATTTTCCATTCCTCCAGAAACAAAGCCCTCCAAAAAGGGCTTGTAGTTGACAGCTTCATTGAGGCCTGGATGTTTGGTGGCCTTAAAGGAACACTAAAGGCAAAAATGTTTTTAAAAAAAAAATAACAAACATGTTTTACTTACCTCCACTGTTCAGCTCGTTTTGCACAGAGTGTCTCCAAACGCTGTCTTCTGGGGTCCCTCGGCGGCTGTCTCGGCTCCTCCTCGCAAGAGCTTTCCACCTTCATGCGACCGAGCTTGCATGGTGGAAAGCTTTTGCGGGCGCGCTCCCGTGATACAGCGGCGGGCATATCACTCGGCCCCACCTCCTGGCGCGCTGCGCTATCGGAAGCAATGGCTGCGCTGCTTTCAATCCGTCCAGCCTAGCCAATCAACGGCCAGGCTGGGAACCAAAGAGGATCATGGGGACGCGCGCGGGACTTTCGAGGGGTGAGGTAAGTAAAACGGGGGTTCGGAGGTGGCCGGTACCGTCGGATGTTTTTTCACCTTAATGCAGGGGTCTCCAAACTGCTGCCCGAGGGCCAGATGTGGCCCTTTGCTAGCCTTTATCCGGCCCTTGGGGCTTTATTCCTCCCACTGATATAAGGCTATTCTTCCCACTGACACCAACAAGGGGGCACCATTTATTTCACTGATACCAATGATGGGACACAATTACTCCTACTAATAGGGGCACTACTCCTTATCCTACTGACTGCAAACTCTGAGGCCATATTTATTCTCACCAATGCTGGGCCCGGGACATTTTCTACCCCCGCTGGCCACAATCCGGCCCTCCTAAAGTCTGAAGGACAATAAACTGGCCCTTTGTTTGAAAAGTATGGAGACCCCTGCCTTAATGCATAGGATGCATTAAGGTGAACAAACATTTACCTTTACAACCCCTTTAAGTGAGAGAATCCACCTCAGCTCCCTCTGGTGGAGAAGTTTGTTCAAATCCCCTCCCTCTGGTGCTGGAGTGGATCTGATCCAAAGGCCAGAATTTAACCCAAAGAAAAATCCCCTCATGCATGACTAAAACGTGTCTGCCAAGGGGTAATTCAGGATTGGAGGATTGCATACTTAATATATGCCTATAGATTCTCTTACACGGTTCATTTTTTGTCTTTCCAACATAGAATGAACCACAACCGCAGAGTAGAAAATATACTAGTGGAAGTAAATTTGTAGTGCTAAAAGTGATATAACAGTGAAATATATATAAATCACTAACAATATCAACCCAGCAGGGTAAATTAAACAGTGAAGGAACAAAAAGATTAATGAATCAAATTAGAGAACTAAGTCCACAAAAGGGGCTTGTATAATGACAATGTCCACCACAAATGGATGAAGAAACTCACGGTGACAGTTGGATCCGACTGTCAGCGACAACAGATCAATCAGACATGGGTGTTCCTATTTGGTGGGTAGACCGGATGATCCAAGGAATCAAGAAGAACTCAGAGTACTCCTTGAGGCAATCTGGATGGAAGTAACCAAGAACTGAACCACTGGACCCAGTTATTCACGACCAATACTCAGTTAGGCATAGATATCCCAATTTTGTGGGAAAACCAAACGACCCAAAGGATACAAGGGTAATCCAAAAGTCTTCGGTAGGTTCTGAAATAATAGTAACCCCAGCTGGGGTAAGCATCTGGTATGGATTTTAGGGGGGACCCCACACCATTTTTAAAAACATTTTTGACATGGAGTTCCCCTTAAAATCTATACCAGACACAAAGGGCCTGGATTTGGGGGGAACCCATTCCGTTTTTTTTCTTAATTCTGTCATAGGGTTCCCCTTACCCACTTCAGTACACTGTAATATATACTCTGCACTGCACTATATACTCTGTATTGCACTGAATTATATACTCCGCATTTCATTATATACACTACACTACACTACACTGACTGCACTGTATTATATGCACTACACTGACTGCACTACTCTGACTGCACTGTATTATATATTCTACACTGACTGCACTGTATTATATGCACTACACTGACTGCACTACTCTGACTGCACTGTATTATATATTCTACACTGACTGCACTGTATTATTTATTCTACACTGACTGCACACTGAATCCACTAACTAACCTGCCTCATCTCTCTCCACTATAACACACTACATATGGCCGCTGTGTAAGCAGCCTAATATAGTGTGTGGCGTGGACTTAGCCCCTGAGACATCATTGGCCAAAAGCACCCTGCCTTTGGCCAATCATGATTTTCACAGCACATCGCGCTGCTTTTAGCCAAAGCATACAGGTCAGGTGTATGCTTTGGCCAATCAGCAGCCCTCGATGCACTGCAATCTCGCAGTACATTATGGGGTGCACCGCGGCAGGCAAACGTCCTGCAAGTGACCCATATGTTTGTTTGTTCTACAAACATACGAACACCCGATGTTCGAGTTGAACTTACGTTCGACTCGAACATCTGGCCATCTCTATTTAACAACATAAACGGAAATGTATCATTCATCGGCTGTGTTGTGAAGGCTGCACCTTTGTTACCATTCTGTAACTGTTTGCTACTTGAAAACTTGTTAGTTACTATTTGTTTATCAACATTACCAAAACACTAGGTTTTTTATATCGTTTATAGAGATACCTTGGAAAGGCTGAGCATAGGATGCAGGGTTTGACAAAGGTGCCACGTCCTGAAACATGTAACCACGCCTATTTATATCACATGACACCACCACACTCATTTTGTGGTCCTACAACACTTCCTTGCTGTCCACAGTGGTTATCTACCATGTTACATACACAGATAGTCTGCTGTTTTTGTTGGCTCTGACTGGCGTTTCCCTGGTTTACTTCCTGGTTCCAAGCTTGCTACATCACATCTACCTGGAGGGGCTTGCTCGTCATTGACCACCTGGAAGGTTGCCACCTGCTGGAGACTTATCCATATGCTTTTTAATATCTTGCAAAAGTGAATATATATATATATATATGTAGCACTACTCCCGAAGGAGCTGCTGGTTTGCTGGTTTGTTTTGGGTGGCATGTTACCTCTATTCCTTCACCGTCCAGGGTACTTGATAAGAGCTGAAAAAAGAGTTCAATGTCCACACGTTGCTTTTCTTTTTCTGTGCTTTATTTACCAAACGTGGTAAAAGAATAAAAATAGCAGTTAAAGAGGTGGAAGGGTAATAAGTAGTAGGTTCAGGTGTATAACTTTTGATCGGAAGCACTCCTGCTCCCAGCCATGCAGCCTTCATCGCCACTCTAGCCACTCTGGGTACTGTGCACCTGGATAGGCCTCTCTCACTAACCTAGCAGCCAGGGTGCCACACGGAACTTGGTAAAGTCTCTGCCGCAGACCTTCCCAAAGGTGGAGATATATTCAGTACAGAATCCTCTCAGCACAGGATTAAGCACCCGGATCTCTTCTTGAAATAGGTTCTTGTGAACTCAGAACTGACAGGCGACCTTCACTTGGACTCTCAGTATTAGTGCATCCTTCAAGGCCTCTCCTGAGCGTACCAGCCTTCTGCTCGGTGCTCTCCAGAATAGGCGCTTTATTAAGTGGCTTCCTCCCTTAAGGACGGACAGCACAGGACCACTCTGCAAGTGCAGACCCAGCCTAACTACCGGGCCTACTTGGTAGATCACAGCTCCGGACCAACGTGGTCCCAAAGCCAGGAACACTTGAACACGCACCCCCGGCCAGGAGGGTGGTGGGACGACTGACCAGGAACGGACAACGACGACCCAGAACTAATGACATCTGTCCCTTAAATACTCTCCGCATGCACAGCGAGGCGATCAATTCCCACTGATTGGCTGCCGAGGAAGAACACCCAATACACCCTGACTTGACTGCTGCCACCCTTGGCCTGGGGTGGTACCAACACCCCAGACAACAATAGTGGTCACTCACAGTACAGCCACGGCTGGAACAGAAGCCCAAATTTGACAAAACAATACAGTCAGAGGTAGTTAAATCTCTGACTACCCTCTAAATTTAAGGCAGTGCCAGCTATAAAAGTAGCAGGCCGCTACATATATATATTGTTTTTCATTTCACAAATATGTTTTGATAGTTGCTACACTTAATTAGTGGCACTTTTCTCTCATTCTTTTTGTTTTTACTTGGTTTGCTGGTGGGATCCTCCCCAGATCCTGCTTGGAAGAGATACTGCTGATGCTACCATGATGTAAACTTCATGCCACTGTGTTTTTATATGGACTTTTTTTCAAGGATCAAAGGACTCTCTCTTTTTATGTTGTTTATCATTCCATTCCTATTGTTATTTTTGGCAGTTGAACTAGTGCCCCTCTTTCCTTGCTCCTGTGTACGTTTAGTGTTAAAGCCCTTTATAAATCCTATTTTAGTTTTTGAAATAGTTAAAACTGAAGATTATTATGGCCAGGACATTTAGAAGATTAATTGTTTGAAACCCTTGTCCTCTGTTTTTCTTTTGAATGGTGAATGGTGAATGTACAAACAAGAATGATTATGAAACACGTACACACGATTTTTCTTCCAGTACCAGGAAACTGACACATGGCAGATACTAAGATTCTAATCAAGGCTCATCAATGTGTTGATTGTGATGGAATATTTTCCCATGTTCTCCGTACGTGTAACAGTGTACTTTATTATTCACATTCACAAGTTAAAGGGGTTGGAAACCTCCAAGTTTTTTCACCTTAACCCCCCCCCCCCTGTTTTACTCACCTTAGCCCATTTGTTCCCTCGGCGGAGGCGCACTCTTCCTCTCTGCCTGTTGTCTTGGCTCTTGATTGGGTAGATCAATAGCAGCGCAGCCATTGGCTCCAGCTGCTGTCAATCAAATCCAATGATGTAGACGGCGGAGGGTGGGGTCGAGTCCTGAATTCTGTGTGAATGTACACAAATGCAGGACTCGGGAGCGAGCCCATACGGAGTGTCCACCTTAGGAGAGCCTCCTCCAATGTGGACACTCGATGAGGGGAGGAGCTACCAGCGCTGCCAGGAGACCTCAGAAGTCAATGATCGTGGCCACTCTGTGCAAAACGAACTGCACAGTGGAGGTAATTATGACATGTTTGTTATTTAAAAAAAAAAGAGGGTTTACAACCCCTTTAAAGCAGGGGTGCTCAACCTTTTGAAGAGCGAGAGACACGTGGTTTGGTAACTGGTCGCAGGCCACAATGAAATTCAATTGTTCACAATTAAATTTTTTTTATTTTGAACAGCATAGTGAACATGTTCCTCCTGAAGCTGATAAATGCCAGTGTGAGGGAGAGGAGAAGTGTACGGCTTTCAGTGTTTGCAGAAGGAAAATGGAGAGGATAGGTTCCTGTATATGCCGCTCCTGCTACGCCTCATGTCCAAGTTTAAAACAGAATGTGACAAGGAGGTCACATGGGCGCCCTGGAGCATGGACACCGATGCTACACCAGTGTTTGGGGGGGGGGGGGGTGCTAGAAACACATCTCAACTATGGGGTTTTACTGCTTCCCCAAAGCGCAAATGTAAATAAGTTCCCCCAAACCGCAAATGTGAATGAGCCATTATTGTCCTAAGTCCCCTATAAGGCTGCTTTCAGTTTATCAAATGATTGCAGAACCTCATTATCAATAAGTGGACTAAGAAGCAGGATGCCAGCCTATTTCATAAATCTAAATTTTCAAGCCGTGCCACCTCAGGCAATTGTAGGATATTCCATATGGGCATATATTGAGTATATCCCTCATAATGAGTATCTTGTTGAATAGTAGTCGAAATCTTATGTATCGTATAAAATGTGGGACAGCTCCATTTACTGTAAAAATGGTAAGCTACTATTAACTGCACCGGTGGGTCTATCAGCAATTGAAAAAAAAAAAATTGTTGTATGAGACCCTCATAATCTATAACATTTCATCCATACAATTGCTGGAGTTGGGATGCCAGATAATACAACCTGGCATTAGGAACAGCCAAGCCTCTTTCATTCGTAGGCAACTGGAAAATTTCCAGTCTAACCCAGGGATGTTTATATCTCCAAATAAGATCTCTAAACAAGGTATCCATTTGTTTAAAAAATTTCCGAGGAAGCCGTACAGAACAATTGTGTAACAGATATAGTAATTAGTAATAATATATCTAGTAATTAGTAATACTATATCTGATAATCCATATTATCTTTATCAAATTGACTCTACCTATTATTGTTAAAAGCAACATACTGTCAGGGCTGGGCTCAGCCCTTCCTTCTCTGAGCTGGCTGCTCAGATGTCGGTTAATTGCCAGCTCCTATATATCCACAGTGACTCACCTGTTGATGATCCTGCTCATCAGGCCTGCCTACTTAAGCCGTCCAGCTCAGATGATCTCTGCCTTCGCCTTGGTCAACATCACAGAGACTATCTCCTATGTTCCTGTTGAAGACTTGCTTGGCTGACATTCCTTCTGGCTCCAGATCCTGCTTGCTGTTCTACTACGTTTATCTCTGGCTCCCCGACTATCCAATCCGATTCCTGAACTCTGGCTATGTTTGGACAAAGCTTACTCTGTTTATCTTTTTATTATTATCTCGGTCTGATTCATGGTTTCTGACACTTACTCCAGATTTTCCCCACTTGCCCAAACCACTTAAATAGTGGGAATAAATTCCTCTCTACGTATGTACTCACTTGTGAGGTGACTTGTACACCTAGATAATTAAATGTAGAGACTACAGCAATCCGAGAAGCAGAAGTTGGCAGATTGGTCACCAGGGGTCCACAGGTAAAAGAACTGATTTATTCCAATTTATTAAAGAAACCTGAAAAAGAGCCATATGTATTAATTAAAGACATTACTGCCTCTAGAGAAGACAAAGTGTCTACAAAAAATAAAAGTGTATCATCAGCATATAAAGCTATCTTATCCTCTCCTAAGAGTCTAGGAAACCCAATAATATTTTATGATTGACTGACAGATGCAGCCAGAGGTTCAAGGGCCAAAGCGAAAAGCAAAGGTGATGATGGGCATCCCTATCTTGTTTCTCGTTGCAGTGAAAAAGGCTCCAATACATGTCTATTTACCTGTGCCCATGCCACCCGGCTAGCATAGAGGAGTTGTATCCAGCTTATAAACTGACATCCAAAGCCAAATTTTTCTAGACAATGCCATAAAAAATCCCATTATAGGCTATCAAAAGCTTTTGCCGCATCAATCGACAATAAATCTCTATTACCCAGGTTTTCAGACAAAACCTGCAAATTAAAGCGGGAGTTCACCCATTTCTTAAAATTTTTTTTTTCCCCCTTAGATTCCTGCTCGTTTGGTCTAGGGGAATCGGCTATTTGTTTTAAAATATGAGCAGTACTTACCGTTTTCGAGATGCATCTTCTTCCGTCGCTTCCGGGTATGGGTCTTCGGGAGCGGGCGTTCCTTCTTGATTGACAGTCTTCCGAGAGGCTTCCGACGGTCGCATCCATCGCGTCACTCATAGCCGAAAGAAGCCGAACGTCGGTGCGGCTCTATACTGCGCCTGCGCACCGACGTTCGGCTTCTTTCGGAAAATCGTGACGCGATGGATGCGACCGTCGGAAGCCTCTCGGAAGACTGTCAATCAAGAAGGAACGCCCATTCCCGCAGCCCATACCCGGAAGCGACGGAGAGGATGCATCTCGTAAACGGGTAAGTACTGCTCATATTTTAAAACAAATAGCCGATTCCCCTAGACAAAACGAGCAGGAATCTAAGGCTAAAAAGTGCACTCTAAGGGTGAACCACCGCTTTAAGAAATAAACGCCTTATATTTACTGCAGTAGATCTTAACAAAACTATGATAATTGTTTCATTCATAGAAGGTAGTAGATAGCCACATTCAAATGCTGTATTAAGTACCTCTAATATTACAGGCAACAAATTAGCTTGATAAACCTTAAAGACTTCACCTGGTAACCGATCTGCACCTGGAGCTTTATTATTAGTATTCTGACTCCGATTGTTGTGAAGCGATCTATCCCTTGTGAGACCTCTATAAGCAGATATAATCACTGAGGACAATCTTCATCAGATAGCTTGAACTCACCAAGTACCGATTCTAGACGCAGAGGTGCTTTAATCTGGAAACATCAGGGTTACAGCAGATTACAGGATACAACAAATGAATAGGTTGTGGTACTTATGCGGTCAAAAGATAATATTGTCTGTAGCTTACTATGCAGAATACATATGCCCATGTTACATGTGCCCTGATAGCTGTCTCCATTACACAGGAAGTACAAAATTCAGGAAGAAAGGTGGAGCATTACATAGAATGGAAGTGTGTCATAAATCAGACAAAGAAACATAGAAATACAAATGCATTAATACAAAAGGTCACTAGATGGCAGCATGTGAACTGAAAGAAAGCCCAACTGCTCCTAAATGTCAGTTTAGCAGCTGTAGTGTACATGAGGTCTAAAGTGCAGCAATGGGTAGTAGTAAAGCTTGATTTACTAAATAGAAGAGACTATACTGCCAAAGTGTGATAATTGCGACTTTGCTAGGCCTCGATCAACTGGATGTGCACTGTCCATAGAAATGAAAAGGAGAGAAGGGGACTTGCAGGATGGTTTTACTGGAGAAGCAGTCCCTAGGTTGTTCTTCTGCTGGCTATTGTTGGGGCCCTTTTTCATAAGCGTTGGTGCACTTAACAACACTGTAAACCAGCATGCAGTATAGTTGCGGTAAAAGATGCAGTAAAGGAGCGGTAAAGATGCAGTCAAGGTACGGTATAGGTGCATTATATTCAATGTCCTGCCTCTAGTAACTTTATCGCTGCTAGCAGTGTGAACAATGGGCAGTGCCCTCCCACTGGTCCCTGTGGTGCGGCTGTGATCTCTCACTGTAGAAAGGGAGCCGGCTCAGTCTCTCCATAGAATGCTCTACTCTCCACTCCCAGATCTCAGGCTCAGTCCCTGCTGGTCTGGCCCATTACAGGTGTGGTCAGCATGCAGCAGATATGCTCTCCTCGGTTCTCTCAGCACAAAGAGGAAGAACTTTCCTGGGCAGTTTAATAAACATATTCTTTCCAATTCTCCCACCACACAGTACCTATTGGGGTATGTATTGTAAGAAGTCCTTTCTTGCCATTATATTGCTGTCTTTTCAAACCACAACCCCCAGCATTCTCAGCGCTTTGCATAGAAGTCTATGGGCTTGTTTGGCTCTAGCTCTCCCCCTGCTGGCTGGAGAAGAATGGTGCAGCACAACATCAATATCACAGTAGAGGGAGAAAAGAAGGAAAGGTAATGTCTCTTTTTTCTATATTGCTGTAGCCCAGCCCTCGGCTACAATGGTTAAGTGACTTGACTGGAATGACAAGTGTCTGAAATCCTACAGTATATGGCAGGAATAAGCAATTAGCGGACGTCCAGCTGTTGCAAAACTACAAGTCTCATCGTGCCTCTGCCTCTGGGTGTCATGCTTATGGCTGTCAGAGTCTTGCTATGCCTCATGGGACTTGTAGTTCTGCAACAGCTGGAGGTCCGCTAATTGCATATCCCTGGTATATGGGAATGGGGAATGAAATATACATCTTGTGTTAACCTTTTGGGTAATAGAGAGTGTCAAGTAACTAAGGAAGGAGAAGCAGCTGATTTGGGAAAGGAGGCATGGTGGCTGGTAATGGATGCTCCATCAAAGGGGTGGATTGGTGGCTGTATGGTCTACCTGACACCTAGTTTAGGACCCCCTGTTTAGCAGAGCTAACCTATGGACTGGTCCTGGACCATGAGTATGCAAAGCCTTGGGAATTATACAGCAGTTTCCCTCCATGTCTTTGAGCTGAACAAAGTGTAAAGTGTAATGTATTAAGGAACTGGTTTTGGAAAATCAATGTTTAATTATTTTTCCCTCAAAATAGCTTCATAGTCAGTGATGGGACAGGTGTCACTGGCAGGTGGAAAGATGTTATCCTTCCGATGTAGGGTGACCACATTTCCAAACTACCATTCAGGGACACCCCTTTCCAAAAACCAGCTTGTGGTGTAACGAATCACAGCACAGTGATTGGACACAAGAGGTGGGATTTATAATTTCTCCAATCACAAGCAGGGGGCAGGGACTGTGCTCCTTTAGGCATTCCCGGCCAGGACAAGTACTTTCAGTGAGTAAAGCGGTGATGTGGCAGCCTTTTTTGGGGCATTAGTTTGGCTTGGGGGGTGGCTGTGTCAGTTTCATTCTGGGACACTGTATTGTCCTGGAATCAAGGTGCCCGGGACAGACCTGCAAAATGCAAGACTGTCCCGGGCAATCCGGGACATGTGGTCACCCTATTCCGGTGTGGTGCTCAAAGTAATGCTTAGGCCTCCAACCACTTGGGGTGCTAACCCACACATGAAAAGTGGATCTCTGTGCAAACACTTGGCAAATGAACTAAGTGAGCATGGTTCCCCACCACGACCAACAGGTATATTAGGATTGTGGAGAACACTGATTTTAAGAAGATTTAGGGGATGGTGGCATTACAATTTGTTAACTGAGAATAACTTGTTTGCAATAATCAACAATCATGCTTAGTGTTAATTACAGAGCATGATATGTTGTTTTTGCTGGCTGATATTTTTTTTGTTTAGCCAGAATCATTTAATCTCAATTACATTTACTTCATCAACTAATTGAAGAACAGCCTGCGTAACCATAGACAAACCTTTATTATCTACCTCGGTACTGTTTCTGTGCCAGTTTCCTGGAACAATCTGCCAGGAAGCAGCATTGTGTATATATAAGATAATACATCAGACGAATATGCATTGTGCTCATATAGCCACCAGCCATTATGGAAACTCCAGCACTTGTACTCTGTTTGGTGCTCCTTACACTCAACCTTTCTACTGGCACAGGTGAGATTGTACATGGCATGTCTAGTTTTCTGTTTCTGATACTATTTGTATAGTAAATTATAATTGTGGACATTTCCTGATAATTTTGCATAATGTCTTATTCTGAAAATGCTACCAGATTATTGACTCTGGTACAAAGCATTTTTATTATTTGGTGCTATAAACATAAATAAAAGCAAACAGTTTTTTTGGTGATTCTTTTTTTAAGTAAGGCCCCTTCCACATGGGGACGGATCCTCTTGCAGCGGTCTGCCAGCTTAGCGGGAGATTTCTGAGCGGGGAGGGGCTTGTCCAGCGCGGCTGTCTCCTTTGGAGAGATTGGACGAAAACACACAGCATGTCCGTTTTCATCAAATCTCACCCAATCTGATATGCCATGGACGGATGGCGACGTATCGGCATCCGTCTGATTTTAGCAGATCGGATCAGGTCAGATGTTAGCAGACATGTCACCGCTGACGTCCGACACTCTATAGAGAAGAATGGAGCGGCCAATCAGGTCCGCCGAAAAACTGACAGGCGGACCTGAACGGGTCGACCGTGTGAAAGGGGCCTAGAAGGGAACGATATAGTTAGTAAAAACCTATTAGGGTTTGCTTAAAGGGTCACTAAAGGAAAAAAATGTTGCCTAAAATTAATGTCTGCAAGGTAGACAGACAGAATAGTGTAATGATTCTGTTAAAAAACGAGTAAATACCTATTAAATTCCTTCATCTATATCACCTCAGGCATTCTAGTTTATGTTCTCTCATTCACTTCCTGGTTTTGCGTTGTTCGTTCATGTAAGAACTACATTTCCCAGTATGAATTGCGGCACGCCCAGTAATTTACACCTCCTTGAAGTCTCTAACATGTAGAGAGCGTCCTGCCGCACAGATGTAGTTCCCAGGAGGGGGTGAGCACGTTACTGACCACCGCAGTAAAGCCTCCCATCACGGTGGTCCGTAAAATCAGACAAGCAGGAAATGAACAGAATAGAGAAGAAATAGAGCAACTTCTGAGCAAAAACGAACAATGGGGAAGTGAAAAGAGGAATGTCTGCAGGTAAAGGATGCTTATTATGAAAAAAAAAAATTTCCTTTACAACCCCTTTAAGGTTTATAAGGGGCTAAAATGTTATTAACTTTTTTTTTCCACACATAACATTAATTCATGGATGCAAGCTTACTTAAAGGCGAAGTACAGCCAACGCTCGTCTGACTGTACTTCTCCTGTGGATTACAGGAATGCAGTTCATTCTGTACTCCTGTGACTAATTTTCAGCCAATAGCGGGGTGCGGGCTAAAGCTCCCCCTGCTATCAATCAAATTCTATGAGGGGGAAGAGAGGGTCGAGCTAGGGTTGCTTGGCAATTTTTTTTTGTGGTATACACTATAGAATTGTGAAAGACCTGGGGCACCTTAGCGTGCCCCAAGGACAAGAACAGGAGCTATGACCAAATTATGTTAACAGTAGGAGGGGCTTAAAGGGGCATGGTTAAATAAAAGCAAAAGCATTCTTTTGCTCATAAAATATGCTCAGATTAATTAAAGAAATGTCCCTGTAAAAATATGAACTTAGCCTACCTTAGAAGTTGACGGTGTCAGTCAGTAGACCAGTGGACAGCGTCAATAGGGCAGTGGACAGTGTGTAGATAGAGTCAGTTGGGCAGTAGATGGTGTCAGTAGAGCAGTGGATGGTGTCAGTGAGGAAGTCAGGGCAGCCACCAGAAATTTTGGGGCCCCTTACACATCTTTATGCATAGGCCCCCTGGAGCAGAGAACTGTGGGGGGGGGGGGGTGTTTGCTGCCGAAAATTTGATAGTGTCATCACCCCTAATGTTCAGTACCCCAGATGAAAGGGCCATCAATGAGCAGGATCAAACATTCCTACACTACAGGGGGGCTGATGCACACAGAATTGTTATCTTATGCATAGAATGCATTATGATAAAAAAAAATTATGACTTTACAACCATTTTAATCTCACCACCACTCCACCGTTATCCACTCCCCGAATAACCAGGTCCCTTGATTTTTTGAGGTGGACCCATTTTGGGTAATTACAGGAGGTGTGTTGAGCAGTCGATCTGCTATAGATCAGTGTTGTCAGTGTAGATATAACCAGGCTAAGGTCTTTTTATTAACTGAAACACATTAGCGTGGATCGTGCTATGGAGGATTTACTATAACTGATCAGCTGTATTTTCCTCCTGCAGCTGCTGAATGCTGGCAGGAAGGAGAGGAGGAGAAGCAGGCTGTCAGCAGCTGCAGGAAAAAAATACAGTGGATTGGTTCTAGTAAATGCTGCCCCTACCAACCCCCCTGTCCAGGTGTCACAGGGAGGCCACACGGACCCCCTGGAGCATGGTCTGGTCTGAATAATGTGTACACATCTCAGACAGGCTGAAAACTGGACAAATTATTCAAAACCCAAACGGTCTGGGTAATCCCGGAGATGTAGCAACGCTACCTATGATATAATGCTAGTTGGGAGTGGAGAATGAAGATCCTGCAGGAGGATGCTACAATCATTAGAGATAGTCCCAAGGAACGAAGCCAAAAGTTGCTTTAGAATAAGTTACAAGATATGCTAGGGAGAAAAGACAGTTAAAAATAACACTTTTGATACTTAGTATCAGATAAACACTTTAAATTTAATAAAAATTGTGTATTCAGGATCCAGGAATGCAGAAATGCGCAAGGGCTTAGGCAGTTTAAACCAAGTCTTGTTTCAGTGTAGTTCTGATGATTTGAGAATGCTGATATTGGCCTTGAGAGAAGTTCTGAGAGTACAATGATCTTTGCCCAATAAGGAAAGGTATTGTACACACGATCATTTTTCGACATGAAAAAAAACAAAGTTTTTAAAAACATCATTTAAAATGATCGTGTGTGGGCTACACATCATTTTTCGGCTTCTCAAAAAAAATACATTTTTTTCCCTCCTTTGACATGATATTTTGCTAAGTAATTTTTACCACATTCACATTCTGTATGTCTTTTATGTTACTGTATGCATTTTATTGTAACCCTCTTTCACTATATCTCTTCTCTTTTCTTTGCCCTAACTTCTAGTATGGACCAGCAAGGGTAGGTGCAATATTCCATACTCCTTGTTATATTGTATTGGGAAGTAGGGTGCAACTGCACCTAGTATTTTTAAAGGGATTGGCCCAGATTCACAAAGCACTTACGCCGACGTATAACAAGTTACGCCGCCGTAAGTGCAAATGTGCGCCGTCGTATCTGTGCGCCAGACCCACAAACAGATATGCGCCTAAAACCAGGCTACACCCCGCCGACGTCTTGCTTACGCCGGCGTAGGGTGGGCGCACATTTAGGCTGGGTGCATGGTGCCGCTCCCATTGATTAGCCATTCAAACATACAAATGAGGGAAATACGGCGATTCACGAACCTGCGTGCGCTCGACGCAGGCTACGCGAGGTGTACGTAAGTTGTACGTCCGGCGTAAAGTTATTCCCCATAAAGGAGGTGCAACCCAGCAGCAGACATGCAAAGGTCTGCACCAGGGAACACAAGCCGGCGTATTTTACGTTGGACGTGTATCTGGCTGGGCGTAGGTTACGTTCACGCCGTACGCAGTGATCCGGCGTAGTTTAGGCATTTGTCCTGACTTGGTTGTGAGCAGGCGCAGGGGGATGCGTCCACGTCACGGCGCATGCGCAGTTCGTGATACGTATCTGTCTGGCGCTCGGCCCATCATTTGCATGGGGTCACGCCTCATTTGCATGGGTCACGCCCATTTCCACCTACGCTGGCGTACACCTTTGAATCCCACGCCACGCTGGCACAGCGTTGGGAGCACTGGCTTGCTGAATGCATTGCTTGCCTCTCTGCGCTGCGTTGGCGTAGCGTACATTGGTTACTCTACGGCGGCGTAATGTGCGCCTTGCTCTCTGTGAATCTGGGCCTAAGTGTTTTAAAAATACATATGAAAAATATGTTTAATTAAATCACTAATGGTTAACAGCATGGCCAGAGACTAGTGTTTTGCTCTTTAGACCCTGCTTGTAATAGGGAACACATTTGCATTCCAGTCAATCATAAAAACAGGTCAGTAGCAGTGCAGGAGAGCAGGCACTTGACGCAGGACCTGGAAGCCTGTGGAGATCACAGAAGTAGCATATGTCTACTACAGTGATTCCTAGCTTTCAGTGACCCCGGACTGGTATGTCATATACATTGAATACGTTGGTACAAGCTGGACCAATGGAATTATGTATAACATGCTGATGCCTGGAATAATTCTTTAACTGCTTGCCGACCAGCGCACGACTATATACGTCAACAGCATGGCACGGACAGGCAGAAGGATGTATATATACGTTCCCTTTAAGATTGCGGCATTGTAGACGCAAGCATCGTGAGCCCGCCTGCGGGTCCCGCGGACTCGATCGCCGCGGGGATACCCGCAATCGTCTCACGGTGAGGAAGAATGGGGAGATGCTGATGTAAACAAGCATCTCCCCGCTCCACCTAGTGACAATGATAGTGATCACCGCTTCCTGTAATCAGAAGCGGTGATCACTGTCTTGTCACACACAGCAATCCCCCTACAGTAAGAATCACTCACTAGGGCACACTTAACACCTACAGCGCCACCTAGTGGTTAACCCCTTCCCTGCCAGTGGCATTTTCATAGCACTGATCTCTGTAAAAATTACAATGGTCCCAAAAATGTGTCAAAAGTGGCCGATATGTCCGCCATAATGTCACGATAAAAATCGCTGATCGCCACCATTACTAGTAAAAAGAAATTATTAATAAAAATGCCATAAAACTATACCCTATTTTGCAGACGCTATAACTTTTTTTTTTTACCAAAAATATGTAGAAGAATACGTATCGGCCTAAACTGAGGAATTTTGTTTTATATATTTTTGGGGGATATTTATTTTAGCAAAAAGTAAAAAATATTTATTTATTTTTTTAATTTCGCTCTATTTTGTTTATAGTGCAAAAAATTCAAACCGCAGAGGTGATCAAATACCACCAAAAGAAAGCTCTATTTGTGGGGAAAAAAGGACGTCAATTTTGTTTGGGAGCCACGATGCACGACCACGCAATTGTCAGTTAAAACAACGCAGTGCCAAAACACAAAAAGTGGCCCGGTCTTTAACCAGACAAATGGTCCGGGGCTTAAAGGAGTTCTCTAAGCTAAAACTTTTAACCCCCGCTGTGCCCGGGCTGTAAAACTATACAAAATAAACTTTCACTTACCTGCCTAAGATCCCCCGTTGTTCCAATATCGCCGTCCCGTTCTCCGGTCCCGGTCTCTTCCACTTCCTGCGGGTCGGTGACTCACAGTGCGCTCAGCCTATCAGCGGCCGCGACGGGACATTGCTGCGGCCGCTGATAGGCTGAGCGCACTGTGAGTCACCGACCCGCAGGAAGTGGAACAGACCGGGACCGGAGAACGGGACGGCGATATCGGAACGGGATCGTAGGCAGGTAAGTGAAAGTTTATTTTGTATAGTTTTACAGCCCGGGCACAGCGGGGGTTAAAAGTTTTAGCTTGGAGAACTCCTTTAAGTGGTTAAACAGTCTGCCTAAATCATATCAGCATTTTACATAAAAGACTCTATGGGTTTGAAATGTGCTGTACACTTGGCAAATACATTTTCACTTTGTAAGGGAACATTCCTTTAGCTACCCCCTTCTAGCTTCCATGGTCCTATTCTTTCCTCTTCCCCCCCCCCCTGTGATTGGGAATTGTTTGCAAAATTGTCACCACATTGACTAAGCTAAGGAAAAATCCACTTTGGTTTGATGTAATTGGAATGTATAGTATATCGTTTATTTAAACTGAAAGTACAATTGTGCTTTGAACATAAAGAAAACAAACTCCTTTAATAAAAATATAAAATTGTACATCCTAAATAACTTATTTGAACTGAGAAATTATATATGTTTAGCTTGGAATAAAGCAGTCACACCTAAGAAAGCTGTACACAGATATTCTGTCCGCATTATCTACTTGAAGAATGTATCTCTGATTTTATTTAAATTAATCTGATTTCAGTGCCAAGCCGGGAATGCGGGGGTCAACTAACCAAGGCCACGGGCTGTATAACAAGTCCCTTCTACCCAAGCGAGTATGCTTCAAACACTTTGTGCATTTGGGAGATTGTGACACAGCAATATACCTACATACAGATCACCATTGAGATTAAAAGGTGGGCATTTTATATTTCTCTTTGCTTTTATAGGAACAAGTGGTGCAATAACTTTACAGAAATTATCATCTTCAACTGAAAGAACAATGCTTACACACAGGGCCGTTTGAAGATATTAGGGGGCCCCAAGCAAAAAAAAATAAAAAATTACTTTTCTAGTTGAGAAGCGGGGGGTGTTGTTTTTGTCGGCTTACTTCTATCCTGGTGTCCGCACAGGGGCCCCAGCAGGGAGGGCCCTTGCCGTATCGCTGCGTCCCTCTATCCTGGTGTCCGCACAGGGGTCCCAGCAGGGAGGGCCCTTGCCGCATCGCTGCGTCCTCCTGCAGTCCGGTCGGCCGTGTACCATAACCGCGCGGTACAGGGCATTCAGTTTGCTGTTCCTGGGGCCAGACTGAAAGGAAGTGAACACACAGTGTGCACTTCCTGTCAGTCTGGCCGGGAACAGGAACCTGATTCTCCTGTACCGTGCGGTTATGGTACACGGCCGACCGGACTGCAGGAGGAAGCAGCGGTGCGGCAAGGGCTCTCCCTGCTGGGGCCCCTTGGCTAGCTCGGGGCCCCTGACCAGCTCGGGGGCCCCAGGCAATTGCTTGGTTTGCCTGTCGGGTTCCGACGGGCCTGCTTACACACAGCTCTATAGAGACTCAGGAGTTGTCTCAAGTGTGCGAAAATGGCTGTAACTCCCAGAAGAGCACTGAGGCTGAGAGCGGGAGTGGTTTGCAGAATTAGGCTGGCCATACATGGATCAAAACTTAGCCGGTTCAGCAGGGCCCAGCCAAATTTCAATACATGTATGGGCAGGCTGGTTGCACACAAGTTGATCTAGTGATTGAATTGTGTACATCCAGCTTGTTGGAAAAATTTTGCTCAATCAGCATTGCCAGTTATGGCCAGTGGAGCTGATCAGTGTATTCTGATGGCAGTAAGTCTCTCCACTGTCAGAACCAGTGGTGGCCACTCATGCAGGGCACAGGGGCACCCCCCCTAATCCATTGACCTGGCCGTAAACATTTTTGCAGGGTGCCAGATGCAGGGATTTCAATTTTTTTATTTATTTTTTAAGCACATGATCAGAGCCTGAGGCTCTAATTGGCTTAAAAAAGGATAGGCTCAGGGCGCAGAGCGCTGGCTGCGAAGGGGGGGGGGCATGGGGGCTGGCTGTCTGGCTGGGGAGGCCGCAGTCACCCCCTCTCCAAGGAAAATTGAGGACCAGCCGCCACTGATCAGAACACAATATCTCAGCAGGAGGAATTCCTGCATCAACATCAAATATATGGATGGGGGAATTGAGTCATTTTCTTTCATTAACCCCCCTGGCGGAATTCCCGAGTCTGGCTCGGGGTGGAATTTCAGCACCAAAAGCGGTAACCCCGAGCCAGACTTGGGATCGCCTCGCAGCATCCACAGGCAGAGAGTTACTTACCTTGTCCCTGGATCCTGCGATGCCTCCCCGCTGTGTGATGGAGCTGTGACCTCGCTCGATTCACACAGTGCCTGTGTGCCGCCAAACTCCGTTCAATGCGACGTTACGACGCACGGGGGCGGAGATCAGCGCCAAATTCAAAACAGTAAATAAACACAATACATACAGTATACTGTAATGTAATAGATTACAGTACTGTATGAAAAAAATACACACCCCCCTTGTCCCTAGTGGTCTGTCCAGTGTCCTACATGTACTTTTAAACTGTAGATTGTCCATAGCAACCAAAAAGTGTCCCTTTATGTCAAAAGTGGTTTTAGACCAGCTAGAAAACAGCGATAATAAATTATAATCACTTGCAGAATTGAGCGATAGTGATTTGTGGGGAAATTCGTCATAAAAAAAATAAAAGTAATGACAGCGACAATTCTGCAACTGAGCAAATTTCAGTGTTTTTGATTTGATTACATTATTGAATAATTTTTATTATAAATATATTATTATTTGTTATAATTATTTATAGTTATTTATTATATTATAATTTATGATTTTGTTTTTCAAACTTTATCATACCCGAGATGTCTACTAGACTCTTGTTTGGACAGATTTAAGTGAGTTATTCCTAATGCCGCGTACTCACGATCATTTTTCGGGCTTTTCAACAACGTTTTTTTCAACTTGATCATTAAAACGGTCTTGCCTACACACGCTCTAGCAAAGCGTGGTGACGTACAACACGTAGGACGGCACTATGAAGGGGAAGTTCCATTCGGATGACGCCACCCTTTGGGCTGCTTTAGCTGATTTTGTGTTAGTAAAAGACGATTTGCGCTTTTCTGTCTGTTACAACATGATGAATGTGCTTACTCCATTACGAACGGTAGCTTTACCAGAACGAGCGCTCCAGTCTCATAACTTGCTTCTGAGCGTGCGCGGATTTTTCACGTCGTTAAAGCCCACACTCGACCATTTTTTACAACCCTAAAAACGAAAACGTTAAAAACGTTGTGAAAAAATAGAGCATGTTCGAGAAAAAAAATTGCCCGTTTTTTCAGAACCCGAAAAATGCTCTGAAGCCCACACACGGTCGTTTTTAATTACAACCCGACATATGCGGCATAAGAATTACAGGCCTACAATGTAAAACGCCAAATTTCCATGCAAAATAATGGTACCGCTTTCAGCACCTAAAATCTGAAAGAATCACACCGCCAGGGAGGTTAAACCCACTGGTTGAACAAAAAAAAAGACTCATGTATGGCCAGCCTTTGCCATAAAGATTTGTTTTCGTGCAGTCCTGTCAGCTCTGGAGAGAGTCTCTTTGGAGCTGTCATGGCCACATTGTGACAGTACTTAGATTACATCTAGGTGTCTGCAAGCACCTCCCATTGTCAATACCAGCAGAAGGCATTGCAGAGAGCTGTGAATAAAAGGCGGGGTGCAGATTGTAGGGTCCAACACTCCCAAAAGTATCAGATTTGTTTGTTGTAATCCCTGCCACCTGTGTTCTATGTACCTATTATCGACACACTTGTACCTGCATTTTATTCATGATCACCGGACATGTACTGTACCTGAATGCTGCATGTATGCCCTGTATGTTATTGTTTTGCTCGAATAAAAGCTCTTTGATTTAAAAAAAAAAAGTATCAGATTTGTACTAACTTTTGCAAGAATTGTAATTAAAATTGGAGGAAGCTAATTAAAAAAAATTATTTTTGATCTATTGAAAAAAAAAAGCATTTAATCACTTCCATACTGGGCCAATTCTGGCATTCCTGTCCTACATGTAAAAATCATAATTATTTTGCTCAAAAAAATTCTCAGAACTCCCAAATATTATAAAGGAAAATTTATTATCATACTTACCGTAATTTTCCTTTCCTGATGGACTCCATGGCAGCCTACGTGTGGGTTAATCCCGCCTCCTCTCCAATCTGATAGGACCCCATACCCATAAAAGTTAACTCACCAATAGCATCAGTGTTCCGTAACTATCCCGACTCCATAAATTTCAGGGTGGGAACTCCGTCTGCCATGGAGTCCATCAGGAAAGGAAAATTACGGTAAGTATGATAATAAATTTTCCTTTTTCCTGACTGACTCCATGGCAGCCTACGTGTGGGAAATAACTAGCCAGACCACACGGGTGGGTATGCTGAACAAGCTGAACTGACAAAACTGATAAACCAAAATTCACAGAAGACAGTGCTGCAGGTTCAACACAATAATGGGACATAAAGGTATTTATAGAAGACCAAGAGGCCGCTCTGCAAATGACGTCTGGAGCCACATGACGGGCTGCTGCCCAGGAAGCTGCCATCCCTCTGGTGGAGTGAGCTGTTACCGCCTGTGGAGGAGCCAAGCCCTTTGCACTATAAGCCTGTTGTATCGTCTGGACAATCCAAGTTGCGATTGTTCTCGAGGAAGCCTTTTTCCCTTTGTTCTTGCCTGAGTGTAGGACAAATGATCAGAGCGTCTAAAGGTAGATGTAATTTGAAGGTATTCAGTGAGTATCTTGCCCATGTCCAGAGGATGAGTCTCGTCAGAATCTGGGGACCTAAAAGTAGGGAGGACCACTTCCTGATTCTCATGGAAGACCGACGAGACTTTCGGGTTAGAGCCCAGCATAGGTATCAGAACCACTCGATCTGGGAAGAAAGTGAGAAACGGCTCTTTGTGACCAAGAGATCCGATCTCAGACACTCTCTTGGCCGAGGTGATAGCGACCAAGAAGGCAACTTTGGCTGAAAAGTCCTTTAACGAGGACGGGGAGGGCCCCGACATACTAAGTCCGTTCAAGAAATCGAGTACTAACGGAAGATCCCATTTGGGGAATCTTGGCTTCCTTTGAGGTCTCAGCCTTGAGGCTCCTCGAAAAAATTGCCTAACTAGCGGGTGAGCTGCCCAAGAAATTCCGGAGAAGGCTGACAGTGCCGAAACCTGAACTCTTAGTGAGCTTACAGACAGGGGAAGATCTAACCCCGATTGAAGAAAGCTTAGGATGTCTTGAATTTCCAGGTTCCTGAAGGATCTGGCCGAAGTTAAAGAAAATTCCACAAACTTGGCCCAAATTCTTCCGTACACTTTGTTTGTGCTTACCCTCCTTGAGCTCATAAGTGTAGAGATCACCTTAGAGGCGCAGCCAAGGGATTCCTGCCTTTCCCTTTCAAGAACCAGACCATTAGTTTCATCTGAGCCGGACAGGGATGTAGGAGTGACCCCTGGGAGAGAAGGTCTGGTCTGACCGGTATTGGAATTGGGTCCCGGAAACTCAGCTGGACCAGGAGAGGGAACCAGGGCCTGTTCGGCCAGTATGGAGCTATCATCGTAACTTCTACCTCTTCCGCTTGAAGCCTCTTCAAGAATTTCAAGAATTTCAAGATTACTGGGATCGGGGGAAAGGCATATGCCCTCTGGAATCTCCAGCGATCCGTCAGGGCATCCGTCCCGATTGCCTGACTGCAGTAACCCCTCGTGTAGAATTTCTTCATCTTGGTATTGTTCGGGGAAGCAAAGAGATCCACTTGGGGATTGATTCTCAGAGACAGGATCCAACAAAACGACTGACCGTGGAGAGACCACTCGTTGATATCCACTTGAGTGTGCAACAGAAAATCCGCCTGGGAGTTCTGAATTCCGGGGATAAAGACTGCTGTCAGGTTGACCAGATTTTCCTGGGCCCACTTCATAATGGGTTCGACTTCCCGTAGGAGAGGTGAACTCCGAGTCCCCCCTTGTCTCTTGACATAGGATACTGCCGTGGTGTTGTCCATCCTCAGCATCACTGATTCTCCCTTCAGGAGTTGGGAGAAGGACTGCAGGGCACACCAAGCCGCTCGAAGCTCTAGGATGTTTGAGCCTGGTTTGTGGAGGCGAGCATCCCACCTGCCTTGTGCCATGCTCGTGCCGCACAGGGCCCCCCAGCCGGAGCCACTGGCATCGGTCGTCACTGTGACCCAAGAGACTGGAGCGATAGAATGGCAATTCCGCAGATTTTTCGGTTGAAGCCACCAGAAGAGGCTGCCCCTCATAGTTGTCGAAACGTGAATCCGTTGATTCTTGCTCCCTGACTTCCACTGCCTGAGAAAGCCGGATTGGAAAGGACGTAGTCTCCATAATGCCCATTTCACCATTGGTGTTGTGGAGACCAACGTTCCAATGATCTTCAGACATTGGTGTGCTTTTAGATGGTGAGTATCTAGGGCCCGAGAAATCCTCTCCTGAATCACAGGAATCTTCTCTAATGGCAGAGAGATGGTCTTTTTTACCGTGTTGAATTGAGCCCCTAGATATACTAGACACTGAGTTAGTTCCAGGTGGCTTTTTGCTAGATTCAGGAGCCATCCGAACTCGGACAGGATCGAGATAACCTGATCTCTCTGTGCCAAGAGATGAGTTCTGTCTTGGGACAAGACAAGGAGGTCGTCTAGATAATGATAAAGGCGAATCTTCTTCAGTCTGATGAGAGCTACCACTGCCAGAAGGGTTTTGGTGAAGACCCGTGGGGAAGTTGTTAGGCCGAAGGGTAGGCAAACAAATTGAAGGTGTTCCTGGTTGATGTGAAACCTGAGATACTTGTGCAGCTCTGCCGCTACCGGGACATGAAAATAGGCGTCTTTTAGGTCCACGGAAATCATCCAGTCGCCCGGCTGTATGGCTTGTTGGATTGTTGATAGAGTTTCCATTTTGAACTTTCTGCGTGTTATAAATTTGTTCAAGTATGTCAGATCTATGACTGGACGCCAGGTACCGTTTTTCTTCTGTACCAAGAAGAGAGGGGCGTATACCCCAAGAAACTGTTCGTCTTTTGGGACGTGTACTACTGCTCCTTGGTTCTTCAGGAGGTCTATGTAGTCTAGGAGAACTTGTCTCTGTTCCGCTGACCCTGGAAGAAGGGTGGAAATGAACTTGGGACGAGGAAGACTGGAAAAGGTCCATGCGTGTCCTGAAGTCACAGTCTTGATAACCCAAAAGTCCTTGATTGAGGCCGCCCAGACGTGCCGATAGAGGAGTAGACGTGCTCCCACACGATCCGCTTGGGCGGGCGTAGTTTCAAAAAGACTTCCCCTGATCGCGTCCGCTTGACGCCTGGGTAGTTGATGTAGGTTTGCGATAGGAGACTCTACCCCTGCTCCAGTTCCTTCTGAAGTTCCCGCCAGGTCTGTAAGCGCGAGCTTCCCTAGCGCGGTCTGGGCTGTGTCTCCGAAATTGAGGCTTCTTTTTCCCGGTCTGGCACCTGTCCTGGGGGAGAAAACCTGACTTGCCACCAGTAACTTTTGAGATGGCGTCGTCTAGCTTGTTGCCGAACAGGGTTGACCCTTCGAAGGGGATTTTACACCAGTTCTGTTTTGACGATGGGTCAGCAACCCATGGGCGTAGCCAGAGAGCCCGTTTTGCCGTGACAGATGATAGCATGATCCTTGCCAATAGGCGGATTAAGTCAACGGAAGCTTCTCCTAGAAATGCAACTGCCAGCTTCAGTTCTGCAGTAGCTGAGCTCTTGGCCAGGTCTTCAGAGACGCCTTTGAGGAAGGAGTCCACATTTTCCATCCAGGCCTCCATAGCTTTAGATAATGCCGCTAGAGCTAGAGCCGGTTTGCATGCTGTGCCTGCTAGGCCATAGATTCTTCTAAGGTCTTGGTCCATTCTCCTATCAAGACCGTCTTTGAAAGAGACAGAGTCAGCAAGTGGTAGTGTGACGTGTTTAGCCAGTCTCGTTACTGCAGCATCTACCAGGGGAACATTCTCCAGATGCTTGACATCCTCCGGTTTGAAGGGATATAGTCTTGAGGCTTTGTTAGCCATGGATGACTTTTTGTCTACCTTGCTCCATTCCTCTTCAAAGATACCCTTTAGTTCAGTCAGGAACGGAAACGTAGGGCGTTCTTTCCCCAAGCGTTTAAAGTATTTTCTTTGCTTGGCTGGGGAAGTGGATTGTTCTTCCCACAAGAGAGCCTCTTTAACTGCTTTGATGAGTGGTGTTACTTGAGCAAAATCAAACTCCAAACCTTCCTCGTCACTTTCTAGATCACCCTCGAGGAAAGCCGGTGCATCGGCTTGAGGCTGGGAAGGACCTGGACCCTCAGGGACCTCGATGGCCTGAAAAACAGACCTGATGGTATCGGTCTGACTCTGTGTGTGGGGAATATTCTCTCTTAGAGTTTGATGTACCACACGTTCCACCAGAGACTCGATGCGATGACCTTCAGCCTCTTTTTCCCCAACCGCATGGGCGTAGCATCAGTCGCATAATGACTTGCCCTCTGGGACACGAGTGTCCCATCCCCAGCAGGCTCTGCGATCAGAGCGGCTATCATGGCGGTGGGAGCGGTGTCGTGAGGAGGAATGTGAACTTCTCCACCGGTGGGAAGATGTAGATGGAGGCCTTCGTTTGGATCTCGACTTGGAAGAAGAAGTATGTTGCGGTCTGGCAAGGTCTTCGGCGTTCGGCTCTGGATTGGAAGGGCTAGAAAGACATTTAGGGGAAAAAACTGTCAACACACATGAATTGTGACTACCAGCCCCTAGCCCGATCCATCTCCGGCACATACCTTGTGTGTGAGGGCTGGCCGCATGTAGACGGTGACTGGTCCATGATTCCCGGACCTGCGTGTAACAGATGACACTATTTCGGAAACCTATAAGGAACCTATGGTGCCGAACAACATAAGAGGATATAAGGATACTGCCCCTTTAAGAAAAAGTTTTTTTTTTTTTTTTTTTAAATAGATAAATAAATAATTAATTTAAATAAATAAAATAAATTAAAATAATTTAATGAAATAACTAATTTATTAATTAAATATAAATACCAGCATATAATTAATGTTTATAAAATAATATGCATGGCCCAGGGAATTGAACATGGTAAAATCAATGCAGCCAGAAGTAAAGCTCATTCACTGACCTGGCAACCTGAAGTAAGTAACAACACACTGTCAGCTGCTCGCCTGTAGGGGAAACCCAATACACACAGGCGAGCAGCTGTTTTTAAATCACCTGCCGGTGACGTCACGCGTCCTCCACGTACGCGCCTGCGCAGTGGAACGCGAACCCACGGCGCCTGCGCGGCCGCCGCGGGGACCAACAGACTGCGCGTGCATGACCAAGCCTCGCTTTGAGAGCGGGTACAGCGCATGCGCGGGGCTCTAGCGATGGCTAACAGGAAGCCACAGGCGTGCTGGAACGCAGAGGCGCTCCAGCCGCCATACAAACATGAAAACAGACAACATATAGGTATATATATACGACTGCCATGGAGAATATGTAGAGATAGACCTTGCCAGCCGTTTGATGTCTTCAGCACACGCCACAGCAACAACCAAGTGTGCTGGGAAAGCTCTCCACCCGCCCATGGCTGTGATCCGAGCTGCACCGCTTAAAGTGTGCCCTTTTCCATTCCTTGAAGAATATCATCTTGATCCATGGAGGAGGAAAAAAAAGGAACACTGATGCTATTGGTGAGTTAACTTTTATGGGTATGGGGTCCTATCAGATTGGAGAGGAGGCGGGATTAACCCACACGTAGGCTGCCATGGAGTCAGTCAGGAAATATATTTTTTAGCAGAGGCCCTAGGGAATAAAATGAGGGTTGCTGCAATTTTTTATTTTATTTTTTCAAATATAAATTTTTATTAAAGCTCAAGGAGGGCAAAACCCAGAAATGACATTGATACCATACAATCATGGACAATAATAGATCTTCAATCAGTTAACGCCCATACACACGATCAGATTTTCAGACGGGAATTGTGTGATGGCAGGCTGTTGTCAGAAAATCTGACCGTTTGTACGTTCCATCGGACAATTGTTGTTGGATTTTCAGACAACAAATGTGGGATTTCATTTTCATGACGTCACTCCGGCAGATGTAAACACTGCTAGTTTTTTTTTTTTGCTGGAAAGCCTGAGATCTTTTTTTTTTTTTTATCTCAGGCTTTCCAGCCTAGAGGAGAGATCTGGGGAATTTTAGACCCCTGATCTTGTTTTAAGAAGGACATGTTATGCCCCATTCCAATTACAAGGGATGTTTACATTCCCTGTAAAAGGAATAAAAGTGATTACGGAAAGGCGGCAGAAGGGGTGAGACGTCCCCTCCCGTCACCTGTAAAAGCAATCAAGTGGTTAAACAGCCACTATAAGGCCGGGTTCACACTTGTCCGACAAACGCTCCGACACTGGGAGCTCATGTCGCATGATGTGTGAAAATCAATGTTTCCCTATGGGAGTCGTCTTAACTGGTCCAACACAAGTCGGTCCGACTTTGAAAATGCTCCGACATTGATCCTACTTCAACCCATTGAATATCATTGAAGTCGGACCAAAGTAGGAGCCTTGTCCTAACCATCCGACTTTTGACATCTGACTTGTGATTACAGCAGCAGTAAAAGGAATTTATCTCGCTCTGGGATTGTTTTGATTGGTCAAGTCAGACTATCACAAAGTCAGATCAAAGCAGTATCCTGTTCATGAAAGTCAGATGGATGTAGTAGGACCAATGTAGGAGATGTAGGACCAATGTAGGACCAATGTAGGACCAATGTAGGAGATGTAGGACCAATGTAGGATCAATGTAAGACTGATGTTGCAGAGCAAAGTATGATGAAAGTCTAATGCCGCATACACACCATCACTTTATGTGATGAAAAAAAACGACATTTTCTGTGAAGTAAAAAACGACGTTTTTGAAACTTCAATTTTCAAAGACGAAGTTGCCTACACACCATCGTTTTTCTCACAATGTTCTAGCAAAGCGAGGTTACGTTCCACCACGTTTTTCCATTGAAGCTCGTTTCATAAGTAGCTTCTGGGCATGCGCGGATGAAAAAACGTTGTTTTAAACGACGTTTTTGCTACACACGGTCAATTTCTGTGAAGTAAAAGTTGACGTTTTGAAAAACGACACATAAAATTGAAGCATGTTTCAATTTTTTTTGGTCGTTTTTTAGAAGACATAAAACGATGTTTTCCCCCACACACGGTCAATTAAAGTGACGTTTTTAAAAACGTCATTTTTTTTCATCACATAAAACGACCGTGTGTACGCGGCATAAGGCTAGGTTCACATCACGATTTTTACATCCGATAATCGGACCGTTAAATCGGATGGAATCGTATATGACAAAATCGTATGTAAATTTTCCATCCGATTTTCACTAAAAAATCGGATCCTGATTTTAAATAATGTCTGGCAATGGCCATAAAGTTTTGGCTATTTGAATGTTTTTTTTTTTCTTTTGTACAATTCTTGAAGTTTCTAGCTCGTTCCATTGTCTAGTGCGCATGCGTAATAAAAAATCGGGTACGATTTATCGGATAAAAACGCACAGTCATCCGATTTATTACGATTTAGATTGACCACAATATAAAAAAAATCGGACACGATTTTAATACGATTTCAAATCAGGACCAAAAATCGTGGTCAAACATGATTTTTGATGCGATTTTAAATCGTATCAAATCTGATGCGGATCAAATCGGATGCACTTGGGGACCTACATTAATGAATGGAAGTGAATGGATACTTTTTGCCATACAGATTTGTACGATTTCAAACCTAAAAATCGTGAGAACAAGTAGGATGATAAAATTGTGGTGTGAATGCACCCTTACTGCTGTCGTGTAGTATAGTGTGAACCCAGCCTCAGGGATTTTACTTTGCAGGGAATCGTTGCAGCTGCAGGCATCTTTCAGACATCTCCACTCAAAGTCCAATGTAAAAGATGGAAGTGGTGGGTGGGTCAATTTACTAAAGTTTATTGCATAGTTACATAGTAAAAAAAAAGACACAAGTCCATCAAGTTTAACCAAAAAAAAAATTAAAAATACAATCCCATATACACAATTCTATACCCACAATTGATCCAGAGGAAGGCAAAAAAAAAAACAGCAAAGCATGTTCCAATTTGCTACAGCAAGGGAAACAATTCCTTCCTGATCCCCCGAGAGGCAATCGGATTTTCCCTGGATCAGCTTTACCTATAAATGTTAGTACCCAGTTACTGTATATTGTGCATGCAACATTATTTTTTTTTTTTTTTAAAGCGTAAAAAGGAAAATTTATATGAAATACTTACCGTAATTTTCCTTTCCTGATGGACTCCATGGCAGCCTACGTGTGGGTTAATCCCGCCTCTCATACCTCATAGGACCCTACTCCCATAAAGCTTTGCTTCTCCCAATAGACTGTGTTCCGTAATATAGCCTACTCCAGCAAAGGGGAGGGAACTCCGGCTGCCATGGAGTCCATCAGGAAAGGAAAATTACGGTAAGTATTTCATATAAATTTTCCTTTTTCCTGACAGACTCCATGGCAGCCTACGTGTGGGAAATAACTAGCCATACACACCCGGGTGGGCAAATTGCTGGTTAAAGAAAAAGTTTTAATTGACATTGTCAACAGATAAAACATGTAAACCAAAATTAACCGACGATAAGGAAGCCGGTTCCACGCAGTAGTGCGTCATAAATGTATTCAGTGATGACCAAGAGGCCGCTCTGCAGATTACTTCCGGAGAGACGTGTCGGGCAGCCGCCCACGACGTAGCCATGCCCCGAGTAGAATGGGCGGTTACCGCTTCCGGTGGAGCCAAACCCTTCGCTTTATAAGCCCCTTGGATTGCCTGTACAATCCATGCTGCAATAGATCTAGGGGAAGCACGCATTCCCTTGTTTTTTTCGTGAAAGGAAATAAATAGATGATCGGATTGCCGAAAAGATGCCGTAGCTTCCAGATATTGTTTTAATACATTCCCAACATCCAAAGGATGAATTTCAGAGTCCTCAGAAGAACGAAAGATGGGAAGGACGATCTCTTGGTTCTCATGGAAGACTGATGTAACTTTAGGTTTGTGACCTAGCATAGGAATCAGGACTACCCGGACCGGGAAGAACGTAAGAAAAGGTTCCTTACATCCCAATGAGCCAATTTCCGAAACCCTTTTCGCTGAAGTCATGGCCACTAGAAAGACCGTCTTGAGAGAAAGATCTTTGATTGGTTGTTGGTCTGAATTCTGTATGTTTGAGAAAAAATCCAGAACTAGCGGAAGGTCCCATTTGGAGAATCTTGGTTTTCTTAGAGGTCTCAGTCGGATAGCTCCTCTGAAAAACTGTCTGACGAGAGTGTGAGTGGCCCAGGATATCCCGGTGAATGCGGAGATAGCCGAGACTTGGACTCTTAGTGAGCTTACAGATAGAGGTAGCTCAAGACCCGTCTGAAGAAAACCCAGAATGTCCTGAATTCTGGGATTATTAGGAGAACCGTCCATCGAAGTGGTATAGTCAGAGAATTTTGACCATATCCTTTGGTAGATTCTGTTAGTACTTGGTCTCCTAGCGTTCAATAGGGTGGAGATGGCTCCGCTTGGACAACCTAATGCTTCCAACCTTCCCCTTTCAAGAACCAGGCCATTAGATGTAGATGGGTTGGACATGGATGAGGAGTTGATCCTTGTAGCAGGAGATCTGATCTGGATGGAAGAGGAACTGGATCCCGGAAGCTCAGCTGAAACAGTAATGGGAACCACGGCCTGTTGGGCCAGTATGGGACTATTGCCACTATCTCGACTTCCTCCCACCTGAGTCTCGATAGAAACTTGAGGATGACTGGAATTGGAGGGAAGGCATAGGCTCTGCGAAACCTCCACTGATCCGTTAGAGCATCCACCCCGAAGGCCTGGGGACAGCGACATCTGGTGTAGTACTTTTCCAGCTTGAAATTGCATGGGGATGCAAACAGATCCACTTCTGGTGAAAAATCCAGTGACAGGATCCAACTGAAAATCTCGTTGTGGAGAGACCACTCGTTGTTGTCGAGGGATGTCCTTGACAGAAAATCCGCCTGTAGATTCTGAGATCCGGGGAGATAAACCGCTGTCAAATCCTTCAAGTGTGTCTGCGCCCAAGACATAATTGGATTCACCTCCTTCAGTAGAGACAGACTGCGAGTACCACCCTGTCTCTTGATGTACGAGACTGCTGATGTATTGTCCATCCTTAGGAGGACTGAAGACCCCTTTATCAGGTGAAGAAAAGCTTGTAGGGAACAGAAGGCTGCGCGAAGTTCCAGCACATTGGACACGATTTTCTGGGACGGAAAGTCCCACCTCCCTTGGGCTACTTCCTTCAGGCAGAGAGCCCCCCAACCTGTGTTGCTGGCATCTGACGTGATCGTGATCCAAGATACAGGAGCTAGGGAATGGCAATTGAGGAGATTTTTCCTTAGTAGCCACCAGGAAAGACTTTCCCGCATGTGTGACGTTATCCGGATCAATTGGTTTTGTGATCTCGGGTCCCACTGTTGAAGAAACCCCTTCTGGAAGGGCCGCATCTTCCACTGTGCCCATCTCACCATCGGAGTTGTGGAGACCATGGTGCCTATAATGTTGAGGCATTGTGAGGCTTTCAGGAAAGGAGACTCTAGAGCGCAACGGATCCTGTCGCGAACAACTGGGATTTTCTCCAGGGGCAAAGAGATGGTACTTAGAGATGTATTGAATTGGGCCCCCGAGAAATATCAGTGATTGTGTTGGTACTAGGTGACTCTTCTCCTTGTTCAGTAGCCAGCCAAACTCGGTCAGAATCGATATGACCAGATCCCGGTGCGTCAATATTTGCTCCTTGTTTTGCGATAGCAGTAGTAGGTCGTCTAGGTAGTGGTGTTGACGAACGCCTCTGGTTCTGATCAGGGCTACAACAGCTAGTAAGAGTTTTGAGAATACCCGTGGGGATGTTGTGAGTCCAAACGGGAGACAAACGAATTGGAGGTGAATATTGCCTACTGCGAACCGCAGATACTTCTGAAATTCCATTGCTATGGGCACATGAAAGTAAGCATCTTTCAGATCTATGGCCACAAGCCAGTCGCCTGGTTGAACTGCTTTCCGGATCGTGAGCAGCGATTCCATTTTGAACTTCTCTTTTTTGATAAAGGTGTTCAGATGTGTCAGGTCTATCACTGGTCTCCAGGAACCTGACTTTTTTTGGACCAGGAAAAGGGGTGAATACATCCCCTGGAACCTCTCGGCCGTTGGGACATGTATAGCGGCACCTTGAGCCACAAGAGAGCTCGTGTAGGACAGGAGGACTTGTCTTTTTTCTTCTGAGCATGGAATTGTTGTGTGAATGACTTGAAGAATAGGGGGTTCTGTAAAAATCCAGGAATGGCCTGTAGATATTGTTTTTACTGTCCAGAAATCTTTTATTGAGGCTGCCCAGACATGCTTGAACTGGAAGAGACGAGCCCCGACTCTTTCCGTCTGGGCCGGCTCTATATCAAAAGGACTTAGGAGCCTCACGTCCACTAGAAGAAGGGCTTTTTGCCGGCTTCTGACCAGAGGGTTGGTTTCTTCTCCAATTCCTCCTAAAATCATGTCCAGGTCTGTACCGACGGGCCTCCCTTGCCCGATCTTGATCTTGCCTGGGAAAGAATTTTTTCTGTCCATACGGACGACGATCCTGGGGAAGGAACCCTGACTTACCCCCTGTGGCTCGGGTGATGGCATCATCTAGTTTGTTCCCAAACAGGGAAGAACCCAAAAAGGGTATCTTGCACCATGCCTGTTTAGAGGCAGGGTCAGCCACCCAAGGGCGTAGCCACAGGGCACGCTTGGCTGTGACAGAGGAAAGCATGACCCGAGACACTAGACGTATAAGGTCAAGGGAAGCCTCCCCTAAGAAGACTGAAGCCATCTTTAGTTCTTGGACTGGGATGCTTCCAGATATGTCTTCAGAGACACAAGATAACACAGTGTCCATTTCACCTGTCCAGGCCTCCATTGCTTTTGACAGGGCTGCCAGCGCTAAGGCTGGTTTACAGGCCATGCCCGCTGTAATATAAATTTGTTTTAAGTCAGTGTCTATTTTCCTCTCCAGACCATCTTTAAAGGAAACGGTGTCTTCCAAAGGGAGAGTAACGTGTTTCACCAGTCTCATCAAGGCCGCATCGACTAGAGGAGCTGACTCTAAATGTCTCACCTCTTCACTTTTGAATGGGTATAACTTCGCTATCTTGGATAGTAAAGAATTTTTCTTGTCTGAACCAGACCATTCTTCCATAATTACATCTCCTAGTTCACCAAGGAGGGGAAAGTTTGGGCGGTTTTTCTTAAGCTGACTAAAGAACTTCCTTTGCTTGGAAGGTGCTTCTACTGGATCCTCCCATTTTAAAGCGTCCTTGACTGCTTTCACCAATGTTGGGACCAGGGAAAAATCAAAACCAGCAGCATAATGGACATTTTCCATTTCACTTTCTGAGGAAACACTTGGAGAGCGGTTGACTCTAGAGGGCCCCGCAACTTCAGGATCATCCTGTACCAGGACTGGGGATGGTTCAACAGGAGGAACAACCGCTTGGGTGGAAGTAGAGATGTTCAAGGATTCTTGGACCACTCTTCTGACCAGGGCTTCAACCTGCTGGTCCTCACCCCCTCTTTCCCTTACAGCACGGGAATAACATGGCTCACAGAGGGATTTTCCTTCTGGGACCTGAGCTCTACATCCCCAACAGGAATTCCTTTCAGAATGACTGGAGTGACGGTGAGAGTGGTGACCAGACGAGGATCTAGAACCTTCTCTATAATGCTTAGATGAAGATCTAGAGCTTCTAGAACTTGAATGATGTTTTTGTGGTTGAACTTCAATAACATCTTCACGTGCTATTATTTGAGGAATAGACCTGGAGGGACTGGAAACAAAAGAGACAAAATACAATTTTTTTTTTTTTTTTTTTACCAAAACCCATAGAAAAACAGGCAGAGGGAATAAATTCCATCCTACCTGCAGCGTAAGGTTTGGCCACAGGGGGGCGGTGACACATCCATAGCGGTGAGGAAACAGTACTAAAAAAGAAATCAACAGGAACCGTGCATCAGGCAAAGGGACCCATAATCACAGTGCTTACATAAGGCATAAAAGAGCAGTCTCCTACCTTGATCCACAGCCAAGAGAGATACACCTAGACCGTCAGGGATGTGCCACCATATAGCTGTGTTTGACAGCTATTTAAACTTGCCGCCCTGTCGATGACGTCACCGCGCACCGGCGTGCGCATGCGCGGTGAACCTGCGTCACCTCGTCGGCCTCGCGCGCATGCGCGATCGCGGCTAGCTAGACCAAGGAGCTCACACACAGCCAAGCCTCGTTCCCAGAACGAGGCGTGCGCGTGCGCAGACCACTAGCAAGCGGCGAAGCTGGAACGCACTGCGCTCCAGCGGCCATACCTGGAAGGGAAAAGACAGACTACACACAAAAACTGGCTGCCATGATAGGTAAGAGCATACGTTTATACATTACCACCTTAGGAAACCCATGATCCGGCCTGGATAAGGAAGCCACCGCTGCTTACTCTGCAAGGTCTGGTAATTTAGGGACCCCCTGCTAATAGCCAGGGTATGTGGTCACATAATCGCTTACCTGCCAGTGGCAGGCTAGTAAGCATAAAAAGGGGTACCGCAGACAAAAAATGTCCATCCAGCTAATAGCTGAGATCTGTAGGACTTCAGAGCCACCAGGCATGGGAATCAGGGACTAAAAAAGGTTTTTCTTTAAACAAACGATTACTTCGGTCCTAGGAGGAGGACAAAAAAGGAACACAGTCTATTGGGAGAAGCAAAGCTTTATGGGAGTAGGGTCCTATGAGGTATGAGAGGCGGGATTAACCCACACGTAGGCTGCCATGGAGTCTGTCAGGAAATTATATTAACAGTTTTCACAAAGACAGGTACAATTGTTACAACATTAGAAATAAAATTCCATATACAGGGTACAGACCCATAATCTGTATGTATTACAAGTTAGACAGTGCCAAAAAGACAGCACCAATAGTAAGGGCACGGCGCCACTCAATGCATGGGACATAGAATAATCGAATAGCAAATAAAAGAAAGAATAGACAAAGCATATACAATACAAAAGAAAGAAAAAAGGGGGTAAGGAATCATATGCAATATTAGTGTCAAGTGACCGATTTGCATACATTTATTGAATGCAATTATTTAAAAAGGCATTTCATTATTTAACTCATTGAATGTAAGAGGCGGGCAGCCTGTAGTGGGTAAACCTGCTGGATCCTCTCTACAGCACTGCTTTTACAAGGCAATAACTGGGTTTCTAGGGCATTTTTTGCACTCCAGGTCGATTTTTATTCCTATAGTCTGAAGGCCCATGTACACAATCGGACTTTCTGACAACAACGGTCCGACAGACATGTTTTATCGGACAATCCGACCGTCTGTATGCTCCATCGGACAATTGTTGTCGTTTTTTCAACGGACAAATGTTCGCTGTGCATGCTCTCATGTCAGATGGAGGATAAAGTCCAAAGTACAAACACGCATGCTCCGAACCAATGCTAAACATCAGACAACAATAGCAGAAGTTGCCCAAAGGGTGGCGGTAAAGAGCTGAAAAAACAAGTGATTTGGTGACTGTTGGCTGAAAAAGTTCTGCCGTGTGTATGCATACCAACTTCATGGCCAACGTCCCTTCGGACAAAAATCTACGGAAAAGTCAGATCGTGTGTATGAGGCTTAACACACACACATACACATGCTTGGAAAGCAATGAAAGCGGATATTGGTAAGCAACTGAAACTCTCAGGCAATTAGTATTTTGTTATCTTTATTCTGGAGATATATTTGTAAGGATCCTATTTAAAAAAAAAAAAAAACGAATGAATTGTTCTTATTTTTGTTTCAACAGTCTAGAAAGTAATCCAACTTGCGCCTATGATTATGTGGAAATAATAAGGGATGGCTGTGTAGGAAGCAGCGTTCTTGGGAAGGTTTGCAAACCCGGATTGTACAATTTCTATTCATCATCCAATAAAATAACCGTTGTATTTAGAAGTGACATTTCCATTGAAGGAAAGGGCTTTGAGGCTCATTATCAAACTACTTATGAAGGTACAATGCTATTGCACTTTTCTTTCTAACATTTTTCAACACTAAACTTGCTTTAGATCATTAGAAAAGTTCCTTGGCTAAAGCCCAATTTGATATATCAGTCCCTGATTTAACCATTGAGCACCAGAAGGATTAACGCCCCCCCCCCCCCCATGACCAGGCCATTTTTTGCTATGCAGCACTGCACTCCTTTAACCACCTCAGCCCCGGAAGGATTTCTCCCCAAATGACCAGGCCATTTTTTGCGATACGGCACTGCGTCGTTTTAACTGACAATTGCGCGGTGGTGAGATGTTGTATCCAAACAAAATTGATGTCCTTTTTTCCCCACAAATAGAGCTTTCTTTTGGTGGTATGTAATCACCTCTGCAGTTTTTATTTTTTGCGCTATAGATAAAAAAAGACTGTCAATTTTGAAAAAAAATGAATATTTTTTACTTTCTGCTATAATACATGTCCAAAAAAATATATAAAAAAACAAATGTATTCATCAGTTTAGGCCAATATGTATTCTGCTACATATTTTTGTAAAAAAAAAAAATCACAATAAGCATATATTGATTGCTTTGTGCAAAAAGTTATAGGGCCAGATCCACATACAATTGCATCGGCGTAGCGTATCAGAGATACACTATGCCGCCGTACCTTACCTGGCGTATATTCGAATCCTCGGCGAGTTCGCGCCTTAAGTTACGGCGGCGTAGTGTATTTCTGGCGGCGGATTTGAAATTGGGCGGGTTGGGGCGGGTTTCATTTAAATGAAGCGCGTCCCCGCGCCGAATGAACTGCGCATGCATCGTCCCGAAAGTTCCTGCCATGCATTGCGCTAAATGACGTCGCTAGGACGTCATTTTTTTAACTTAGACGTGAGTTACGTCCATCCCTATTCACGGACGACTTACGCAAAAAAAAAATTTTAAAATTTAGACGCGGGAACGACAGCGATACTTAACATGGCAATTATATCTATACGCCGCAAAATACCAGCTTTAACTATACGCCGGAAAAAACCGACTACAGACGACGTTAGAAAATGCGATGGCCACGCGTACGTTCGTGGATCGAAGTAAATCGCTAATTTGCATACCCGACACGGAAAACGCCACCCAGCGGACGCCGAAGTATTGCATCTTAGATCCGAAGGCGTACGAAGACGTACACCTGTCGGATCTAACCCAGAAGCCGTCGTATCTTGTTTTGAGGATTCAAAACAAAGATACGACACGGGAAATTTGAAAGTACACCAGTGTATCAGTAGATACGCCGGCGTACTTTGTCTGTGAATCTGGCCCATAGATTCTACAAAATAAGGGAAAGATTTAGGGATTTTTTATATATTGTTTGTTTTTACTAGAAATGACGAGGATGAGCGATTTTTAGTGGGACTGTGACATTGCGGTGGACAAATCTGACCCCTAAGTGACACTTTTTGGTGACCACTGACACCAATACAGTGATCAGTGCTAAAAAAATGCACTGATCACTATGTAAATGGGACTGATTTTTTATTTTTTTTGAAAAGCCTATGGCGTGTGAACACACCCAAAAAACTCCACCCGGTGCAGAAAAAATGTGCACACACATAAAGAGTGTTCACAAAAACGTGCAGACGGGTGCAACGTCAAGTGGTCCTCCTGTGAAGAGGGACCCAAACCCTGATCCCCCGGGGCGTTAGGCTCCAGACGGGGACTGAGGTACTGTGGTCCGAGCAACCGAAGCCGACACGGACCCAACTTCCTCGGAGGGACTGCCGAAACAGAACCCTCCCAGTACTAGGTGGGGCTCCCCCGAAGGGAGACCCCATGAGAGCAGGCGAACTAAGCCAGAAGGCCATGTCCACCCACTCCCAAGACGTTCAGGGCTGGCCCGAGGACCCGCACCCTACTAATCACACAGTGACACAAAACGTGCACAACAAAAAAAGACAAAAAAGTGACAAACATAGGCTTAAATTAAATAAAGTGGGGGAAAGGGAAAGTGAAGAGGAGAGTGAAAGAAGTGGTCATTGTGTTCAACAATGACCAGGTCCTCCGGCCAGGAATAAAAAATTCCTCCGGTCCTAGCCAAAAGGCCCGGCCCAGGAGGCAGGTGCTAAAAAAAGCGTGTATCTGGTGCAGTGACCGTGGTATCTTAAATCAATGTGTCCCTCACACACAGTGATCTTCAGATACCCCTGGACTGCCACTCCAGGGGCACATGCACCATAGGCTTTTCGTTCCATATCCGACCCCCCGACCGGCCAGTGCAGCCCTCCACCCCTGCCAGCTAGAGAGCCCTTCAAGGTTTTCTTGGGGAGGACTGCCGCTCAGGTAGCAGCCTCCACCAATACTAGCCCCTCCAGACCCTCCGTCAACCCAGCGGATTTGCATGGTCCTGCCCCGTCTTACCACAGGGCATTACCAGCTCCTCCAACCGGATCGCTGACAGAGATAGCACTTACACCAGCCAGCCAGAAGGCCAGACTAGAACTCGGCAAAAAGACCAAGACCAAGCATAGCACCCATCCTCACCAGGAGCACCCTTCCAGATGGCTCAGACTCAACCATGGGCCGGCCCCCAGTATCTGTCGGGCAGCACAGCGTAGTCCCTGCTGAAACCATCCTTCCAGGTGCAATGACGTCATTGGATTGCATCCACCCTCCCCATGTAGGAGGTGCTTCAGCGCTCCGCTGACAACTGATAAGGACAGATACCACACCTAGTCCTAGCCATACCATCCCAATATATACCCCTGATGAAGGGACCACTTGTATGTCCCGAAACGCGTCGGGTGGATCAATGACTACAGTTATCGGCTCATCATCGTATTACTGTACATTGTTGTGTTAACCTTATTGTTGGTGTTTTCTACACCATTTACACATTTTTATATTCCTATTTTTTCATTGTCATTAAATTATACTTTTAACTATATTATTTAGAATTTCTTCATTTGGTTTGCCCCCAAAATCCCACAATTCCTGTTTTGGGGATACTTGTTTTTTCTTCTTGTTCTAAAATACAGCATTTTGTGTCTATGCATATAATGACCTAACCCTAATAATGACCTAACCCTCGGTTTCTCATTTCTTCTAGCTAAACTACCCACCACCGCTACCACCACCGCTAGCACCACTGCTACCACCACCGCTAACACCACCGCTACCACCACCGCTATCACCACTACATCAACTGATGGTAACTATACTGTATGATGTTTCCAACTAATATTATGTACATGTCCCATGTATCTAAAGGCTTGTTCACACATGATTTGGTCTCTAAAGGGCGGTCTGCATTCAGAGAGCTTTTCAGAGGGCATATGACAGAAGTGGTATCACCTCCCACTGCCTGCTTCAACCCTGTGAAGCTTTTACTAGCGAATCTCAACCGCTGGCTTTTGCATGTGGTTTTGGGTCTCTCGCAGAGAACAGGTGCTATGGCTGCTGAAAGAGACAGGGGGTATGATCGAAAGAAAAAAGAGAAGCAGCTGGATTTACCAGACTGCAAAAGTAGGCAAAAATATGACCAAGCAGTGTAATCAATACAAATTTTCATGAAAATTGAATTAAAATGGTACGGAAAACATCCGTGTGGATATATCAATACCTTCCAAAAGAAATAAACATAAATCACACATACATAAATATTAAAAACAATCCAGGCAGTGATCCAGTATGCAGGAGATTTCGTGGGATCATTGAATGGTGGATATGACTCAAAAACTGGTATCTAGATACAATAGATAACCAATAATAGAGAAAACTGTAACATAACACAGTGTGATTCAGATGCAGTTGCTAAGTGTAGTAGAATCCCAGTAAAATCTATGGATTTTTAACAAATTATGTCAAAGGCAGGATGTATGTGGGACAAATAGTCCCTATAGACAATGGTGATTGGATATAATAATCCTGTAGGTGGCCACCAAAGGACTTGCATCAAGTGTAATCAATAATCATTGAAAAATGTCACTCCAAATGTAAAAGCTGAGCGATGGTAGAATTAGAAGATAAAACTCTAATCTCATAATGCTTACAATCGTTTATCAGGGCGTTTTTAAGGCAGGGCTAAAGTGGTAGCTGCCCTGGGCCCTTTCATTGTTGTGGGGCCCAAAGCAGCTGCCTCATACTTGCCAACTATCCCAGTTTAAATTCCCTTGTCCCTTGAAGTTTTCGTCATGTGCTGTGTCCTGATATCTCAGTGTGAAGTGCTGCTACTAATGCTGCCCAGCTCTGCCCTATTGTTGTGTACATATGACTCAATTGCAGACCCTGGGGTAGATCCTTGTACAACGGCGCATTATTGCGCCAGGCGTAGCGTATCTAAGATACACTACGCCGCTGTAACTTACTTTGTTTTGTTTTGAATCCTCAACGAATTTGTGCCATAAGTTACGGCGGCGTAGTGTATCTCCTGCGGCGGTAGGGGCGCGGAATTCAAATGGATGTAATGGGGGCGTGTTTTATGTTAATACGTCGTGACCCGACGTAAACAGCGTTTTTTTTTTCAATAACATGTTTATTTAGAAATTTTTGTTCAATACAAATATGCATGTAAGGCAGTCAACTTGCATAGTAAGCCATAAAGTCATAGCATTTTTTTCCAGCAATAACAGTGTCATTGTCATGTCTTTCCTCATGGTAACTTGTAGTGCCATAGCTGCGAACTCTAAGCCTATGCCTTTCTTTTTATTTCTTTGTTTTTAAAACGTAATAAGTGCATTGAGAAAAATAACCGTTTGGCTGTAAACTCGAACTTGCTAAATAGGTGTGAGCCACCAGGGGACTCACGAAGGGAGAAAAAAAAGAAATAGAAAAGGGGGAAGAAAGAGGGGGGAGAGAAAGGGTAAAAAGGGTCATCTATCCGCTGCATTTACCGCTTCAGGGTGGGTCCTCCCGGCGATGCCACAACTCCAACAACGTTTTTTTTTAACTGCGCATGCGCCGTCCCTGGGGGTATCCCAGTGCGCATGCTCGAAATTTAACCGAAACAAGCCAATGCTTACGACGGTGACGTCATTCGACGCAAATTCCTATTCGCGAACGTCTTACGCAAACAACGTAAAAAATTCTAAATTGTACGCGGAAACGACGGCCATACTTAACATTGAGTACGCCTCATAACAACAGCTTTAACTATACGCCGGAAAAAGCCGAATGCAAACGAAGGAAAAAAATGCGCCGGGCCGACGTACGTTCGTGGATCGCCGTAACTAGCTAATTTGCATACTCAACGTGGATTTCGACGGGAACGCCACCTAGCGGCCGCCGAAAAATTGCAGCTTAGATCCGACGGCGTACTAAGACGTACGCCTGTCGGATCGATCCCAGATGCCGCCGTATCTTGTGGATACAAAACAAAGATACGACGTGGGAAATTTAAAATTACGCCGGAGTAGCAGTAAATACGCCGGCGTAATCCTTTTGTGGATCTGCCCCCCTGTGTTTACATGTAAATAACCGTCATTTGTATGTAAATAATGGGACCATTCATATTTAAATAGTGGCGGCATTCAAATGTAAATAGCTGAGGTTGGCAGCATTCATATGTAGCACTACCCCCGAAAGAGCTGCTGGTTTAGATTTGGGTTTTGCACGTTACCTCTAAATTCGTTGTCCAGGGGAGAAAATCTGTAGAAAATTGCAATGTCCACACAAGATGTAAAACCTTCAACTATTAGGTTTTATTTTTGCTGAATAAAACTTGTGAAGGAAGTAGAAAATATAGAGAGAAGGGGAAGGTTCAGGTACGCGGTACAGAATGCATAAAAAATATTCATAGTTCGAGTATTCGCCACTCACTCCTGAGTGGGTATTGCTCACCCGAATAGACCCCTCTCACATGGCCTAGCAGCCGGAATGATGCACAAACCAGTATGAGAACAGTCTCTGCCACAGACCGTCAGAGAGTGAAAGATGGATAGCCAGGAATCCTCTGCCACAGGATTTAAGTCCCGAACTTCCTGTCTGAGGCCTCGTACACACATGAAACATTGTTTTCCTCGACGAGTTCCTTGTTAGGCTTGTCGAGAATCTTGACAAGCTTTCTTTGCGTACACACAGTCAAGACAAAATCACGTGACGTAAAACACGTACGATGGCACTATAAAGGGGAAGTTTGATTCCACTGGCGCCACCCTTTTGAGCATGTGCGGGTTTCTAAGCATACACACGAACGTGTTTCTCGTCGAAAACCAGCCCGACAAGGTTCTCTTTTTTTCTCATCGAGTTCCATGACAGTTTTCTCGATGAAAAACATACACATGACCGTTTTCCTCGGCAAAAAAGCTCTGCCACCAAGTTTCTTGATGGATTCTTTTGAGGAAAACGGTTGTGTGTACGAGGCCTTACAGCAAAAGAGTCTTTAAGCCAATCCGGCGGACCGTAAGACAGATTGTGTATTGGATCCCCTTAGTTAACGAGGTCACCAGGCCCCTCCCAAGACATGAGCTAGCCTTGCTTGGTCTCCTCCAGGGCAGGTCCTCCCCTGGTTTCCTTCCTTACCCGCTTAAGGACCGCCTCCTGCACATTTACGTCAGCAGAATGGCATGGCTGGGCACATGCACGTACAGGTACGTCCTGTGCTAGTGCCCAGCCGTGGGTCGCGGGCACGCGCCTGCGACCCGGTCCGAAGCTCCGTGACCGCGGGACCCGCGGAAACGATCGCCGCTGGAGTCCCGCGATCGGTCCCCGGAGCTGAAGAACGGGGAGAGCTGTGTGTAAACACAGCTTCCCCATTCTTCACTGTGGCGGCGTCATCGATCATGTGATCCCTTTTATAGGGATACACAATCGATGACGTCACACCTACAGCCACACCCCACTACATTTAAAAACACATATTAGGACATACATAACCCATTCAGCGCCCCCTTGTGGTTAACTCCCAAACTGCAATTGTCATTTTCACAGTAAACAATGCTTGGTGTGATGACGTCACTCCGTTGATGCTGGCATTTCGTCCGCCAATCTGCAGACTTCCTCAGTGGGTAGGGTTCCTGTCACCATCATGAAACAAAGCATCACAACTGGCATGTGTATACCCCCAAGTGCTGCAACTAAAGGAGGTGTCAGTTGGGGGTAATACGAGCATGTCTCAATAGTGGGGTTTTAGTGCCCCTCCCCCTAACTGCTACTGTGAATGAACCCTTATGCCGCATACACACGATAATTTTTCAGCATGAAAAAAAACGACGTTTTTCCAACTTCATCATTAAAGCGACGTTGCCTACACACCATCGTTTTTAAAAAATGATCTAGCAAAGCGCGGTGACGTACAACACGTACGACGACGCTATAAAGGGGAAGTTCCATTCGCCTTTGGGCTGCTTTAGCTGATTCCGTGTTAGTAAAAGACGATTTGCGCTTTTCTGTTATTCTGTTATGTGAAGCCCACACACAATCATTTTAAATGACATTTTTTAAAAACTATGGGCCGGATTTAGATACATTGGAGTATCTGTCGGCGCGGTGTAACGTATCTCATATATACGGTACGCCGCCGTAACTTAGGGCGCAAGTTCCGTATGCAGAAAGAACTTGCGCCCCTAGTTACGGCGGCGTAACGTATGTGTGTCGGCGTAAGCCCGCCTAATTCAAATGGGGATGATGTGGGCGTGTTTTATGTAAATTCACTGTGACCCCACGTATTTGATGTATTTTACGAACGGCGCATTCGCCATTCGTGAAAAAATCCCAGTGCGCATGCTCGAAATTACGCCGCAAGTCGTCATTGCTTTAGACGTGAACGTAACTTACGTACAGCCCTATTCGCGAACGACTTACGCAAACGACGTAAAATTTTAAAAACTCGACGCGGGAACGACGTCCATACTTAACATTAGCTACGCCTCATATAGCAGGGGTAACTTTACGCCAGAAAAAGCCTAACCTAAACAACGTAAAAAAATGCGCCGGCCGGACGTACGTTTCTGAATCAGCGTATCTAGCTCATTTGCATATTCCTTGCGTAAATATACGGAAGCGCCACCTAGCGGCCAGTGTAAATATGCAGCCTAAGATACGACGGTGTAAGACACTTACGCCGGTCGGATCTTAGGAAAATCTATGCGTAACTGATTCTCTGTATCAGTCGCATAGTTACGACCACGCACACTCTGAGATACGACGGCGTATCCGGAGATACGCCGTCGTATCTCCTTTCTGAATCCGGGCCTATGTTTTTTTCATGCCGAAAAATGATCGTGTGTACGCTGCATTAGGCTCCATGCACACTGAAGATGATAAACTGCAGTTTATTGGAGTTTTGGGCTTTTTTTAAAGCCCATAAACTGAAGCCTATGTGCCCATGCCTTAGTATTTTAGATCAAGACACTGATTATCAGGTTATGCAGAGACAGTGGCAATAACTGAATGTAGTTCCTGATCTTTGACAGAGTTTAGGAAGTTTAACCACTTCCCGCCCGGCCTATGGCCGATTTACGTCCGGGAAGTGGTTATTAAATCCTGACAGGACGTTCTAGAACGTCCTGCAGGATTTCATGCCGCGCGCGCCCGTGGGGGCGCGCATCGCGGCGATCGGTCATGCGGGGTGTCAGTCTGACACCGGCGCAGACTCTTTACCACGTGATCAGCCGTGTCCAACCACGGCTGATCACGATGTAAACAGGAAGAGCCGTCGATGGCTCTTCCTCACTCGCGTCTGACAGACGCGAGTAGAGGATAGCCGATCGGCGGCTCTCCTGTCAGGGGGGGTTAGCGCTGATTGTTTATCAGCGCAGCCCCCCCTCGGATCGCCACACTGGACCACCAGGGATGCCCACCCTGGAGCACCAGGGTGGGCAAAAAAAAAAAAAAATGCCAGAAAAAAAAAAAAAAAAAAAGTCTAAAAAAATAAATAAAAAAAAAAGCATAAAGAAAAAAGATGCCAGTCAGTGCCCACAAATGGGCACTGACTGGCAACCTGGCAAAAATCAGTGCTGCCACCCCAGTGTCCATCAGCGCCACCCCAGTGTCCATCAGTGCCACCCCAGTGTCCATCAGTGCCACCCCACAGTGCCCATCCATGCCCAGTGCCCACCTATCAGTGCCCATCTGTGCCACCCATAAGTATCCATCAGTGCCGCCCATGAGTGCCCATCTGTGCCGCCTATGAGTGCCCAGTGCCGCCCATGAGTGCCCATCAGTGCCGCCTATGTGTGCCCATCAGTGCCGCCTATGTGTGCCCATCAGTGCCGCCTATGTGTGCCCATCAGTGCCGCCTATGTGTGCCCATCAGTGCCGCCTATGTGTGCCCATCAGTGTCGCATACCAGCGCCGCCAATCAGTGCCACCTCATCTGTGCCCGTCAGTACTACCTCATCGATGTCCATCAGTGCCATCTCATCGGTGCCCATTAGTGCCGCCATATCAGTGCCCGTAATTGAAAGAGAAAACTTATTTACAAAAAAATTAACAGAAAAAAATAAAAACGTAATTTTTTTTCCAAATTTTCAGCCTTTTTTTAGTTGTTGCGCAAAAAAAAAATCGCAGAGGTGATCGAATACCACCAAAAGAAAGCTCTATTTGTGGGGAAAAAAGGACGCCAATTTTGTTTGGGTACAGTGTAGCATGACCGCGCAATTGCCATTCAAAGTGCGACAGTGCTGAAAGCTGAAAATTGGCTTGGGCGGGAAGCTGCGTAAGTACCTGGTATGGAAGTGGTTAAGGCTCCATGCACACTGAAGCTTTTTTTAAAAAGCCAATAAACTGAACTCTATGTTAGCCTATGTGCCCATGCACACATGGGCGTTTATTAGTGTTAATGAGCTTTGGAGTTTATTGGCTTTTTTCTGAACGCCCGAAATTTGTGTTCAAAGTGACGTTTTTTGGCGGGAAAAAAAACAAAAAAATGCTCAGAAACGCTCAAACGCTGAAAAAAAACGTTGAAAGGCTCCCTGCAAAGCTACTGGCGTTTTTTTATTGCTTTTTTTAGCTTCAGTGTGCATGGAGCCTTAGGTTCACTTAGTTTCTTATTTGATTTGTATTACAATCAGTATTTTACTACAAAAGTACTCTACTACTACGTTCAACAGTTTAGTAGTTGGACAAGCAGATACATTTGTTTATATGTACTTGTACCTACACCTAAAATTCTAAATGAAATATAACCTGCAAAATTTTAAATAAAAATATATGTGAAAAAAAAACCTGTTCCTAATTGTTTACCCTGACACTGCCAAAATACATTATTTTGTGTTGCTGTATATAATGACCTCACTCTGTTTCCCATCTGTTCTAGCTACAAAACTCAACACCACCACCGAACCCATAGTCAGTGAAATCACCGTAAAGATTGATGGTAAGTAACTATACTGCATGATGTTTCCAACCTAGGGCGATTTCACACTGCCGTGCTGCGATTTTGGCCACAGCATTGGGGCAGTGCAGTGTTCCCGCAGTTTTTGCATGATTTACATAGACTTCTATGTTTTGCTGCATTTTCTAAAGCACGCCAAAATTCCTGCCTGTTGCATCTTTGGTGTGCTTTTAGAAATTGTACCACAAACATGCGTTCTAATAGAACGTTATATTTGTAGCACTTCCCCCTGAAGGAGCTGCTGGTTTGTTTTGGGTGGCATGTTACCTCGTGGCTCCTCCGTTGTCTAGGGGTGTATGGTACATATAGCAGTAATGGAATGTCCACGACAGGTGTCTTTTTCTGTGCTCTTTATTACCCAGCCAGGTAAAAACAATAAAACTCGTGGTGATAGAAGAGATGAAGCAAAAGGAGAAATAGCAGATTCAGGCGTAATAGTAAGGAAACAGTCCTGCTTCCAACGACACTTAGTCTTCTTCGCCACTCCAACCGGAGTGGGTATAGTGTACCTGGACAGGCCTCTCTCACTGACCTGGCAGCCAGAGTATCACTCGGAACTTAGAGGAAAAGTCTCTGCCACCGACCCTCCTTAGGATTGAAATAGCGGAGATAACTCTCCTCAAAAGACTTTGGCCTGGATCTCCTTCAGGTAGCTTGCAGGTTACCAACTGATAGGTGACCAACGTCCAACCTCTCAGTACCCGGTTACCTTGATCCCCGGTGGATTGTCGAGACCCTATTGAATCGCCAGCCTCTCTTGGCTCTCCTCAGATGGACTCCCCACCGAACAGCTTCCTCTCACTGGGAACACGCTTGGGATCTTCTCAGGATTGGGGACCCAGTCGATTACTGGGGCCCAGCCACAGCTTTAAATGTTCCGGACCAACGTGGTCCCGGAACTAAGAACACCGCGTGGAAGGCCATTTGCGCCGTGATGCAGTCACCCTGAAGGTGGGTGCCGCACTCGAAGAAGAAACCAGACCAATGGCGTCTGTCTCATAAATACCCTCCCCCAGCATGCACAGCGAGGAAAACCCCTCCTGATAGGCTGCTGGGGAAAAGCACCCAGACCTCGACTCCACTGCTGCCACCTGTCGTCCTGGGGTGGGAAGAGCACCCCAGAAGCGACAGAATGAGCCCACAGTCAGCCAAGCTGAGACAGAGACCCACATTTGAACAAATCAGCTGAACCAGAGCTAATTAACTCTCTGACCCCCTCTAAACTTAAGGCCCCATTCACACGAGGCGGACTCCGTCGATACGGAGTCCGCCTGCTCCCGCCAGTTCAGCTATCTGTCCGCAGATCTCTGCTGAGCCGACGGATGACAAGCTCCTCTCTGCTCACTGAGCGGGGAGGGGCTTGTCGGACACTGATATCTCCTATGGATCGATCTGATGAAAACAGACAGCATGTCCGTTTTCATCAGATCTTACCCGATCCGATCTGCCATGGACGGATGGGGACGTGTCCTCATACGTCTGTTTTTAGCGGATCGGGTCGGATGTCAGCGGACATGTCTCCGCTGACATCCGACGCTCCATAGGGATGCATGGAGCGGCCGTTCAGGTCCACCGTCAAAACTGACAGGCGGACCTGAACGCTCCGTCCGTGTGAATGAGGCCTAACTTAGCACCGGTACTTAGAAGTAACCAGGCGCTACATAGTTATAAAAATTACACTCACCGGTCTTTATTAGATACACATATACAATTGCTTGGTAACACTAATTGCTAATCAGCCAATCATATGGCAGCAACTCAATGCATTTAGAATACTAGGCGTGGTAAAGATGACTTGCTGAAGTTCAAACCGAGCATCAGAATGTGGATGAAAATTAGATTTAACCACTTCCTTACTGGGCACTTAAACCCCTTCCTGACCAGAGGACTTTTTGCGATTCGGCACTGCGTCGCTTTAACTGACAATTGCGCGGTCGTGCGACGTGGCTCCCAAACAAAATTAACGTCCTTTTTTCCCCACAAATAGAGCTTTCTTTTGGTGGTATTTGATCACCTCTGCGGTTTTTATTTTTTGCGCTATAAACAAAAATAGAGCGACAATTTTGAAAAAAAATAAAATATTTTTACTTTGTTGCTTTAATAAATAGCTCAATTTTTTTTTTACGTTTTTTTTTTATCCTCAGTCTAGGCCGATACGTATTCTACATATTTTTAGTAAAAAAAAAAAAAAAATCGCAATAAGCGACTGGTTTGCGCAAAAGTTATAGCGCCTACAAAATAAGGGACAGAATTATTATTATTATTTTTTTTTTTTTTTACTAAAAATGGCGGTGATCTGCGATTTTTATTGGGACTGCGACGTTATGGCGGACACATCGGACACTTTTGACAAATTTTTGGCGCCATTCACATTTATACTGCAATCAGTGCTATAAATATGCACTAATTACTGTATAAATTTTTTTTTTACTAGAAATGGCGGCGATCTGCGATTTTTATTGGGACTGCGACGTTATGGCGGACACATCGGACACTTTTGACACATTTTTGGCGCCATTCACATTTATACTGCAATCAGTGCTATAAATATGCACTAATTACTGTATAAATGCTTTTTTTTTACTAGAAATGGCGGCGATCTGCGATTTTTATTGGGACTGCGACGTTATGGCGGACACATCGGACACTTTTGACACATTTTTGGCGCCATTCACATTTATACTGCAATCAGTGCTATAAATATGCACTAATTACTGTATAAATGTGACTGGCAGGGAAGGGGTTAACACTAGGGGGTGAGGAAGGGGTTAAACGTGTACCCTAATATTAGTGTTCTAACTGTGGGGGAGGGGGGTGACTGGGGGGGTGACCGATCTGTGTCTCTATGTACAAGAGACACAGATCCGTCTCCTCTCTCCCCTGACAGCACCGCTGTCTGCGAGAGCCGGGAATGAGAGATGATCTCATATGTAAACATATGAGATCATCTCTCATTGGCCGCACAGATCGCCTAGGAAACAGCCGCTCCGATTGGCCGTTCACGGCGATCTGTGATTGGCTGTGTCCAAGGGACACGGCCAGCACAGCAGTTCCCCGCTGCGCGCTCGGGAGCGCGCGCGGGGAACGTGTAAAGGAGAGGCCGTAAAAACACGGCCTGTTAGAGATTGGGAGCCGCGCTGAGGCCGTACAAAGTCGTACGGCCGTCAGCAAGTGGTTAAGTGACTTTGAAGGTGGCATAGTTGTTGAAGGTGCCAGACAGGCTGGTCCAAGCTTTTCTAAGCTGGTTTACAGAGAATGGTCCAAAAAAATAAAAATATCCAGTGAGTGGCAGTTGTGTGGATGAAAATGCCTTGTTGATGTCAGAGGTCAGAGTAGAATGGGCAGACTGGTTCAAGATGATAGAAATTCAACAGTAACTCGAATAACCACTCGTTACAACCAAGGTATGCAGAATACTATCTCTGCACTCGCAACACATCGAACCTTAAAACAGATGGGCTACAGCAGCAGAAGACCACACCGGGTGCTACTGTTGTCAGATAAGAACAAAAAAAAATAGGCTACAATTCGCACAGACTCACCAAAATTGGATAATAGAAGATTGGAAAAACGTTGCCCTGTCTGATGAGTCTCGATTTCAGCTGCGACATTCATAAGGGAGGGTTAGAATTAGGTGTAAAGAAGCATGGATCCATCCTGCCTTGTATCTACAGTTCAGGCTGGTGGTGTAATGGTGTAGGGGGTATTTTCTTTGGGCCCCTTAGACAGGGACAGAGCGTTGTCACTCTATAACAGGAATTGTGAGTGCAAGAACCTTCTTGGCAGGATTATAGGTATTCTTTTAATGAAAACTGCAAAGCTGAAAAATGTAAAGCACATGTTTTTAGTTTATGTACAGTAGGGAAGGATTAAAACCACATTCGGCTTTACGTGTGTTCAAACCAGGTAGAGTCACCCCTTCTACTGCATTTATCATGGTGACTGCTGCAACAGACAGAAAATGATGGGAAACCCAATGCAGTTGTCACCAGAACAAAAGATAATAGTAAATACACCAATACCAGAGATATCTGTCGATTCCCACTTCCTATTTCCCTGTGGCAGGGAGTGAAGGGACATCTCCCCAATGCCAAATAGAAAGCAAAAATAATCTGACAAGAGTTTTAGGGGCAGCTCCACAGACATCTGTGCCGGGTGCAGCGTATCTAAGATACGCTACGCCGCCGTAACTTATCTTTTTTAGTTTGAATCTTCAACAAATCCGCGCCATAAGTTACGGCGGTTAGCGTATCTCTCGCGGCGTAAGGGCACGGAATTCAAATGGATCTAATGGGGGCGTGCTTTATGTTAATACGTCGTGACCCGACGTAAACAACGTTTTTTTGGAACTGCGCATGCGCCGTCCCTGGGGGTATCCCAGTGCGCATGCTCGAAATTAAACCGGAACCCGCCAATACTTACGACGGTGACGTCATTCTACGCAAATTCCTATTCGCGAACGACTTGCGCAAACGACGTAAAAAATTCAAAATTGTATGCGGGAAGGCCTCAGAATAGCAGCTTTAACTATACACCGGAAAAAGCCGAACGCAAACAACGGAAAAATAAGCGACGGCCCGACGTACGTTCATGGATCGCCGTAAATAGCTCATTTGCAAACTCGACGCGGATTTCGACGGGAACGCCATCTAGCGGCCGCCGAAAAATTGCATCTTAGATACGACGGCGTACGAAGACGTACGCCTGTCGGATCTAGCCGAGATGCCGTCGTATCTTGTTTTGAGGATTCAAAACAAAGATACGACGCGGGAATTTTGAAATTAAGCCGGCGTATCAATAGATACGCCGGCGTAATTTCTTTGTGGATCTGCCCCTTAATCCGTCCCTACTCTAATCTAAAACAAATAAAAAAAAATTTGGCTAGGCATACATTTTTAAAATACTGCAAATTGTGTTATTACTGAAAATTATTTAAACATATTAATGTATTTATTAGCCACTTAAGACCCGGACCACTATGCAGGGTAATGACCTTGCCCCTTTTTGCCATTCCGCACTGTTGCTTTAACTGACAATTGCGTGGTCGTGCGACGTGGCTCCCAAACAAAATTGGTGTCCTTTTTTTCCCGCACAAATAGAGATTTCTTTTGGTGGTATTTGATCACCTCTGCGGTTTTTATTTTTTGCACTATAAACAAAAATTTTGAAAAAACAATTTTGAAAAAAAATCAATATTTTTTACTTTTTGCTATAATAAATATCCCCCAAAAATATATAAAAAGCATTTTTTTCCTCAGTTTAGGCCGATATGTATTCTTCTACTTATGTTTGGTAAAATAAATCGTAATAAGCGTTTATTAATTGGTTTGCGCAAAAGTTATAGCGTTTACAAAATAGGGGATAGTTTTTACCAGTAATGGCGGCGATCAGCGATTTTTTTTTTTCGTGACTGCGACATTATGGCGGACACATCGGACACTTTTGACACATTTTTGGGACCATTGGCCTTTTTATAGCGATCAGTGCTATTAAAAAAAAAAAACTGATTACTGTGAAAATAACAATGGCAGTGAAGGGGTTAACCACTAGGGGGCGCTAAGGGGTTAAGTGTGCCCTAAGGGAGTGATTCTTACTGGTGCTTTGGGAGAACCAAAACCAGGGGTAAAATAGTATGTAAATGTCCCTTCACTTCATTGTTGGTCGGCATCCTTTCGAAGGTGGCCTTATCGACCAAGAGTGAAGTGTAGAAAGCAGCAGGTTTTTCAACAGGAGCTTTCCAAGATGCATAATAAAGGACACCTTGTTTGAGGATGTCTAAATATGCATATGTTTGTGCAAGTACAGCTTGAGGTCTTTCATGTCTGGTGACAATTTTGAAGCATACTCAGGGGAGGGCTGGCAGGGGGGGCAGGGTGGAAATCTCCCCCCGAGCTGGTGACACTATGCACAGCCACCGGCCGCCACTACCAAATGCTGTTTTTGGAGAGCAGGAATATGCCTGCTGGAGCTCTGTTAACACAGGTCACGGCCGCTGCTCACCTCCCACTGTGCAGCCGTGCCTGCGTCGGCTCCGAGGTAGATGGCTGCAGAGCTGAGAGAAGCTCGATCCATCACTTTTCCACGCTCTATGGGCCACTTGACTGGACTTGCCCCCCAGGCCTAAGGCTGCCAGCCCTCCCCTGAGCATACTGTAGGGGACAGCGGCGCTGCACAAGCCCCTCCCTGCTCAGTGAGAAGAGAGGGAACTGTAAGCCGCCGGCTCAGCGGGGCTCAGCGGAGATCAGCAGAGAGATCTCCCGCTGAAAGCGGATCCGTCCCTGTGTGGAAGGGGCCATAGATCCTATTCTATAGTTAGAAAATTTGTAAAAAACATGTGTCTTCTGAATCTAAAATGTTTATCTAACTTTTTTTCTATTTGATTTCTTCATAGATGATGGATATAATTATTTTTCTGATTATTGATTTATTCCTGGAAATACATAAGTGTAAGTATGTTATAGATTATAAATCGAATTCTTTGAACTGCAAAGATTTTGGTGGGGTATTTTGGTTCTTCTTGCTATCTCATTTAATATGACCTGCACATAGAGGTTTTTGTAAAGCTGTTTCTTTCTACCTTTCCCATGTCACAGCTCTTTAGCTCCTGTATAGCAGTTGTAAAACTGTGTGTAAAAATCCACTTAACCAGGGGCTTACTGACCACTTTTGGCAAGAGGGCAAGTACAGTGCAGAGGCTCATGTTGCAGAGAATCGAGGGGGGGGGGGCTCCCCACTCTCCCTTTTCTCTGCCTCCTTCTGAACCCCATCCCAAGCTGAAGCTCTGCTCCAGATACTCTTTGCTCGCCAGGCCGGTTGGGCTGGACAGCGCCTAATGCACCAAGTCTGGGTTCCCAAACTGGCCGGCAGGGGGAGCTGGGGTGGTTCGGTTGGAGCCGACCTCTGCTTGGACACGGTGACACCATCCATGCTGGGGTAGTGGCCTGCGCTCTGTCCTCATCCTGCACTCAATAGGACACTGGTGGGGACTTTTTACTCCTCTTAACAAGGAAGCCTTTAGTCATGTCTGTGGTGGAAGCAGTGTGCATAACTCCCAACTCCAGAATGAGGGACACTGGGAGGAGGAAATGACCTGCAGAGCACATATTGTGCCACAGCAAAATGTGGGTGTGGCCAAACGCCTAACAGGAGGAGAGGGCTAAAGGGACATGGTGAAAAAAAACTGTGCTTCCTTGTACCTATAAAATATGCTTTGATTGTTTTGTCTGAACCTACCTTAAAGGAAAACTTCAATAAATTAGCCAGGGACTGCATAGCAACCAGCAACTGACAAGGAACACTTTTGTGAGAAGTATGTAACGTACAGTATAAAGTGCAGGAGTATGTATATCAGAGCACAGGGGCTGGGGATGTCAAATGCACATCAATGCATGTTCTGTTTCAACTACAAAGTCATAAACTTTATCTCTAGCTTCATGTAGGGCTTACATGACCTGGTGTTCTATTTATCAATTCAGTCAATTCAGTCAGACAGCTTAACTCATTGAATAACTCACTGTTAGAGAGACAGACGATGAATCCTTTTGAATGTTCCATTTAATGATGGATATTCATAGGTAGAAAAACTTTGCAGTTGTAAGCCACATGGAAAGATGTTTAGCATGGAAGGTATACTGAGCTAATGAGAGAGAGAGAAAGATAGGAAGTGAAGGGGAATATAAGGAACTACGGTGAAAGAGAGAGTTCAGCTAGACAGAAGGTAGCAGAGCTTAAAGATACAGAGCAATAATAAATCACAGTGTAACACAACACTCCCCGTCTGAAATCTTTAGATTTCATAACCATAAACTAATATATATATATATATATATATATATATATATATATATATATATATATATATATATATATATATATATATATATATATATATATATATATTCAATAAGTCCAATACTGATAAATGTCCTGGAACCTGTAATGAAAAACATGCAACAAAACAAGCATAAACATAAGTTCAACAGGATTGAAGAACATGAAGTCCAAGGTATGACATCTTCAAAGAATTCCAAAGTTCAGAGTAGAACCTGTAGATAGCAGAAATGTACTCCCGCCATGCCAACAGCATGGCTAGTCCTTGCACAAGTCATTCACCTGGCAAAAGGAGTACTAACTCTGTAATTAGTCGACTAAAGGTTTGTGTCGATACTCCCTTGGTTACCTTGACTTCTACCTTCCAGACTTTGTTATCATCACTGGGCATAACTTTAGTAATAAGACCCATAGGCCACTTATTCTGACAAACTTCCTTGTCTTTTAGAAGGATGAGGTATCCAACCTTAAGATTCGGCTTAGATGTTTGCCATTTGTTACGACCTTGAAGGTGATGAAGATACTCCTTCCTCCAGCGATGCCAAAACAGATTGGCAAGATACTGCACCTGCTTCCATTGACACCTGTAGATATCCTTGGGTTTGATCCCACTTGAAGATATTACAGCAGTCTCAATGGCCCGGATTCACATACATTGGCGCATATTTATGCCGGCGTAGCGTATCTTTTTTACGCTACGCCGAACCATCGCAGAGAGGCAAGCACAGTATTCACAAAGCACTCGCTCCCAAATCTACACTGGGTTCCCTCGGCGTAAGCCGGCGTAGGTGGAAGTGGGCGTGAGCGTCATAAAGTTACGAATAACGTACGGCGCATGCGCCGTCCCGTGGACGTATCCCGGTGCGCATGCTCAGAATCACGTCGAAACTACTCCCTAAGATACGACGGATCACTGCCTACGACGTGAACGTAACCTACGCCCAGCCCTATTCACATACTACTACGTAAACGACGTAAAATACGACGGCTGTTCCCTGGTCCATACCTTTGCTTGAGTTGCGCCTCATAGATAGGGAATAACTATACGCCGGACGTAAGCCTTACGCAAACCGCGTATATTATGCGCCGGGCGCAACTACGTTCGTGAATCGACGTATCTCCCTCATTTGTAATGAGGCGGCCAGTGTAAAAATGCGCCCACGATACGCCGGCGTAGGAAAGTTACGTTGGTCGGATGAAGCCTATTTTCAGGCGTATCTAGTTCTGTGGGCACGGCGCACAGATACGACAGCGTATAGTTACACTTACGCGGCGTATATCGAGATACGTCGGCGTAAGTGCTTTGTGAATCCGGACCAATGTTTTTAGTAAGAAGTGAAGCTGGAGTAAGGATCACTGGAGCATCAGGATCTGAAGATACTGGCACTAAAGGTCTTGCGTTCAGTATGGCAGACACTTCAGCAAAAAAGGTAGACAAAGTATCATGGGTGAGTGGTAAAGACTTGTGAGTCTGCAACATGGAGTCAAGAATTCTTCGTGCTACTCCAATTATTTATTCATAGGATCTTCCCATGTGTGAAGAATGTGGAGGAGTAAACAGCCAAGTACATCCATCGTTGGCCAGGAAATTGTCCAATTGTAGCTCTTTACATGCTCCAACAAAGTTGGTACCAGTCAGATGGGTTGAGTTCAGTGGGAACGTGATGCCATTGACTTGGTAGAGAGAATCTCTTAGTACGTTCAACCCTGTTGCTGATGTACACATAAAATTGTTTTGTTTGGTTGTATATGTATCCAAGTACTACTTTACTGTCTATATAGAAGGTAAAAAAATTAATTCTAGTGTCCATTTCACTTCGTATGACTTCGGCAATTTCTATTGCTAGCACAGCTGCACAAAGTTCAAGTCTTGGTATGGTATGTGCAGGTTTGGGAGTCAGTTTTGTCTTGCCTAGGACAAAACTACAGTGTTATTCTCCATTCATTTCAGAGGTCTTTAAATAGGCTACTGCAGCAATAGCTTCAACTGATAGAAGAAAATAAGAATCTTTCTTCGGTTTGCAGTTGAAGTGGAACCTGTAACATAGCAATGGGAGATCTGAAGTTTTTCTAGTGACTTCAAAGAATGTCTCCACCTTTCCCACTTGTGTTGATTCTCACTAGGCAAAGGAGTATCCCAGGCTATGTTCTCAGTAGATAACTGTCTTAGCAAAATCTTACCTTGAATGGTAACTGGAGCAAGGAAACCCAGTGGGTCATAGATGCTATTCACTACCGACAGGACTCCTCTCTTAGGCCCCGTACACACGATAGAATCCATCCGCTGAAAAATCCCAGCAAATGGGTTTCAGCGAATAGATCCTATGGTGTGTACACTCCAGCGGATCTGTTTCCGCAGATATTTATCCCCTGGGATGGATTCCAGCAGATCGAATATTTGCTGACATGCCAAACAAATCCATCTGCTGGAATCCATCCCAACGGATGGATCCGCTGGTCTGTATAGACTCACCGGATCCATCCGTCCGAAGGGATCCCCCGCATGCGTCGTAATGATAAGACGCATGCGTGGAATTCCTTATATGACAGCGTCGCGCACGTCGCCGCGTCATAATCGCGGCGACGGCGCGACACGTCATCGCCAGAGGATTTCGGCGCGGATTTCAATGCGATGGTGTGTACACTCCATCGCATGAAAATCCGCCGAAATCCTCGAGAGGATTTATCCGCGGAAACGGTCCGCTGGACCGTATTCGCGGATAAATTCTCTCGTGTGTATGGGGCCTTAGTGAAGGGTTTGTCACAAGTTGACACTTGGAAGGTGAATGTGTCTTTTTTGATGTTCCACAACAAACCCAGACTTCGATGTACAGGAGGCACATCTGTACCTAAATCAAGGTTTTTTAGACTAGTGGCATAGTCCTCAGAGTGAAAGGCATTTATAAGTTCCTGGCTGTTGTATATAATCTTGTGCAGTCTAAGGTTGGCTACAGACAGCATCTCCTTTGTTCTGGTGAGAAGATCAATTGCTTTTTTAGCAGTGGGAAAAGACTTGAGTGCATTGTCAACGTAGAAGTTTCTTTCAACAAATTGACGGGCATCAGATCCATATTCTTCTTCTCCAGTCTGAGCTGTTCTCCTTAGCCCATAAGTTGCTACTGCTGGGGAAGGACTGTTACCGAAGACATGTACCTTCATTCGATAATCTATAACTTCCTTGTTGATGTCATTGTCTTTGTGCCATAGAAACCTGAGGTGGTTTCTGTTGTCTTCTCTGACGATGAAGCAGTGAAACGTTTGTTAAATGTCGGTCATTACTGCTACAGGCTCATGTCTTAAGCGAATCAAGCTCCTATTAGACTGTTGTTCAAGTTGGGCTCTGTAAGGAGCATGTTGTTAAGAGAAACACCTTCATGCTGAGCACTGGAATCAAAGACGACTTTGATTTGGTCTGGTTTGCGCGGGTGATACATGCCAAAGGATGGAAGGCACTAGTATTCTTCTCCTTCCTTTAGTGGGGATGCAGGCTCTGCATGATCCTAAATATATTTTGTATAAAGTCCACAAAGTGCTTTTGCATCTCTGGTTTCCTGCTTGGGTTTCGCTTTAAGGAGGAGAATCTACTGATGGCCTGCTGCAAGTTGTCGGGCAATCTCTCTCTAGGGAGATGAAAAGGTAGTGGTGCTACCCAGTTATTAGAGTTGTCTTGGAAAAACTCATTGTCAATCACCTTGATGAATTCTTTGTCTTCCATTGGAGGAGCCAGTATGTCAGCTTCACTGGTTGCATTAAACACTGTAGAGCCAAAGTCGTCATCGTGGCAGGAGAAAGGGCTTGTGTTACCTGAGATACCATGTTGCCATTCATGGCTGGCTATCTTCTCTTTCACCCAGTAGTGATGTGGGCATGGATCAAAGTAAGTGTTTTGGCCATTTGGCAGAACATTTGTCTTGAATGATGAAATGTTGGTAGGTTTCTTCATTTTGCCTATACAGACATTGCCTATGATGACCCAACCTAGATCCATGCGCTGGGCAAATGGGGCATCTGGGGGTCCACTGACTTCTCTGTGTACCTTGTGAAATCTTGGAATGTCTCTTCCTAACAGAAGAAGGATCTGAGCATGTTTGTCAAGAGGCGGCATCTCATTCGCTATTACCTTCTGATGAGGGTGATGGAAAGCAGCAGCTGGAGTAGGGATTGCTTCCCTGTTAGCAGGTATCTGATTGCACTAAACAAGTGTAGGTAGGGGTAATTGCAAGTGACCTTTGAGAGAAGATACCATGAGTCCATGAGCCCTTCTTCCAGAAACCTCTATAGTTCCACTATACGCCTTATGCTCTTCAAGAGGCTTTTTCCTAAAGCCGATAAATTTTTTGATGGGGTGTGGCTTCTTGTGAATGGGACACTCTCTGTTAGGGTTTTCAGTCTTCCTACTCTGTTTGTTCTTGGCCACAACTGTGGTAGGAGTGGGAAGGATGTCAGTCTTTTTCACGGATACTGGGCCTTTATGGTTTCTATAACTGCCCTGAAGACTGGTACTCTTAGGAAAGGGTGAGAAGAGACTGTGCAAATATATAAAGTGTCACCAGCGCAAGAATTTTTTTTTTTAATTAAATCCTAAGGATCTGCTGCAATACTGTGTACACTTCTAAGAAGTATAAAAGAATATATAAGCAAAAATGTGTTACTGTGCCAATCCTATCATAATAAAAAAAAGTAAATTATAATAAAGTGCTGTAAACTCAAACCAGTGAAAAAAATCCCCCCCCGGTAGATATACAATGTATACAAAATATATATAAATTTAAAGTATAAAACGTCTCTGGAAAATGTGCCAAAAAATTCTAAATTTAAATGAATAAGGAAAACCAAATGATTTCCAATTTAAATAAAGATGAAAAAGTCCAATACTCTTGGGGCTCCTTGTAGTGAATACATGAATAAACATGCGATTATTCTTCCACCAATCAAATCGTGCCACCGTCACCAACTGCTAGAATGCACACTCACCAGACCCAGATTTTTTAAACGCCTCAAATTACTCCTTTCCTTACAGCCACTAGCTCAATCCTCCTCCTCCCTTGTATTCACAAGGTTCCTGATAGTGCCTTAGTATCTCAAAAACAAGGGACTCATCATCGTGCAGTAAAGCCGAAACCGATTTATTAATAACATTTTTAAAAGACAAAGGCTCACTCACAATTGTAGTGCCTCCAGACCGGCACCCAGTCCTTCTAGCAGTACCGAGAGCAGAAGCTGCTCGCCAGTGTGTAAATCCTCCTCAGTCGGCGTGCGTTCCACGCCTCCGTTTCCTTGTGGTTCAGCGGCACGTGTGACATACTTCTGCCCAACGTGCTACCCAGAAGCCTCTACGCGTTTCGCAATCAACCTTGCATCGTCAGGTAGCGACTGTACTCGCCGTAGGTAAAAATTGGATCGTTCTTGGTCTTTGCAGAAGAGAATGGAGGGAAGGAAACCTTGTTCTATGACCCTAGTGCAGACCAATTCTCCTGCAAACCATGCGGAAGCTAGGAGACAATTGGGTGTACCCCTCTTGCAGTGTCAAGGTAACTGAGTCCAGGTAGTTTTGGGTCTGCCTTGGCTAGCTGAAGCTCAAGGAGAAGGTCACTCAGTCTCTGGAACTCTAAGGCCCCGTACACACGAGAGGATCGATCCGCTGGAATTGATCCGCGGACCGGCTCCAGCGGATAGATCCCCTGGTGTGTACGATCCAGCGGATCTGTTTCCGCGGATTTTTGTCCCCGGGGATGGATTTCCAGCGGATCAAAATTTCTTGACATGCTAAGAAATCGATCCGCTGGAATCCAGTCCAACGGATTGATCTGCTGGTCTGTACAGACTCACCGGATCAATCCGTCCGAATCCATCCCCCGCATGCGTCGTAATGATTCGACGCATGCGTGGAATTCCTTATATGACAGCGTCGCACACGTCGCTGCGTCATCATCGCGGTGACGGCGCGACACGTCACCGCGGACGGAATTCCGTGGGGATTTTGATCTCATGGTTAGTACAACCATGAGATCAAAATCCGCCAGAGGATTTATCCACGGAAAACGGTCCCCCGGACCGTTTCCGCGGATAAATCCTCTCGTGTGTACCCGGCCTAACTGATTTGCACTCTAACCCCCTCAGTACAAATCCTCTCTCCTTCTCACATAACAAATCCTCCCACACAAATCCCCCCCCCCACCCCCTCCTAACACAAATCTTCTTTCCCCTTCCTCAGTACATCCTCCTCTCCCCAAATCCATAGTCTCAGCACAATCCCCCTTCTTCCCCATCCTAGCACTTATCCCCACACCCCTCACCCTCACAGCAAAAATTCCCCTCCCCCAGTACACCTCTCAGGATAAATCCTCTTCCACCCCCCCCCCCCAAATCCTTCCTCCGGGAACTCCCATTTCAATACAGATCCCCCCCCCCTTCCATATCTCCCAGCACAAATCTCTCCCTAGCCCACCCTTCCTAACTCAATTCCCCCACAGATCCATCTCCTAGCATAAATCCTTTTCCCTCTTCCCAGTACAAATCGTCTTCTCCCACCCCCCCAAATCCCCCTTAGCACAACCGCTCATACCCCACCCACAAATCCAAAGTCCCAGCACAAATTGTCTTCCTACTTTTCAGCACAAAGCCACCCAACCCTTCTTCCCCTCCAGGACAAATCTCCCCCATGCCCCCCCCCAATCCCCCCGCCAGCAAAACTTCTCTCCCCACATCTAGAACAGATCCTTTCCACCAAGTCCTCCCTTCCAGCAGAATCCCCCCCCCCCCCCACCCCATCCTGGTCAAGTCCTCTCCCCAGTTCTATCACAAATCCTTCCATCCAAATCCGTCCTCCCCAGTACAAACCCTAAAAGAACCAATACTTTCTCCTTTCATAAATCTATACTTACCAACTGTCCCAGGTTTTGTGGGACCTCCCTGAGATATGAACAAAACCTGGCATATCTGGACTAAGGGACAGTTCACACCAGAATGGTGCATGCTTGTTTCCTGCACCACATTCAAGTTTCTATATGCACCGGGTATCAATGTTAACTTAGCGACACCCCAAATGCCGGTCGCAAACACAGTGCATTTGCCTGCACCGGATCGCATGGTACAATAATACCATGCAATCTGGTTGCTGTGTGTTTTTTAAAGTAGTGCATGCACTGCTTTTTGGCGCTGTCTGGCATGATTTCAGCCCATTCAAATGAACCTGGGTCACATGTGAATCGCACAAACGCACAGCACGTTCATGTGCAATTCATGGTTTGAACCAGTCCTGTGTCCTGGAACCCAGTGCTGAAACAAGTTGTCTTGGCAGGGGTGAACTAACTTGTCTTGGCAGGGGTGCACTAGCTTGGGCACCTGGGGCTAGCACTTCTTTGATTGGGAAGTTAGGAGGGAAGACGACTTTCATATCCAACCCCCTTTTAAGACAAGTCCTCTCCCCACCCAAGGTGTCCCTAGCACACCTCCTCCCCACCTTAAGAAAAACATTACAGCTGAGGAGAAGGAGGGGACACTTTTCACTGTGTATGTGTTAGAGGCAGCTGGTGGGGAGAGATGCCACCTGCCATGCTGAGATGTGCTTGTGGCGTGCAGGACCCCAGACACCCCACACAAGCCGCGAGCAGATTGGTGCGGCCTTTCTACAAGGCATCAGAGTGCAATGGCAGCTGGTGTTTTTTTTGGTTCTGTATCCTCTATTCCATTGGCGGCTTCCAGCGTGTGCACCTCCCCTCCTCCTAGGTGTCCAATAGGATCCCCTGTCCTTTCAGCCGATCGGGTGACGGCTATCAAAACCCACTTCCTGATTGGCCAGGAGGAGGATCAGTGTTACAATAGAATATATTTATTCGCTGTTGAAACACACCTGTGAGCGCATTCTCTGTGCCCCGAGCCCACCCTATTTTGAAGCCTATTAAAGCCTCTGGCTCTAATCAGTGCTTAAATAAAACACCCACCCCGCATTGGAATCCATACATCTGGCATCCTGAAAGGTTGCCGAACGCATGGATAGGGGAGGCGGCGATGGATGGAGGGGCGGCGCCCGTTCACCCTTAATGGACCCGGGGCAATTGCTCCCTGCCCCTGGCCCAGTCTAATCCTGCACATAACCTTTAAATGTCTGAACAGTCTGCCTATGTTTAGTCTGTAAAATGACATTATCTCTCCTTTCTCAGCTGGCCAATAGATAGAATGACACCATCTGACTCCTTTACTTGTATTTCTAGATTTTTAGCTATTAAATTCTTCAGACAGACTTTTTTCAATGAAGGGAATAAAGAGGTAGAATGGAGCATGGGAAAAAAAAGCCTAATGCCGTGTACACACGATCATTTTTCAGCATTAAAAAAAAAAACGTTGTTTTTCAGCATGTCGAAAAAACAAAGTTTTCCCAACGCGGTGACGTACAACACATACGACGTGTAAAGGGGAAGTTCTATTCGCTTTTGGGCTGCTTTAGCTGATTCCGTGTTAGTAAAAGACGATTTGTGCTTTTTTGTCTGTTACAGCGTGATGAATGTGCTAGCTCCATTATGAACGGTAGTTTTACCAGAACGAGCGCTCCCGTCTCATAACTTGCTTCTGAGCATGCGCAGGTTTTTTTACGTCGTTTTAGCCAACATACGACCATTTTTTACAACCCGAAAAAAAAAATGTTGTCGTTTTTCAGAACCTGAAAAATGATGTGAAGCCCACACACGATCATTTTAAATGACTTTTTTGAAAAACAACGTTTTTTTCATGCCGAAAAATTATCGTGTGTACGCGGCATGATACTTCAAGTTCTAATTACATGGAAACATCATAATATTTTTTCATTATTTCATATTTGCCTGACAACTAAATTGCACATACAATTATATAGACAGCCACTATACTATTAATTCAATGTGTTCATAGCCACATGAAATTTAAATAAAAGTCAAAAATAAAATGACAATTAATATTCCATGCTTTTTACCCAAACCCTAGTGGCCAAAGAAGTTTTTTTTAAAGAATAGTTGTTTTAATTAAGATATCGTTAATAACCTAAACTTCTGGTTCAGTTTACTTACAATTCATTCTTTCTTGATTCCACATACAGCTAGAAACTGGAAACTATGCAGTTCTGAAGAAAGAAGATTCTTTATATTCTATTATGGATGATAATCATGATTGTGTTTTTTTTTCCTGATTTAAATGATGGTCCATATTACATCAGCAGACTAAAAACACGTTTTCCGTTTGGGTGATTGCTATCAATGTATAAGGACTGCTTAGTAAATCTTGATTGTACTTGGTGCTTTATAACATGCACAGGGTAATTTTACAGGTTTAAATTCTCTTCTGTTGCCTTTTATCCTACAGGTAATCACTGTGAATATAAATCATTCAATCAATATATGAGTTACATAAAATAATAAATCAATAAATAAATTAATAATTCTCCATATTCTTTTTGGAGTAAACAACCTCTTTGTTCTGTGTTTTCTGATCATCTGAAAGGTGGGAGCCTATTAGGCGCCGAGTTGTATATTATAGGCCTTTAAGAATACACATTTTTACAAATAAATTAATAAGCCCTAATCAAATGTAGTAATCTTTGTTTTATATGATTTTGTATGTTTTGATATTATGTGCACAGGAGTTTGTACCTTTCTGGTCCTAGCTTTTGTACTTTATTCGCCGCAAAACTTAAAGCGGGGGTTCACCCTAAAAAAAAAAAAAAATTTCTAACATGCCATCTAGCATACTAGCGCGAGCTACAGTATGCCTTTATTTTATTTTTTTGCGCCGTACTCACTGTTTAATCCCGGAGATAAGTTTCAGTCTAGTAGGCGTTCCTATGCAGAGGGAACATGATTGACGGCTGGCTATGGCGCGTCACACTTCACGGAAATAGCCGAAATAGGACTTGGCTCTTCACGGCGCCTGCGCAGTCAGCTCCCAGTCTGTGTGCAGGCGCCATAAAGCGCCGTGAAGAGACGAGTCCTACTCAGGAAGCGTGACGCTGGCCGTCAATCATTGTCCCCTCTGACTAGGAACGCCCATTCCCCGCGGGGAGTCTAAAACTTATCTCCGGGATTAAACAGTGAGTACGGCGCAAAAATAAATAAATAAAGGCATACTGTAGCTCACGCTACTATGCTGTATTTCTTGGAAGAAACTTGCATTCTAGGGTGAACCACCGCTTTAAAAAAAAACAAAAAAAAACGAGAGTAAACATAAAAACCTCTCCAGGTATAAATACCTATACACATGGCCTGTAGTTTCAAGGAATAAATACTTATTTTTTTCAGTTTAGCCAGTTTATCTCAGATCTGTGTTTATATACAGTTGTCACATGCTGTCACGTATCAGATAAGACCAGAACTGTGTGGACTGCAACAGAGGACACCCAGACGTGTTTAAGTGAAATATGATCATTTATTAAAGATATGTGAAATAATATAAATACAACCACCTCAAATACTACACAGTGCACAAAAACCAATACCAACAGAGCCCACAAATAATTAACAGTAGCAGACCAATACGTACAAGTAATGGGGAAAACCAGAATCATAAACAGGGCCAGGCCAGGATCGTCAATGGGAGGTCAGCAGCTGGGGAAAGGGAAAACAAACAGGACAAGGAGAGGATGGATGGATCACAGGAGGGACGGGTACAGGTACAAGGCACAGGGTTGAGGGTTCAGATAACAGACAGGATCAGGTACAGATGCAGAGCTTCTCAGGTTCAGGGTCAGGGTGCAAGGAGAGATACCAAGGCAAAGTATAATTGTGTCTGCCGGGTATGTACATATCTCCTGCAATCAGCCTTAGGTGACGCCTGATTGCAGGAGAAGATGTCGGCCCCACACTGCCAGGAACCCCCCACTGGTGGATGCCAGTACTGTGGCCCAAAGATCACATAATATCACCACCAGGGGAGTGCTCCCCTGGCAGTTCCAGACTGCCAGGAGACACCTGCTGGTGGACCACAGTACTGCACGCCAAATATCAGGCAGTGTCACCAGCGGATGGAACCTTTCCTGACACATGCCAGCTGAAAACTGTATTCAGGCTTGCATCGGGAGTGTCTTCTCTATAAGCTTGGAGGAGTAAGTGCCGGTGATCTGCCGATATGGTTCCGGCTATCGTGAAAGTTCCTGCGCAGGCGCAATCTTATCTGCCGATATGGTTCCGGCTAACGAGAAAGTTCCTGTAAGGAATGCGCAGGCGCAAACTTGCCGACGGAAATCTCCGAACCTCGGCCGGCATCCAGGGCGACGTGGATTTTGAGGAAAGTGGCCAGTCGACCTCACGTCCTTGCTTCACTCGGACGGCTCGCTCCGCTCGCTCAGCCTCCTGGCTCTTTTTTTAACATCCTCCAATCCACGGGGAGGTTAAAGAATGAGCCTGGATGCCGGGCGAGGTTCGGAGATTTCCGTCGGCAAGTTTGCGTCTATGCAGTCGTTGAAGGAACTTTGCCGTTAGGGGAACCTTAAGGACAAGTCACCGGTTCACACTGGGGCAGCACGAATTGCAGTGTAACTGCAAGGCGATCTGTACACGACTTCAGAGGCGACTTGCAAAATGACTTCTGTATTAAAGTTGTCCCAAAGTCGTACAGGAACCTCGCTCCTATTAGAACGGTTCCATAGTACAGAACGGAGCGTGACTTGTCAGGCGGCTAAGTCGCCTGACAAGTCGCACCTGTGTGAACCGGCACTAAGGCTGGCCAATTCTCTTCTACAATTTTACTTTGCATTTACCAAAACTATATAATATGAGGCCCCTGCACTACATAGTTGAAGGCAAATCTAACAGAAATTAAATAAGAAAATTGTATAACGCGTGGCCAGCCTTAGTGTGTGGTGTGGTGTGCTGGCGGTCTTCTGATAAGGCTTCTACAAAGAAGGATGGTGTAATTTGCAATAAAAAAAATCCACATTAATAAGGCACAGAAAAATTTGGTAACCTAAATGATCACAAGTTCGCTTTCTCTGGTCTAAATGTAGTAAACTAAAATGCTGTACTTCTCTGCTATTATAATGAACTTCAATTCAACACTGAGAAACAAGTAGCATTTGCATCAAATCAGGTAACTAATGGGGTACAGAGAACATATAAAAAAACCTGGGTTAACCACTTGAGATCCGCGCTATAGACAAAAGACGTCTACAGCGCGGCTCTCAAGTGCCGAGTGGACGTCTTTTTCTGTGCATTAGCCGCGCGCACCACTGGGTGGCGCGCAGCGGGTAAACACTGTGCCGGCGCATCGCTGGGAAGCCGATGCGTGTACCTGGCGGCCGCAATGTCCGCCGGGTACACGCGATCGACGGTGACAGCGGGGATGTGGAGCTCTGTGTGTAAACACAGAGCTCCACGTGCTGTCAGGGAGAGAGGAGACCGATCTGTGTCTCTTGTACATAGGGACACAGCATCGGTCACCTCCCCCAGTCAGTCCCCTCCCCCCACACAGTTAGAACACACCCAGGGAATACATTTAACCCCTTCCTCACCCTAGGGTGACCACATTTCCAAACTGCCATACAGGGACACCCCCCCCCCCTTTCTAAAAAAAGATAACTTTTTATAAAAAAACATTGTGACCCCCCCCCATGGTTTTTACCGGTTCATCCTGGGACCTGTAGTTCTTCACTAGTTGGGGGGGGGGGGTCGCATCTTCAGCTCTGAGGGGTTCATGGTGGGACCTGTAGTCCTTCACTTTTGGGGGTCACATTCCCCCCAAAAGTGAAGGACTACGAGTCCCAGCATGAACTCCTAAAATACAAAGATGTGACCCCCCCCCCCCCAATTTGAAGGACTACAACACCCAGCATGAAACCCCTGAGATCTAAGGGTGTGATCTCATAGATTTCACAGGTGTATGCTGGGACCTGTAGTTCTTCACTCTTTGGGGGGCAGGGGGTCTCACATCTTCAGCTCTGGGGGGGGGGTCATGCTGGGACCTGTAGTCCTTAACTTTGGGGAGGTCACACCCCCCTAAAGTAAAGGACTACAAATCCCAGCATGAACCGATGATATCTAAAGATGTGACCCCCATCCCCCCCAATTTTGAATCTCCCAGCATGAACCCATGAGATCTAAGGGTGTGACCCCATAGATTTCACAGATCTATGCTGGGACCTGTAGTTCTTCACTAGTTTGGGGGGGGGTTACATCTTAAGCTCTGAGGGGTTGATGCTGGGACCTGTGTCAGTTTCATTCCGGGACACTGTATTGTCCCAGAGTGAAGGTGCCCGGGACAGACCTGCAGAATGCGGGACTGTCCCGGGCAATTCGGGACACGTGGTCACCCTACCTCACCCCCTAGTGTTAACCCCTTCCCTGACAGTCACATTTATACAGTAATTAGTGCATTTTTATAGCACTGATCGCTGTATAAATTTGAATGGTCCCAAATTTGTGTCAAAAGTGTCCGATATGTCCGTCGCAATATCGCAGGCCTGACAAAAAAAAAAAAAAAGCAGATCGCCGCCATTACTAGTAAAAAATAAAAAAATAAATCATAAATCTGTCCCCTATTTTGTAGGCGCTATAACTTTTGCGCAAACCGATCAAATTCGCTTATTGCGATTTTTTTTTAACAAAAATATGTAGAAGAATACGTATCGGCCTAAACCGAGGAAAAAAAATTTTTTTTTTAAATTGGGATATTATTATAACAAAAAGTAAAAAATATTGTGTTTTTTTCCCAAATTTTCTGTCTTTATTTGTTTATAGCGCAAAAAATAAAAATCGCAGAGATGATCAAATACCACCAAAAGAAAGCTCTATTTGTGGGGAAAAAAATGATAAAAATATAATTTGGGTACAGAGTTGTATGACCGCGCAATTGTCATTTAAAATGCGTCAGCGCTGAAAATCGGTCTGGGCACGAAGGGGGTTTAAGTGCCCAGTAATGAAGTTGTTAATCAATTATTCACAATTATTATTATTTTTTTGATGCTTACACATCTAACTGAAGATGGACAACTGAGGATGAGAGACACAGAGACATTTCTATCAAATGCTGATATCTATGTGTCTGTATAGCAATAACCATTCTAACTTGCAGACCCCATGCTCCTTAATAGGCATTTACATCTCTTACAGTTAAACAAACAACAGAACAATGGCTGAGAAGTCAGAGACAAAAGCCTCTCCACTAGGAAACTTTAGACTCAAATATTATTTTTTGGTTTGGGTTTCTATGAACATTCAGTCTTTATTGCGCATGCGCAGAACGTGAAGGTCAGAGAAACATGCGTGCGCTTAATCCCGAGTCTCGCGAGAAAACCACAAGGGACTATTTCCAGGCAGCACAAGTCGCTCGTCGAAAGTTGGCTTTTACGTATTTCCGCTGTGGCCGGTCACATGACTTTACTTATTTCCTGTAGAGCGTACGACTGTAGTCCAAAGCGATGTTATCGGCAATCGTTTGGTGAGCTGGGAGGCGGGACCAGGCTCAATGGTGGCGGAGTTGTGTTTTTGCATTTCACCAACGCGGTTACCGCCAGGCTCGGACAGTGAGCGCTAGAAAGGGCGGAAGTGAGGCCTGGAGGCTGCTGGGGAGGAGGTGAGTGTGGTGTGCGGGCCGGGAGTCGTGACTGGGGAGGGGGTACGGGGGGGTCTCTCAGGGCTTGTACACACCCCGCCCCCTCCTGGGTGTGCACTGTGTACATGTGTATGGAGGGGCACTGTGTATACCACAAGGTATGGTACTGGGCTGCAGAGACCCCTCTATAGAGAAGTACGGGGGGGGGGGGTCCCGGGGGGGGGGTCCCGGGATCTGTGCCATGTGTCCCCAGTGTAAGGCCCATAGAGATCCAGCACTGCTCTCCTTCAAGAGAACCTCTCACTGACTTACGAGATCTATGGTCACAGCACTCCCTTTATAACCTCAGCATTGCATTAACAATACGAACAGTTATGTTTGACAATCTAATACAGTAAAACCTCGGATTGAGAGCGTTTTGAAAGTCAAGCAAAACGTTTTATACATTTTGCCTTGATATACAAGCGATGTCTTGATATAAGAGTAGCAACTGAGTATAGAAGAGAAGAGAGGAGCCTCTAAGTGTAGCAATATGGTTACATCTAATGTAGGTGCAACTTATTGCTACACTTAGAGGTGCCTCTCCTCTTTTATACCCTTTAAAAAAAAAGCTTTGATATACAAGTGCTTTGAATTACAAGCATGTTTCTGGAACAAATTATACTCGCAAACCAAGGTTTTACTGTATAAGTTTACTTGTATAACCTCATTTTCATGTTGCGAGTTCTGCCTGTCTCTTCCGACAACACCCTGGATTCCCAGCATTCTTTGCAGCTTCCCTGCTGTTAACTTTCCATTTCTGAGGACTACATGTCCCATGGTAACGTGCTGCCTGAATGCTATGCATTTACCACTTACCAGCCACTTATGGCCACGACACAGTTGTCCAGTTCTAGGGTATATACATGGGGTTGGCCCTGGGACTTTAAAGTGGTTGTAAACCCTTACAGACCACTTTGACCTACAGGTAAGCCTAGATTAAGGCTTGCCTTTAGATCCAATAAATATCTCTTTAAAGCGGGGGTTTACCCTAAAAAAAATTTTTCCTAGCATGCCATTAAGCATACTAGCGCGATCTACAGTACGCCTTTATTTTATTTTTTGGCGCCATACTCAGTTTACTGCCGTAGTGAAGTTTCAGACTCCCCGCGGGGAATCGGCGTTCCTATCCAGAGGGAAGATGATTGACGGCCGGCTATGGCGCGTCACGCTTCCCGAAGATAGCCGAAATAGGACTTGCCTCTTCACGGCGCCTGCGCAGTCAGCTCCGATGTCTGTGCGCAGGCGCCGTATAGTGCCGTGAAGAGGCAAGTCCTATTTCGGGAAGCGTGACGCGCCATAGCCGACCGTCAATCATCTTCCCTCTGCATAGGAACGCCCATTCCCCGCGGGGAGTCTGAAACTTCACTACGGCAGTAAACTGTGAGTACGGCGCCAAAAAAAAAGGCATACTGTAGCTCGCGCTAGTATGCTTGATGGCATGCTAGAAACGTGTTTTTTAGGGTGAAACACCGCTTTTAAAGTGGAGGTTCACCCAAAAAAAAAAAAAAAAAAAATGTTAACATTAGATTGGGCCTAATTACGGGAAGCAGAATCAGGTGCTTTGATTAAAATCAATGCAGTACTTACCTTTTTTGAGATAGATGTTCTCCCGCCGCTTCCGGGTATGGGCTGCGGGACTGGGCGTTCCTATTTGATTAACAGCCTTCCGACCATCGCATACAGCGCGTCACCAGTTTTCCGAAAGTAGCCGAACGTCTGTGTGCAGGCGCCGTATAGTGCCGCACCGACGTTCGGCATCTCGTGATGCGCTGTATGTGACCGTCGGAAGGCAATCAATTAAATAGGAACGCCCAGTCCCGAAGACCATACCCGGAAGCGGCAGGAGAACATCTATCTCTAAAACGGTAAGTACTGCATTGATTTTAATCAAAACACCCGATTCTGCTTCCCGTAATAAGGCCCAATCTAGTGTTAAAAAAAATGTTTTCGGGTGAACTCTTTAACCTACCTACACGGTTAAGGAGATATTTGCAAGAAATACAGCACCGATGTCTACGAAGCATGCACCGTAGAGAACGGCGCACTGAGCGTGCCTCTACTAACGGCATCATGTCGTTAGTGGCGGCTCCCGCAACATCATCGCTGCTCCGGCCAGTCACAGCATCAGAGCAGATATACCCGGAAGTCACTCCAGGTATCATGGCGACGACAGAGGACGTGTCCGAGGACCGCTGCGGGTGCTTCGTTCTCGGGTAAGTAACTAATAATGAGCTAGTATGCTATGCATACTAGCTCATTATGCCTTTGTCTTGCAGGGTTTTCTTTCCTTAAAGTGTCAGAGGGTTTACTTCTTTAAATGAGGTGAATATGGTAAGCCGAAAAACATATGATAGTAAAAAAAGTAGATTTCTTACAGTTTGTTGCACATATAAGACACAACAGCAATAAATACAGGCCACTAAGATATGCATACAATGTGAACATGGGTCAGTCCACATACATGGAAACAGTATATACCAATTACAAACATCAGAGAAATATACAAGCATCGGTAGTACTCGACGATTCGCGAGTCCCCGCTCGCTCTTCAGGGGTAAATGCTTTGCTATATCAATGGGCTTGGCCAGGTTCCCAGATCACTCATTCCCACGGTGGTGGCGGCAACAACCATTCAGCATGGGAGCTGAGGAGGGGGAGCCACCACCTTCTTCAGCTGCCGTGCTGGATGCTTGTTTCTGCCGCCGTGAGAATCGGCGTCCTGGCCCAGCCCCTTGATATAACAAAGCATTTACCCCTGAAGAGCGAGCGGGGACTTGCGAAACGTCGGGTACTACCGATGCTTGCATATTTCTCTGATATTTGTGTAGCGCCCCCTTACTTTCAGTATGGGCACTACGCTAAAGTTAGTGGGGAATGGGAGCGTTATTTTGCTCCCATTCACAATTTGCTAAATTTGGGCTGCTGTCATTCCTGAACTGTCCTGTAGGTCAGTCTGCGCTCCAGGGATGTAGTTTCCATCCCTGGGCGGCAGCTGGCGCTAGAGGGGTTCCAGCAGCCAATTAGAGGAGTTTTTCCCTCGCGGGGCATGCTGGGGGAGAGTATATCTGTGGCAGACGCCATTTTCTTTGGTTCTTCGCGGGTTCCAGGTGCGGCACCCACCTTTCGGGTGTGCGCATCCAACGGACCCCGGCGATGGCCTTCCAGGCTGGGGTCGCATACTACGCGGAGCTCCACCTTGCTGAAAGGGGCCCCAGTGACTTGCTGGGTCCCCAGTTTGACTGAGGAGATCCCAGGCTGTGTGCCGTTCGATGGGGGGTCGGCTTGAGGAGAACCCAGAGGCAGGTTATCCAACAGGGCTTGAACGAACCAACGGGATCTGGTGACCGGAATGTTGACAGGTACAGGAGCTGAAATAGGCAAAGACATGAAAATACTGAAGAACACATAATGTGTTTGAAGTGTATTCTACAAACTGTAAGGGGATCTGCTTGTTTATTTGTTAGAAATGGTGTTTACAACCACTTTAAGGTAAGGAAAAACTTAAGTGCAGCCCCTCCCCCAGCTCCCTCCTAAATATTTACCCAAGCCTGATCTTGATCCAGCACTCCTTTCTCACCGGACTTGTTAGGAGCCATTGGCTCTTGCCAATCCAATCCAGTGATGCTGGAGGCGGGGCCGAGTCACACTACGCTTCAATAGATGCACACAGTGCTGCTCGGGATTACGCCCGCACAAGTGTGCTTGCTAGGGGTTACTCAAAAGGCAGGAGGCTCCAGGAGCGTGGGTAGTGGACCAGAGAAGAGGATGATTAAGGCTTACCTGCTCTGTGTAATGGTTTTGCACAGAGAAGTATAATATATTTATAAAAATAAAACCTTTACAATTACTAAAATTATGGATCTGGGAAGGTCCATAAGTAAATATAGAAAATGAACACCTGGCACTAGGTATCAAATGAAATGGGCCTCTTTCAAAAACGCTGTCGGGTGGTAAAAACCAACCACCAGCCTGAACTATAACATGACTGTACACATGCCACAGTTGAGATGCTTTGCAGCCTTGGCATTTTTAATTGCTGTGTTTGACAGGCAGCGCTGCTCGTCATACTCACCCATTGAGGTCAGTGGGCACTCGCTGTCTGCAACCATGTGCAATGCACTCAATTGTAGAGCAGCATGATGAAGTTAAATCAGGTGATGAGGAGGAGATATAATACAGTGATTTAACGCCTTCTCCCTGAATGTCATATGCCTGCTGTAAAGCACTGTGACTGGAAGGGGAGAGCCTGAGATCAGTACAGTGTGGATTTTTGCAGATCCTGACCTGGCAAAGCACAGGTGCTAACACAGGAAGAACTTGGCTGGGTAGAAGAGTGTCAGGATAACTTCTAGGCCATTGGTCATCAACCCTGTCCTGCAGGGCCCACTAACAGGCCAGGTTTCCATGATAACTGAAATACATCACAGCTGATATCATTTGCTCCTCAGTGATTGCAGTATTCTAGACTGCATCTCTCCAAGGTAATACATAAAACATGGCCTGTTAGTGGGCACTGCAGGACAGGGTTGATGACCACTGTTCTAGGCCAGATATATGCAATTAGCAGACCTCCAGCTGTTGCAGAACTACAAGTCCCATGAGGCATAGCAAGACTGACAGCCACAAACATGACACCCAGAGGCATGATGGGACTTGTAGTTTTTCAACAGCTGGAGGTCCGCTAATTGCATATTCCTGTTCTTGGCAATGCTTTCGTGCCAGAACTGAGCCTTCCCGCTGTTCCATTCCACTCCTCAGGCTCTTTTCTGCCAGTTCTTGCTGCTCTTGTAATGAACATCTGTCAGCATGCCTTTCTGAGTCGGTGAGGAAGCTGAGAGGCGTGTTGACAGTGAAGGGCATCGCAAGCCGGACAGGGAGAGCCAAAGGGCCGGATGTGCTCCTGGGGCGCAGTTTGCCCAGGTCTGGTCTCGTGTGTCGAACTCTGGGCAGCATGTTCTAATTGACGCTTTTGGATGCTTTGAAAAAATTTCAAAGCATTCTGTGAATGGGGCCTGTGCCGAACAAATGACTCCCTATGGTCAGCCGCTTGGCTCATGATCCGGAATATTGCAGAAATCACTGTAGTGGTGCCGACTACGTTGTTTATTTCCACTGCAGTCCCTCAAGTATGAGGTATGCCTACTTGCATCGGTCCAAGCTGGAATGTAACTTTGTAATTTAGCTTACTCTTGGAGTTCAGCTTTAAGCTGTTGTATTACAGCGACTGTCAAAGAACCATGCAGGTCAACAATAGCAACCACCACTACTCCACAGTGCAGGTTTTCTGTAAGAATTGCAGTGTCAATCCCCAGTGTGCATTCATGTTACTATAGAGCAGTGTTTCTCAATTCCAGTCCTCAGGCCCCCCCAACAGGTCAGGTTTTCAGGATTTCCCTCAGATGAAAAGGCTGTGGTGATTACGAAGGCAGTGAAACTGATCAAATCACCTGTGCAAAATAATGGAAATCCTGAAAACCTGACCTGTTGGGGGGGCCTGAGGACTGGAATTGAGAAACACTGCTATAGAGAGAGTTCTGTTTCTTGGTTGGCATGCCAGTGACTTTGAATACTTGTTGATTCTAGAGTAACAAGATCTGTAGTTCTTTTCTGTGCTAGTTATATATTTAGCATTAATGGTTTGTAATTCAATGCCTATTTTACAGCACAGTAACCTTTTCTTTTTTTTTTCTCTCCCTTTTCACAGTAAAAAACATGGGGATCAAAGTTCAACGTCCTCGATGTTTCTTTGACCTATCGATTAACAATGTTACAGGTAAAACAGCATTAGAAAATAAGGTTTTGATCAATCCTCGGGTTTTTGTGTGGGGGGGGGGGGTGTTGGGGAGGTTCACCTTAAAAGAGAAGTTTGATTTTATTTTTATTTTTTTTATGAATCATAAATAGGTGGATGCAGCATTAGTCAGGTGACTTTTAGTCACTGGCTCTCTGCTCCTTTAGCTCTCCACTGGAGATCTGTGGAAGGGGCGTGAGTGGCTGGCTCAGGCTCTCTGGCTCACAGAGGTTAAGCCCGGTGCCTGTCCTGGGTGGATCCCAACCATATGGTTGGGATGTTTCCCCAGCCTGTACCATCTCTGTGACGTCCTCTGACAGTGGGCTTCAGCCTACTGTTGGCTGAAAACGGGTCACAGGAGTGCAGAACGAACTGCACTCCTATGAACCACAGCCAAATGAGCTTTGGCTGTACATCTTTAATTCCTTGACTGGAGAAAGGAAGTGAGGCAATAAGTCCCAACGAGAACATGCATCCCAATCAAAAAATTGCTGAGAATCCAACCCATCCCCATCTTAATGGACAAACAAAGTTTGAGATTGTTCAAAGCTGAACTCGGGGGTAATGCACATAAAATGCCCTTGCAGTGGGGCCCCCACACACCGGGGGTTACAAGCTTAAGTCTGATAGAGGAATAGGATGCAGTACATTGTTCTTCACTTTAGCAAGCTTTCTCAAAGCAGTGTGTCCAGTCCCTCTGAGCCTCTTCTGTAAATGGCTCCAACCAGTGGTCACACCAGTATCCCTGCAATGTATGCGAGAAAGACAAGGGCCTACCCAGAACATCATGGAGAGGAAGTGAACACCGGGAAGTCTGCCAGAGAGGCATAAGTAAAATATTACTCAGTTCACCATGCACGGGAATGACGTCACGTGACTCCGGCCAGTCACAGAGCCAGAGTTTGCGGCCCCTGGAGGAAAGGGGATGAAGATGGACGCTCCCTGCCAGTGGGGACAGCGGTGACATTGCAGGCTTTGGTTTCAGGTAAGTGACACATAATCGGCTACTGTGCAATGCATAGTAGCCCATTATGCTTTGCTCTTGCAGGGAAATGAAGATGAAGTAAAACCCATCAGGGTTTAGTTCTTTAAGGCGTATTTTTTATCCAGAAAAAAGTATATGAAGAACAAGTAAAAAACAAAACATACATCATAGCTACATAAACAATCTGATACAAATCCAAACAAAATGATCCATACTACTGCACATCCCGCTCATATATCACAAACCATTCCCGGCTCTGCCCAGCACCCACCCCCTACGGTGATGAGCTGCCAGATCCCCCAGATGAAACCCAGACGCAAAACATACAACCTGTTCAAGTACCTAGGCCTAGCAATCTGCCTGTGACCAGATCCACCGGGGCCAAGCCCAGTACATTCAGCCACGGTCCCCACAGCCTCTCAAACTTCTGGGCACAACCCCTATGTTGGTATATTATTTTCTCCTTCCGGAGCATATCCCTCATTGTATTGATCCATTCTTTAAGGGTAGGAGGGTCCTCCGATATCCAATGGGTCATTATAAGCTTGCGAGCCAAAAACAGAGATCTAATTACTGCCACCCTTGTACCTTCCTCCCACTCTAACTCGTCCAGTATATGAAGTAAACCTTGTTTTAGATCTGTAGGCAATGAAATCTGAAACACCCTATTTATGGTGTCCACCACCCCCTTCCAATATAAGTGAAGTTTCGGGCATCTCCACAGTAGGTGGATCAAGTCACCGTGGTCACTCTTACACCTGGTGCACAGCGGGGTGGGCCCATAGCAAACAGTCTGTGGGGGGTGTAATACACCCTCAGCAGTAAATACAATTGCGACACTCTATGGGACATATTCGGGGAGCATACTGGTACCGCCTGCAGGGCCTCCTCCCACTGCTCTCCATCCACCGGGCCTACTTCTCCCTCCCACTTCGCCCTCACCCGCAGCGGGTGTTTTAGTCAGAAAATTTTGTAATAGCATTGTGATATAAACCCCTTGGTATTGGCAGCTCTAGCAATCAAATTAAACAAAGGGGTAGGGACCCACTCCGAAGATCTGCTCTGGGCCTTTATTGCATGGCTTAGTTGCATATAATAAAATCTCATAGACTGTGGCAAACCGAAAAGACCCTGTAGGGTTTCAAATGGGAGCAAAGTCCCATTACCAAGACCTGGCCAAGGTAGACCACCCCATATCTCCTCCAAAGTGTCTCATGCTGTAGCTTAGCTAATTCACGGTAAGAGTCGTTGGACCAAATAGGGCTATACTCTGTGAACCCTGTCACTCCCTGTAGATACCTAGTTTTGTTCCAAACTTTTTGAATAAGGTTATAGGTCAGGTACTGTTTGTTCGGTTTCCCAAAAGCCAATGACTCCAGGGCAATCGACAACGACTCCTTCTTTACAGTATGTAGCATCACCAGTTCTACGTGCCTCCGCCCACATCATTCAGAGTTCTGTGAATGAATGATCTACTAGTATCGCCAGCCACCGTGGCCCACGGCTTGTAGCTCTCAATGAGTTTGAGTCTTCCTGCAATTCAGTAACTGCCTATTTGTATTGGAGGAACAGGTACACAGTGTACTGAGTCTGCATGATCCTGGTGTTGCACCCGTGATCTGCTGACTCTGGCTATTATAGATCCACAAGGGGGCATACAAGGCTTGTGTAAGGCTGCATTCACACCTTAACGCGGTGTATTGTCCCGCGATTTGCCGCGACAAAACGCAGTGTTTTTTAGCCTACAATACGCCGGAGGGGTGATTTAACATTGTCGGCTATGCCGAAAGCCGCCTGAAAAAAAGGGTCCGGGACTTGTTTTGAGCTTCAGGCGTACGACGTTTCGGCGTTTGGCGTGGAGATGTGAATCATCTCCATAGCCGACAATGTTAAATCACCCCTGCAGCATATTTCAGGCTGCAATAGCGGCGGGCGTAAAAACGCCTAGGTGTGAATGCAGCCCAAGTGTTTGTAGGCATTCAGAAAGTTTTATGGCTTTCTAAATGCCCATGGACCATAATGTTCTCTTTTCACTGCCAGGGAGTTGAACTGATAACTTATTTATTTTTTTACAATCTGAGGAGGGGCTAATTTTTTTTTTTTTTTTTTTTTTGTTCATGGTTCACTTGCAGTTGGAAGAGTTGTCTTTGAGCTGTTTACAGATGTCTGTCCAAAAACATGTGAAAATTTCCGAAGTCTCTGCACAGGTTAGTTAATACATCTCTTAATGTAACATACATTTTCCATTGTTTGCCATGTTCTTGTTTTGAAAGTCACTTTTTATAAGCTTGGTTCTGTTTTTAAATGCATACAAGCACTAAATGATTTGACTACTAGTGTGTTCTATGCATCAAGATAAAAAACTGTCCAGCTGCTGTTCCTCCTCACATTCCAAAAGTACTTATTTGAGTCCTACATTGATCCAACACTGTGCCCATGTGCAGGTCTTCTCCTCATCCTGCTCTCACAAGCTTGACTGAGAGCGTCAGGAGCCATTGTCTGCCACTGCTGTCAGTCAGATCCAGTTAGAACGGAGCAGGGGTTGGACCTATCTGCTCTGTGTGTTTATGTATGCCCGCAGCCTGGTTTTGGAGTGTGCCCTTATAGCAAGTAGCTTCCTATGGTGGCACACAGAGAAGAGGCAAAGTGCACAGAGCCAGCAGGGGGACCCTGGAAAAGGAGGTCCAGGACCACTCTGTGCAATACCCTTGCACAGGGCAGACAAGTACTTTGAAAACACAAAATAAAATAAATTCTCTCGCTTCGGCGCACTTAAGCAAAATCAAAATTGTGAAGTAGGACAGCAGCACACTAAAGATACAAATACGGAGAGCGGCAGGAGCAATTGTTATAAAAAAAAAAAACTTCAAGAGCCACTGTCGCCTTGCTCGCAAATGGTAACTTGATTGGTTTCAAGGCTTACTGGTACTCTCCTTGCGTGCACTCCCATACCACTTCTTTCTACATACAGTTTGCACAACAGTGGGCACAGCTAAACAATGGCAGGCTCCATACTTCCTCACTACAGGTTTTCATTTAAGTAAACCTATAAGATGTGATTGTTGTAGAAGAGTGTAGAAACTCTTTCTGGCCTAAAGATGCATATATGGAGCACAGGCTTCATGGCCAGTCCTTGGTTTTTGTTTTTTTGTCCAGGCCCTTCTGTAGTGTACTGTTCTGTTTATAGCCTGAGATGCAGGAGTGATGATACAGGACTTTACTTTAAATCTAGGAGCCAGCTAAACAAGTTAGGAGCCTGGTGTTTTTATTAAAAAATTTTTTATACCAGCTGTTTACTGGTTACTTTTACCCCCTTCCTGCACAGGCCAATTTTCAGTGCTGTCGCACTCTGCTAATTGCGCGGTCATGCAACACTGTACGCATATAACATTTGGAGCTTTTTGTGGTGGTATTTAATCACCACTTTTTTTTTTTTTTGCTTAATACACAAAAGAAAGACCATAACAAATTTCTTCACTTCTGTTATGAAATTTTGCAAATAAGCATTTTTTCGTCTTCATTGATGGGCACTAATAGAGGTGGCTGCACCGGTTTCAGGCTGTCTGGCTCTGGACCAGTTCAGCTCCACCAGCTCTTGTTCCGAAATGAGGATGAGACAGCTCGGCTTGGACCCGCACCAAGTGATCCTGTAGAAGGAGCCTGGGTCTGCATTGCCATGGTGTCACAGGGGACACTTCCTGCCAGGGACACTACTCCGCTCCTCCCCCAACCTGTTCCTAGTACTTCCATACAGCTGCCCATCTCTCTTAAAGTTATACTATATGTTTGCTTTTTTTATTTATTTTAATAACCAACATATCATACTTGCCTCCACTGTGCAGCTCGTTTTGCACAGTGTGACCCTAAATGCTGTTTTCTGGGGTCCCCCGGTGGCTCTCTCATCTCCTCCCCTCTTCAGATAACCTCCTCTGGGAAGTGCTCTCCCAAGGGCGTTTCTTTGCGGGCGCGCTCCCGAGTCCTGCATTTGGCGTCCATAGTCACCGAGTGCAGGACTCTGCACCTGCATAATTAGATTTGATTAACAGCAGTGGGAGCCAATGGCTGCGCTGCTATGAATCTATCCAATGAAGAGCCGAGAAGCCCAGGGGGAAACATTGCGCACGTTCTCGACCCAGGACTTTCCAGGGCTCAGCTAAGTAAAACGGGGCTGGGGGGCCGGTAACTGTCAGATTTTTTTTTTTTTTTCACCTTGATGCATAGGATGAATTAAGGTGGAAAAAACAGAGGGTTTACAGCCCCTTTAACTCTCTCTTCACCCACGCTACAGCCACTGGGGTCGACAAAAGCCCGGGCACCAGGAAACAATCTCTACTCGCTGCGGCGACCTGGGGTTTGTCAAGCCCTGTAATAAGCCTATACACCACTGCTGTATCTAGTGTACAGAAACCCTGATTTCAACAAAATGTCAGTGCTAATATGTTTTCAGTTATTAGTTTCAAGCCTGTCTTGTAGGTTTTGAATGAGAGTAGTGATACTAGGAGCCTGCAGAAAGGAATCTGCACATCAGACTTTAGAAAATAAAGTCCAAGTGACCTTGTAATTACTCTTAGAATTCTGGCTTCTGTGAATTGCACAAAACTGGTAGGTTGCAGTGTTGACTGGATAGGATTAGTAGTTTACTGATTTTACTAGAGAAGAGGTTGGGTGTGCTCCGAACCCTGAAGTTGGCAGTTGTTTGGGCCAGTGAGTTGCGGGCAGGAGTTTTTCCCTTTTTTGTCTGTCAAGCTGGAAGTCTAACTTCCAAGTTCAAAGTAAGTTCAAGCTCAATACTACGGATTATGGTCCCTGTTGCTTGGAATTGCTCTTAAAAAGAAATGGTCCTTTAATACAGAAGCTACCCTTGCTGCAGACATCTTGATGCTTGGCTGTCATGCTAATCCAGCGACTTCAGTCCTGAAGCACATGTGCAGATCAAAAGGTGTGACTGCACTCTAACATTCTAATCTGGATGCTTGGTTCAGGTGAGTGACTTGAATAGCCAGGCTGCTAAGCAATGGCATGCCTTATATTTCTCATAGTACAGATTTCTTGTACTGTAAGGCAGTTATTAGTGACCTTATAAATGTCTAGGGATAATTTTATGTCAAATTCGTTAATCGACAGCTGGAGGAAAAGATTTGTGCATTGACATTTCAATAGTCATTACATGGTTCATAATTCTGGCGTGTTAAATGTACTAAACATTGTTTCTGTTTTTTTTTTTTTTTTTTCTTTCTTTGTAGGTGAAAAGGGTATTGGGAAAAGCACACAGAAGCCATTGCATTATAAAAACTGCTTGTTCCATCGAGTGGTAAAGGATTTCATGGTTCAGGGAGGAGATTTCAGTGAAGGTAATGACACGTGTTTCTTGATTTTATCCTCTAGACAAATATCTAACATACAAAAACCTTATCACACTAAGGTGGTTGCTACTTTTCCAAGTTAAGGTTTTTTTTTGCCAGTGTTTGAACTTTACATTATACAGAATGGGTTCTATACACGTTATAGTTTTAAATTCCTAAACTCTGCTTTTCTTAAAAAAAAAAAAGGGCCCCAGGTGGTTTATTGCATAATGTGCTAGTATGCACTGCATGTTCACACGTTGGGACAGACTTGCGTGTGAAATAAAGTCCTTCAGCACTGAGCTGGCACCACTCTTGGTGCTTCCATCTTCACTGCTGGATTAGCAATGCTCGTGACTTATAAGCTTACCTTGCCTGTACGTTAAAGTAGAGTTACAGTGTAAATTTGCCTTTTACAGAAAAATCTGTAAGGTGAACTTACCCAGGACCCCCTCCGCCTGATGAGGTACATTTAGGAGGTTAAACTCTGGGGATTTCTAAGCCCCTGAGCTGCGAGGCGGCTATACCAGGGCTCAGAACTAGAGACTGGGGGGGTCCTTTGTAAGTTCACGTTACAGATTTTTCTGTAAAGGCAAACTTTCCCTTTAAATACCGCTCTAAAATTGGTAATGCAGCCATAGGAAATAAGGCACTTAAGAACATACTATGAAATTGATGAATTATGTTTGGGGGGGGGGGGGGGGTTGTCAATATCCTGGCATTACTTTCATAGTGTAGTGAATGCTTTCACACGTGTTCTTGTTAGTGTTTCACTTGTTTGCTCTTTTTAAGAGTTAATTTTTATTTATTTTTTTAGGCAATGGAAGAGGAGGTGAATCAATATATGGAGGATTTTTTGAAGGTAATTAAATTTAGATTTATGTTTTTTAAATTATGACAGCACCCCCCCCCCCCCCATATTTTCTCTTCTTTGCTTCACTCATCTGACTCCTTTATTCCCTTACATAAACTCTATCAGTCCCGCCTTTTGCCATAGGTATACTGTATTTGCTGTCATTGTGACCATTTTACCCTTTTTATTAAAGTGGTTGTAAACTCAGTACAACCAATTTCACCTACAGGTAATCCATTTTAAGGCTTACCTGTAGGTGCTGGAAATATCTCATAAACCTACACAGTTTGAGAGATATATACAATGTCCCTGTACCCCGATGTATTTGACTTTCTAAAGGGGTCGTGCCATAACTGGCTGAGTCCGCGGCCCCGCAAGGAAGGGGGGTGAAGAATGGATGCTTCCTGCACAGGGGACAGCGGTGACATCGCAGGCTTTGGTTTCAGGTAAGTGACACATAATGAGCTACTATGCGATGCATAATATCCCATTATGCTTTACCTTTGCAGGGAAATGAAGAGGAAATAAAACCAATCGGGGTTTTCTTCCTCTTTAAATTAGGTTCATCTCCAGCTTCTAGACCTCCCTGTTGAATTTGTTTTTGCTCATGCATATCTCTCCGTGGATGGAATGCCTCCTGGCTGTGAGATATATCGATATAGAGAAAATTTGCTGTTGCTGTAGCCCACTAATGGTACACAATTATCCATGTATGGCCTGCTTAAGGTTCCTTGCAGATTTTCAGTACCTACACGTCTAGGACACAAACGTGATTATATTTGGGTGCCAGTAGGTCTCCACAGGTGAAAGTGTAAACTTTGGAAGCTTGTCCTGCACAGTTTGTCTGCATGCACACATGAGACAAAGCCAACTTTTCTCCCTAAAATTTGCATTTAAATCATTGGAACATTTATTATCATTTGATTAGTCAAAAAAATATTTGCTATGATTTGTAACTTTTTTTTTTTTTATTATTGTGAGATTTAGAATTGGCATTAAATCCTGTGTCTTTTTTTTTTTTTTTTTAACATTGAGCACAATAACATTCCTCGGTAATCTATTTTGAGCTTCTGCTCTTCGCAGGAAAGAGTTAACAGTCGACAATGCTGTCTCCAGTCTATTGGCTTGGAGTAGCAGAGCCTTGCCATGCTATTTTAGGCTACAGTGTATTTTTTTTTTATTGATGCACAATGGTATAGGGCAGTGATGGCTAACCTTGGCACCCCAGATGTTTTGGAACTACATTTCCCATGATGCTCGATTACATTGCAGAGTGCATGAGCATCATGGGAAATGTAGTTCCAAAACATCTGGGATGCCAAGGTTTGCCATCACTGGTATAGGGAGACACAACTCTAGTCCCTGCATGCAAGAGTGGTACCATAGAAAGAAAGCTTCAAAAGAAAGCAGCCACCCTGAAACAGGGATCCTGGGGCAATGGTCATGGCACGGAGTTAAAGTGGAACCTAGGCTAGGACTAATAAAAAAGCTGCATACTCCGTAAGTAATGAAATCGGCTGCTGCAAGTGCTAAAAACCGGAGGGTTTAATGATACGCTAAAGTGTTTGTTACCCCAACACATCATATTCCTGATATGTACCTGCTGTACCATGTACTTGTATGGAAAAAGTATCCCATTCTTTATATTGTTTCCTTTATGTGAAATCCCTGGTGTTCCTGCCAATCCCTCTGCTTTCCTATTAACTGACCGCAGGAGTGCACACTGTGGTCAGTTCTTTAGCTATACTAGGAACTTGGCTCTCCTCCAATGATCAGACTTGTCCTGACATAGCCCTGCTACACAGTCATTCACTGGGATAGCCCGGAGTGCTGCTGCTTCTCCTCCCCCAGCACTTGTGCAGCTGAGAACAGAGGATGTGATCACTTATAAAAAAAGGGGAAAAAGTAATTTTTTTTTTTTTTGCAAAATGTGTTTTTCATTTCTACTTTAAATTGACTAGGTTGTTTTACAAGGTGAGTTTACAATCCCTTAAAGCCACAGCTTTTCATGGTGTTACAGGCTAAATGTTTAAAATAGTTTTTTTTGTTTGTGTTTTAATGCATGCAGGTTCAAACTATGACCCTTTTATTTGAATATGTGAGATCCATAATCTGATTACCTCCCCTTTTGGTTACCAATCTCCAAAGGCTGCCCTAATGTAAAAATTGGCCTTCCATTGACTTATTTATTCTCTTGCTGCCACATTCAGATATTCCTTGTGTAGTGCGACCATCATTTACATGTGGGACCTACATATGCATTCATTTTTGAGCATGGGGGGGGGGAGATCTACTGTGATCTTTGTAGGATGTTTAAAGATGCACACCTAATCTGGTTAATGTGAGTGCATTTGATTTATTTCATTTCTTAGTTTAACAAAGAGCTTTACTACGCTAGTTGTGCGCTTCCCGTTGTTCCCGTATGTTTGTTTGGAAGCTGGTCCATCCCCTTGAACATGATCCCTGAAAGAGGTGCTTATAAACTCATCTGGGGAGGGGACATACATATATCGGTGTTCTGTGAGGCTGATTATAGGGATACTTCTGTGCATTAAATGTGAAAAACAGCTCTCCTCTTCTTGTTTCTGTGTGAACTTTTTACTGAGGGATTTATTAGACCCCAGATCTATCCTTCCCTCAAAAGCATCTGATCCAGAGTGGTTTGATCAGATGCTTTACGTTTACAAGCCGGTAACTGATTGTACACAACAAACTGAAACCAGAAGTGTCAATCCTTTGTCGCTTCCAGTTTCATAGACCATAGAGATGACTGCTGGTTTCAGTTCTGGGCTCCCCAGTAAAAGTGATCCGTGGCTGTATAATCGCTCAGATCGCTTTTACATTTTTAGAGCATCGCTAGCTCTTAAAGAGAATAAAAAAAAAAGGCGCCAGGATAATGATTGTGGCCATGACTTTGGTAGAGCCACCGTATCCCGAGGACATACGGCCATGTCCATTTGCGGGAAGTGGGTAAACATTTTGAGTTGTACTGTAGTTGGCCTAATTTATGTAGGTTTATCATCTGTTCAGTTTCTAACAACGCATGTTAAAATGGATTCTCTAACCTTTCAGATGAGAACTTCTCTGTTCAACACACCAAGGAATTCCTCCTGTCCATGGCCAACCGAGGCAAGGACACAAATGGCTCACAGTTTTTTATGTATGTATTAGTGAACTTGAGTTTATATAATTGAAATAGGGCAAAATTACAAGCTGTTCGCTAATAAGTATGTTGAAGCTTTACACCAAAGAGATTAAATGTGTTTTTTTGGTCTATCTATTGAGCAAGGTGAGATTAATGGCTCTTAACTCTATAATAATACTAAAGCAAAAAAAAAGCAATTTATACATTTACCAAAACAAATATTTTTCCTTCTGTTGAAGGTTGCCAAGTGCACAAAAAGTTAAATGTTGTAAAAAAATATTGTATGTTGTGCCTTCAGCATATTTAACTTTACCAATTTTGCAAGTGAGGATTTTTTATTTATTTTTTGTTAAAGTAGACCAAATTAAAGTGACTCTCCTGGTATGTGACATTTTAAACTAGGTCACAGTGAATTCCTCTGTTTATCTTCATACCGCTATGTCGGCAACAGTTTCAGAAGGTCACCCGCTGTAATAAATAGATCTTGCTTATCAAATTGGTTTAGAGAGATTCACAGCCCTCTGTGGGTAAGGATCTAAATTAATAAATATCTAAACCCAAAAATAAAAATGTTATATATATTGCAGCTTAGAGAAAGTGACTGTATTTATCCCCCCCCCCCCTTTATTTTCACCTGTTAATCCTGTACAAAACACACTCCATGTCCCTTTGTGGCTATGCTTACTCCCTCGCTGTATATCTATGGTGGGAGCCATGATGGCCACCCAGGCTAGACTACAAATAAAATAATCTTTCTGCTTTCAATCAAGTGTTAAGGAAACAATTTCCTTGTCGCTTACTTAACAGGACCAGTAAGATGCCATATATTTAATGATTTGTTTTTGGGATTAGATACCCTTCAATCCTTTAAATTGGTGAACCTCAAACATACACTACAGATTTCATTTAACTGTCTTAGTTTTAGGTGGGCCATTTGTATGAATGTTGGTAGCAATTGACCCGGTTCTAGAATAAGGTTGGTAGTGGATGTTGACCCAGAGAGAATTTTCCAGCATATAAATATTTTGTAAATTAAGTTGTTAAAAGTTGCATTCCTTTTTCAATAAGAATCTAAAATCTGAATTTGTATTTTTTTTTTTTCTTTCATTCTCAGAACAACAAAGCCAACACCTCACTTGGATGGGTAAATTATTATTATTATTATTATTTTTATATATATATATATATATATATATATATATATATATATATATATATATATATATATATATATATATATATATATATATATACATTTTTTTTTTTTTTCCGTAACACATGTTTTAATTTTTACGGATTGTTTCCCCCTTTTGCACAATTTACAGGCTCCATGTTGTTTTTGGTCAAGTTGTGTCTGGTCAAGAATTTGTAAGAGAGATTGAAAATCAAAAAACTGATCCTTCTAGCAGACCGAGTGCAGAAGTCCGAATACAGAATTGTGGAGAACTTGTTCAGGTCCAAAAATCTAAATGTGAGTCTTGTGACATTCCTACATAAATCATGTTATGGCGGCTGTTGCCTGTCATATCTGAGACCCCTAGCCAGTACTGGAGTATGTCGAACTTCAGAAAGCTTGCTTCCTGTATCTTTCACAGTGACATGCTTTCTCTAAAGCATACATTGCTTTTAGAAGTTGGGCAAGGGCAGGCTTCAGCATTGGTTGGGAACTTTGGCTTTGTAGGTAATGGCTATAACTGATGTGCTGCCCAAATCTAATGTTTGTCGTTGGTTTTAGCTAAGAAAGAGAAGAAGAGGCACAAATCTTCCTCCTCCAGTGACACAGAAGACTCAAGTGGGTCCGATTCCTCTGATTCATCATCGGACTCAGAAGAGGAAGGAAAATCAAAAAAAAAGAAGAAAAAGCACAAGAAAACTTCCAAGAAACAGAAGAAGGAGAAAAAGAAGCGAAAAAAGACCAAGAAAAGGTATATTTCTTTTAAGAAAAACATATGTAATGTAAAATTATTACAGAAACGTATTGTTTTTGAAAAAATGTCTTTCCTGTCCTTGAAAATAACTTATGTTTATGAGGTACTCCTGCTGCTGAGGAAATTTGGTACTGACCAGCATACTAGCTTCTCTTCTATTAAATGCGTTGTTTAAAGGTGTTAAACTTAAGTATGACATATCTGCTCAATTAAAGTGGTTGTAGAGGCGGGAGGTTTTTTATCTTTATGCATTAAGACAAAAAGCCTTCTGTATGCTGTAGCCCCCCTAATACTTCGCCAAGCCCAATCTTGATCATGCGATGTTGCACGAGAGACTCGGCCAATGACGACTCTCCTGCTCGCCCCCCCCCCTCAAGTGAGGGGGCGAGCACGACACTCCACACCAGGGAGATAGCCTTGCATTACTGTGTGGAGTTAGACAGAAGAACAGGAAGTGAGGATTTCTCAGAAGAAATAAGGACATTTAAAAGAAAAATGGAAGGATGAGGTAAGTGAAGGCGGATTGCACTAAGGTAAAGAAAGCTATTTAGGGATTTTTTTTTTTTTTTTTTTTTTTTTTTTACCTTTTACAACCCCTTTAAGGTTTTTTTACCAATCTCGGCCCAGCAATGTGCACGATGGCAGCGGCTCTCTCCCTCCTCACTGGGCAGATTGGCTCCTGCTGCTATGGATTAAATTTTATAAAAAGGGAGCGTTTGTTAATAGATGCAGACAGGGTAGCTTAGGAGCTAGCACTCACGAGTGCCCCCATAGACGGCAGCTTTCTATGGTGGGCACTTGCTGAAGAGGAGCCAGGAGCATCGGTGGAGGGACTCGAGAAGAGGAGGATTGGGGGTGCATTGTGCAATGCCACTGCACAGAGGAGGCAAGTATAAACCGGTTTAATAGTAAAGCTTTATTTCTTTATCGTACATCACGGGACACAGAGCGGCATATTCATTACTATATGGGTTATATGGAGTACCTTCAGGTGTTGACACTGGCAATCTTCAAACAGGAAATGCCCCTCCCTATATAACCCCCTCCCATAGGAGGAGTACCTCAGTTTTTACGCCAGTGTCTTAGGTGTTGGTCATGGTTTAGCTTGCCTCCACATCCTTGGGATTAAGGTGGGCTAACCGGTTCTGTCCAAAGGCCTCAGTGCTAAAGTGGTCAGTAACCGGACCCCAAACCATTGGGGTATAGCCCATAATGCTTTCTGTCACAGAGAGCTGGACCCTGGGCCCAGAACTTAGAAACCTTTGGGGGCCTAATGTTTCTGTTGCCAGGGTGCTATATGGGCCCAGGACAGTGGATCCTTCATAGGAACCCAGGGCCTGAAGGTCTAGACGCCCCACGGAGATGGGGGAAGATTGGACCTCTTGCTGTGCAAAGTCCTGCGGCATGGAGCAGGTAAGTGAAGGGGAAACTTGCGGAACTTGGTTCGCAGCAGGTTTTGTCTGGGGGAAGGTCACAGTGGGACATGCCTATGGTTTATGCGCTGCATCTGGCAAGGTGAGTCACATATCTTAAAGATAGGATGACTATATATGTGTATAATCCCCATAATTGTGACCTCCCTGGTAGTATTGCAACTGGTGCTAGTAGCATTGAAAAGGGCCTGTGTGTATAGTGACAATTCTCTTTAAGAGAAGCCCCTGGGAATCTATTGAGGTTTCTTATGTAAAGGGAGTGAATGCTCCTACCTGCAAGCCTGCTCAGAGAGGTCCAGGCGGTTGCTGCAGACAGATAAATGCCGCTCTGTGGATCCTGGCCTGGACGGCAGGATCAGCCTCTGACCTCCTCGTGTGGGCCTCCCCCCCCCCCCCCCCCCCCCGCGGCGGGCGCCCCCGTGATATGGGCGCAATTTCGCGCCGTTTTTCTGAAGGGGAAGGGCGGGCCCGTAGGTAAAAGGAAGGGGCGGCCCTTCCAAAAGAGTTCCCAGCTCAGTGATGTGTTGGAACTGAGAGAGGAGGACCGGAGCGGCAGAGTGGGGCGCCGAGGACACACAGTGGCCAAAGAAAAGTATTACAGTCTTCAAACAGACTGTCTTTCACCCTAAAGATAGGGTTTCTTTTTTCTTTTTCTTTTCAGCAGTTTTTATTGGCAAATACTACTAAGGGGGACAGAATGGTTTTTCTTTCTTTGGTTTAAAAAAAAAAAAATAAGCCAAGATTAATAAGGAAAGGCATTTTTTTCCCCAGAAAGGGTTTGTGGGCAACAACTATTTATTTTCCCAAAACACCATTAAGTAGCGGGCGTACCTCGGTATTGTACCATGGCATCTGGTTCGGAGGGTACAAAAGGTGGGGATTCCCCCAGAGGGTCCGGGGTCTCGGACAAAGTCTTACCGCTACTTTCCCCAGAAGGAGCCTTGGTGAGACCATCGGGATCTGGGGCTGGAGCTGGCACGGGTCAGTCCAACCCTAGGATGGTCACGGACGAGGTACTGTCCACCTCTCTAAAGGAGATGGAAAAAAGAATGGAAAAAATGATAGCCAAGGCTATGCGGGGCAGAAAACGGAATAGATCTCCGTCGCCCGAGCGTGAACCCTCAGACGAGGAGGTCCCTTCCGCAGAGGAATGGGAAGACCTCTTGGACAAGGACCAAGTAGGTTCAGGGATCGAGGATCCGGGTACGGAGGAGTCTGGCGCAGCCTCCCAAGGGGAGAGCTGGTGGGTTCAAGTTTTAACAGACTTGGTCCATAGGACGTTCAACTTGCCAGTACCAGATCTCCAAGTATCAACGGTCTCAGCTTTAGGCTCACTAAGAGCGCCTCAAACCAATGCGGTTTTTCCGATCCATCCTCTACTAGAGGAAGTTATGTTCCAAGATTGGGCCAAGCCAGATAGAATCTTTGTACCACCAAAGAGATTCTCTGCCTTATATCCTATGGAAGAGAAATTTTCCAAGAGATGGGCAGCCCCGGCTGTAGACGCAGCCATCTCATGTGTTAACAAGTCTTTAACATGCCCTGTAGAAAACATACAGGTGTTCAAGGATCCGGTTGATAAACGCTTGGAAACGCTACTGAAAACCTCCTTCACTACTGCAAGGGCAGTAGTGCAGCCAGCTGTGGCTGCAATTGGGGTTGCGCAAGCATTATCGGATCAAGCTAAGCAGATGCTTAAACTTATTCCTGCCCAGCAGGCAGAAGAATTTTCGGACGTCCCTAGGGCCATACGATTTACGGTAGATGCGATTAAGGATTCGATCCAGCAAGCGTCACGCCTATCATTATCCCTTATCCATATGAGAAGACTCTTATGGTTAAAGAGCTGGGAGGCAGAGCCCCCATGCAAGAAGCTCCTGGTAGGGTTTCCCTTCCATGGAGGACGACTCTTCGGAGAAGACCTGGACAAATACATCCAGACCATTTCAAGCGGAAAAAGTACTCTTTTGCCCACCAAGAGGAAGTTTCGGGGGCCTGCGTTTAAACGACAGTACTCCCCTGGGCAGGGGCCCTCCAATACCAAACAGTATCGACGGCCTCCTGCGAAAGCAAATTTTAACAAGTCGCAGGGACAGGCCGGCGCAGGCAAGAAGCAGTGGTTTCGCAAGCCAGCAAAGCCAGCCCCCAAGCCGGCCTTATGAAGGGGCGCCCCCACCCTCGAAGGTGGGGGGAAGACTGCGTCTCTTTACAGAGGTTTGGGAGGCCAGCATTCCCGACAAATGGGTACGGTCCTCCGTGGCTACAGGCTACAAACTAGACTTCCTAAAGTTTCCTCCTCCTCATTTTCAGGAGTCAAGAGTACCAAACGATCCGAAGAAGGGAGCCGCATTAATAGCGGCATTCAATCATCTACTCTCTCAGGAGGTAATAGTAGAGGTACCAGTCCAAGAACAGGGGCTAGGTTTCTACTCCAACCTATTCATTATCCCAAAGCCCAACGGCGATGTCAGGCCAATTTTGGACTTAAAAATGGTAAATGCATACCTAAAGGTCCGCTCATTTCGGATGGAATCCGTGCGGTCAGCAGTTGCCGCACTTCAGAAGGACGATTTTATGGCATCCATAGACATAAAGGATGCTTACCTTCATGTTCCAGTTTACCAGCCACATCAAAGATTTCTACGCTTCTCGGTGGCTCTACGTCATTTCCAATTCATGGCGCTTCCCTTCGGGTTGGCTACGGCCCCCCGGGTGTTCACGAAGGTCCTAGCTCCAATCCTAGCCAATCTAAGGATTCAAGGGGTCACAATCCTAGCATACCTGGACGACCTCCTAGTCATAGATCACTCGTCTCCTGGCTTGAAACAAGCAGTGGCCCTCACAGTTCAGTACCTCGAGAGGTTCGGCTGGGTCCTAAATCGAGAAAAATCAGCATTCCAGCCCACAAGGCAGTTGGAATATCTCGGCATGAGATTAGACACAGAACAACAGAGGGTGTTTCTGCCTCTGATAAAAGTCAAAGCCATCAAGGAATTAATTCTACTGGTTCTAAGCAAGAAGGAACCAACTGTTCGCCTATGTATGCGGTTACTAGGCAAGATGGTGGCCACATTCGAGGCGGTACCGTACGCCCAGAGCCACACTCGCATCCTCCAGGCAGCCATCCTGTCAGCCTGGAGCAGGAGGCCACAGGCCTTAGATATCCCTTTGCCGCTCTCATCAAGAGTCCGACAAAGTCTGTGTTGGTGGTTAGACCCTCAGAATCTACTGAAGGGGAAGTCTTTCAGCCCAGTGGCTTGGAAGATAGTAACCACAGACGCCAGCCTAACAGGCTGGGGAGCAATTTTGGATGGTTGCACTCGCCAAGGCACTTGGGCAAAGCTAGAGAAGCAATTGCCCATCAACATCTTGGAGCTCAGAGCAGCTCGACTAGCCCTCAGGGCTTGGACGTCCAAGTTGCAGGGGTTCCCGGTGAGAATTCAATCGGACAATGCCACAGCCGTGGCATACATAAATCACCAAGGGGGAACCAAGAGTCAAGCCGCTCAGAGAGAGGTGAGCTTGATTCTCCTATGGGCAGAAGCTCATGTGCCCTGCATATCGGCGATATTCATTCCAGGAGTGGACAACCTTCAGGCGGACTTTTTAAGTCGCCAGACTCTGTTGCCGGGGGAATGGTCTCTACATCCACAGGTCTTTCAGACACTCTGCCAGAGATGGGGAGTGCCGGACGTGGACGTCATGGCATCAAGACTCAACAAGAAACTAGACAGGTTCATATCCCGCTCAAGGGATCCGATGGCCTGCGGAACCGATGCGCTGGTTTGCCCTTGGCATCAGTTCAGACTACTTTATGTATTTCCCCCGCTCCAGTTACTACCCCGCCTGCTGCGCAGGATCAGGGTGGAGCACATACCAGTCATCCTGGTAGCTCCAGCATGGCCCAGAAGGGCATGGTATTCACTAATCCTAAAGATGGTAGTGGGAGACCCTTGGACTCTTCCTCTACGGCCAGACCTGCTATCGCAAGGTCCGATCCTCCACCCTGCCTTACGGCATCTAAATTTGACGGCCTGGAAGCTGAATCCCTGATTCTCAGGGGTAGAGGTCTGTCTCAGAAAGTAATCTCTACCCTAATCAGAGCCAGGAAACCGGTCTCTAGGGTGATTTATTACAGGGTCTGGAAGGCCTATGTAGGCTGGTGTGAGTCCAAGCGATGGCTTTCTCGCAAATTCACCATTGATAGAGTTTTAAGTTTTCTCCAGCTAGGAGTGGATAAAGGATTGGCATTAAGCACAATCAAAGGACAGATTTCTGCTCTGTCAGTGTGGTTTCAGCGGCCGCTGGCCACCCACTCGCTGGTTAAGACCTTCCTTCAAGGGGTCTTGGGTATTAAACCTCCAGTTAAATCCCCGCTTTGCCCGTGGGATTTAAACCTTGTTCTGTCAAGTTTACAGAAACAACCGTTTGAGCCGTTGGCTGAAATTCCTTTGGTTTTACTGACAAGGAAGTTAGTATTTTTGGTCGCCATAGTTTCCGCAAGAAGAGTATCGGAACTGGCGGCCTTATCCTGTAAGGAACCATATCTTATTTTTCACAAGGACAGGGTCGTTCTCCGCCCTCATCCTTCCTTCCTACCGAAGGTTGTATCCAGTTTTCATTTGAACCAGGATTTGGTATTACCATCCTTCTTCCCTAAACCTACTTCCAGAAAGGAAGGGTTGCTGCATACCTTGGATATCGTCAGGGCCATGAAGGCCTATCTTAAAGCTACAAAGAAGATCCGGAAAACAGATGTGCTGTTCATATTACCGGATGGGCCCAAGAAGGGGCAGGCAGCTGCAAAGTCCACCATTTCTAGGTGGATTAAGCAATTAATCACTCAGGCCTACGGCTTGAAAGGGTTGCCTCCTCCAGTATCATTAAAGGCTCATTCTACTAGGGCCATGGGCGCCTCCTGGGCAGCACACCACCAGATCTCTATGGCTCAAGTTTGCAAGGCGGCAACCTGGTCTTCTGTCCACACGTTTACAAAATTCTACCAGTTGGACGTAAGAAGGAATACTGATACTGCCTTCGGGCAGGCAGTGCTGCAGGCTGCAGTTTGAGACCCTCGGATTCCGGGGGCTCCTCTTTTTTTTGAGTTAAATTTAAAAATTAAGATTATTTTTCTCAACTAAGTTGGATTTATTATGATTTGAGTATTTCTCTAAATTAAATCCTTTGTCTTGGAGATGTTCTCCCTCCCCTCATTGTGAGCATTGCTTTGGGACATCCCATATAGTAATGAATATGCCGCTCTGTGTCCCGTGATGTACGATAAAGAAAAAGGGATTTTTAATACAGCTTACCTGTAAAATCCTTTTCTTGGAGTACATCACGGGACACAGAGCTCCCACCCCTCTTTTTTGGGGACCATTTTGGGAGGCATACTGCTTGCTACAAAACTGAGGTACTCCTCCTATGGGAGGGGGTTATATAGGGAGGGGCATTTCCTGTTTGAAGATTGCCAGTGTCAACACCTGAAGGTACTCCATATAACCCATATAGTAATGAATATGCCGCTCTGTGTCCCGTGATGTACTCCAAGAAAAGGATTTTACAGGTAAGCTGTATTAAAAATCCCTTTTTTATTTTTTTATTATCACTTTAAGTTAAGGTTCTTTTATGCTGCCCATTTACCATGTTTTAATTTAGTTGTGCAAGAGATTGGGCAGTATTTGAGTACAGGTCCGTGTTTGTTTGTGTTTGTCATTTCATCAGCATCAAGTTGTGAAATCATATCCTATTTTATAAATCGAGCAAAGTTGTTCCCTGGTGTTAGCTGAATAAAAATTTCAGAAACTTTTTTTTTAAAGCGGTTTATACTTGCCTCCTCTGTGCAGTGGCATTGCACAGTGCACCCCCAATCCTCCTCTTCTCAAGTCCCTCCGCCGATGCTCCTGGCTCCCCTTCAGCGAGTGTCCACCATAGAAAGCCACCATACTCGCACATCTTAAAAAAAAAAAAAAAAAAAAACCCTGCTCATTATGAAATACTTACCTTAGATCGAAGCCCCCATATCGCAGCCCGGTGCACGCTGAGGGAGCAGACATCTTGCCGTCGCCGTTTCCTCCGGGTTTGCGGCTCCAGTGCTGTGAGTGGGAGTTTTCTTCCCGGCAAGGTCTGCCAGACCTTCAGCCGGGCATTCAGAGCGCATACGCCTCTGACGTCAGCGGCTGTGTGCAAAGGGAATATCTCCTAAACAGTACAGGTCTAGGAGATATTCATTTTACCTACAGGTAAGCCTTAAATGATAAATTGGGGTATACAACCGCTTTAATACAGGGCTTAATAAAGAATAGGAGAACAAAGTAGTCTTTAGCAAGCAATATGCAGTATTTTGATAACCAGTTGCCCTAATGTATTTCACTTTTGTTATGATTGTGGCGCTTTTCTTTTAAATTAAATCTAGATGGTTCTTAGGCATGCTTGGTTTTTCATTTCTTATGAAATTTTTTTATTTTTTTGTCTCAAAACTTAAAATGCCCTTTTTAGTTCTGAGAGTGAACATGAAGATGAGGTTCAGGTCACATCCACTGTACGTCCAGAAGAGATCCCCACTGTGCCAGAGAACAAGTTCTTAATGAGAAGGAGTCCACAGAGAGTTGATGAGCAAGAAGCAAGAGGCATTGACAGAGAACGAGAAAGAGAAAAGCAAGTTGTTTTTGTTATATTTGTTCCTTGTCCAAGAATAATGGCTTTGCATATGAAAAGCTGTAGACTAATCGCGTTTACTGTCTAAACTGTAGCCCCATGGTTGCTTTTCCTGCATTAGTTTTGATTTGTTTTGTTTCTTTGTATTTTAGCAATTCACTTTACCAGAGAAGGCTTTTAGTAACGAGGTCTGGAAGGAAAATTAAAGGAAGAGGCCCCAGAGTAAGCTTTTATTTTAACATAACTCATTGTTTTCCAAACCAGTTAATCTGGGATCTCAGAAAAGCAAGCACAAGGCAAAAGACTAGTAACCAATCTTGTCATTGGGCTCCCTGTAGCTTTGTTTCTCCAGTACTGCTTTTTACAATGCCTTGTTCTCCGATTTGTGTCTTTGTGTGTGGAGGTGGTCCTAGAGGAGCAGTGCTTTTCTTATGTCGGACCTACCACCATGATTAATGATCACGAGGTAAGGTGTGCCGAAAGCAAAGGTCCATAGAATGAATGAAGCAGGGAGGGTCTCGGATTTTCAGGTACGGCTTCCTCTCCAGTAAGGAAAACAAGGAGAATGTGGAGTAGCACAGCAGCGACATCGCCACATGCCATGAGCCAGAGGCTGCAGTGTGTTTTCGATTTTTACACAGCAGATTTACAGCTATTGGCCTTGGATTCAGAATACTTTATCTCTAAGGAAAATGTATTAAAAGGGCTACAAGAGTGTTTAAGCACAGTCAGCCAAACTTCATTAAATAGGCACCATGTGCTGCTAACCACCCCATCCTAGCCCTCTATTCACCCTAACAGGGCCAATCAGGAAGTATTTAAAGCAAAATATTTTTATTTATTTTTTCAGGTCACTGCTTAGGCAACATTATAGTGTGTGTGTGTGTGTGTGTAATAAATATATATATATATATATATATATATATATATATATATATATATATATATATATATATATATATATATATATATATATATATATATATATATATATATATACACGTTTTCTGAAGCTCTCTGGATTTTGAGGAAATTCTGGGGTTTTCTACATTTTTGTTTCTTGTTTAAGCACTTTGCGACCAATGTACTATATATAAGTTCTAGGAAACTGGTGCTGATATCTGTCATGGCTGCAGCCATGACCCAGATGTCAGTCCTTAGAGCCAGCGATTCCCTACACATTAAAAGTGATCCAAGTGGTTTTGCAGCCACCCAGTTTCTCTTAGGCCCATTTCACACTGGGCATGTGAGGTGCGGTGGCGGTATAGAGGCGCGATTTTTATTTCCACTATACCGTCGTATTTACCGCGATATTCGGCCACTAGCGGTGCGGTTTTAACCCCCGCTAGCGACCGAAAAAGGGTAATACTGTCCGGCGGTATTACTGCGATTTCCCATTGATTTCAATGGGAAGGAGCGGTAAACACCCCGCTCCTATACCGCCCCAACGATGCTGCTTGCAGGAGATTTTTTTTCCTCCTGCCAGCACATCGCCTTAGTGTGAAAGCCCTCAGGCTTTCACATTGAGAATGCTGGGGCAGGATTATTTCAGGCGTTATTTATGTGCTATTTTTAGCGCTAAAATGCCTGAAATACGCCTCAGTGTGAAAGGGGCCTTACAGGCAGCAGAAAAGGGTCCACCCACCCCACTGCTTTTACCAGGCTCTCCTGTTCCACTGGGACTGGTTTTGCTTTGTTTACAACTTAGAAGACGTAGGAGGGAGATGGGGATAAGCAGTGATTACTTCACATATGTGAAGTATCAACATGAACATCAGAATGAGCAATAATTCTAGGGCCAGACCTAACTAAGTGGGATTTTTTTAGGTACCGTTGTTTGTTTCACGGACATACGCAATTTAAAAACGTGACCCGTTGGATAACTATTTACGTGGTGTAACATCGTCTTTTTTTATACTTTACAAAAAAAATTGTATTCTATTGGTAAATGGTGGAATTCCAATAAAATACATTTGCGTTTTTGTTTGCAACATGACAAAGTGGAAAATTTCAAGGGGGTATGAATACTTCTCCACGGCACTGTATATATGAAAAGCATGTTATTGTTAGTCAGTTGGTCCATATATGAATGCAAGTTACCTAGAGCAACTTATAAGTTAAAGCAGAATTCCAGGTATGGATATTTTTGCATAGTTACATTGGTCCAGCATGGATCAATGTTTGTATACACATTACCTACCTCGCCGATATCTGTGGAAGTAAATGGTCCTCACGGTCTTCCTTGTACTGTGCGACTATTCTGCTCCACAGTGAACACAGGGAATGCCAGAGAATGCCTTATATTTTTCAGAAAGAGTTTGTGTGTGCGTGTGTGTATGTATGTATGTATGTATGTATGTGTAGCGCTACCCCCGCAGGAGCCGCTGGTTGTTTGTGGGATTGGCGCATTGAGCTACCTTGCAGGGTGTCTAGGGGTGATACTAGTGAGTTGAGGCAATGAGCGAAGGTCCAGTCATCAATTGTGTTTTCTTCAATGCTTTATTCCAAGGCCCAACATCAACATAAGACAAGATAGGAAAGGTTGATGACGCATGAGAACAACTTTCGTATCAGGCCTTGGATATGAAGAAGAGCAGTCCTGCTCTTAGTAATAATGAGATCAGTTCGTCGCCACTCTAGCCAGAGTGGGTAAAGTGCCCCCGGACAGACTTCTGTCACAAGCCTGGCAGCCGAAGTGTCACTTGTAAATCGCTGGGAGGAACAGACCTCTGCCACAGGCCTGGCTCGGGACCTCTGCCACAGGCCTAGCGATTTAAGGTGCAATAATTGGATTGAGTGAATCCTCCCAGTAAATTCAGTTACGGTCACTGGTTGACAGCTGCAATATACCTGTCAGTGTCGTGGTGACCAGAATAACCTCTCTGGGTTCTCCCTGAGCCGATTCCCCACGGCACAGCTCTCAGCTTAGGATCCTCTTAGCAAAGGTTGGGACCCAGCAAGTCGCTGGGGCCCCTCGTCAGGATGAAGCTCCGCATGGTGCGCAACTCCGGCCAGGTAAGCCATGGTGGCGGGGTCCATGGATGCGCGCACCCCGAAGGAGGATGCCGCACCTGGAACTCGGACCCCGCGAAAACGGACCTAGAATCAATGGCGCCTGCCCCAGATATACCCTTCCCCAGCGAGGGGGAAAACTCTTCTAATTGGCTGCTGGGCAAAAGTGACTCTGCCAGAACCCCTCTAGCGCCAACTGCCGCCCAGGGGTGGAAACGCACCCCTGAAAAGCAGACTGACCTACAAGACAGTTCTGAAAGGACAGCAGCCCTGCAATTTAACAAATTGTAAATGGGAGCAAAATAACTCTCCCATTCCCCACTAACTTTAGCGTAGTGCCCATACTGAAAGTAAGGGGGCGCCACATATGTATGTAGAGAGATCTTAAAGCGGGGGTTCACCCTGTTAAAAAAAAAAAAAAAGTTTAGACCATTAAATTCGGCATCGTAGCGCGAGCTACGGTATGCCGGTCTTACATTTTTTATCCCCGTACTCACCATGCTATCGATGATTGAAGAATCCGGGGAATGGGCGTTCCTATGGTGAGAGAAGGTGATTGACGGCCGGCCCTGACACGTCACGCTTCTCCGGAAATAGCCGAAATAGGCTTGGCTATTCACGGCGCCTGCGCATAGCCTGTGCGCAGGCGTCGTGAATAGCCGAGACCTACTCCGGCTGTCTTCGGGGACCGTGACGTGCCAGAGCCGGCCGTCAATCATCCTCCCTCTCCATAGGCACGCCCATTCCCCGCGGGAGTCGGATTCTTCAATCAACGATACCACAGTGAGTACGGGGATTAAAAATTTAAGACCGGCATACCGTAGCTCGCGCTACGATGCCGAATTTAATGGTCTAATGATGGAAAGGAGGGTGAACTACCGCTTTAAATATGCCATGCTAAATACAAATAAAATCTTGTGTCAAATCATATGCTCTATACACTTACTATATATTATCAATTGTGATAATACATAGCGACATGCATGAAATCAACTATTTTGTGTATCATATTAGTATAAAAATAAAACCACAATAACAAATCTCATGTGAACATAGGAAATCTAAACTTGAAGGCTATATATTGTAAACAAATGACAGTGTCCATAAGTTACATCTTCTAATATACTTGTGCAATATGTGAAGTCTTAAACATGCACTAGTGTCAAAACGATTATGAACTCCACCTTTCCCAATGGGCATCTGCTCATCTTTGTATCAAAAGTCATGCAGAGTTTTCTGAATGGTGTCTTTGTGAGCAAGCAACTCCCTGTAATCACTGCAATGCAGCAGGGCAGCCACCCAGCATGTGGGCAGTAAACTAGTGAGGGTCGCTGTAGTAACAGCGGCTACTACATTGATTCTCCACTTCCACAGGGAGCAGCCATGTATGACATTTGCATACTTGGATTGTAAACCCTTGTGTTTTTTCACTTTAAAGTGGAGTTCCACCCTAAAATGTAACTTCTGCTTTTTGGCATCTCCCCCTTCTCCAGTGTCACATTTGGCACCTTTCGGGGGGGCGTTACCTGTATAATGCAGGTATTAGCTCCCACTTCTGGGCATAGATAGCTGCAGTGTCCGCAGATCTATGCCATATCCAGCCCCCAAATTATGTGGAACTCCACTTTAATGCAGCCTATGCATTAAAGTGAAAAACCTTCTGACAGTGCGCGGCCCCCGTAGCCCCCCTCCCTTTTACTCACCTGAGCCCTGTAATTCCCGTGGCGGAGACGTGCTCTTCCTCTCTGCCTGGGGTTCTTGGCTCTTGATTGGCTAGATTGATGGCAGCATAGCCATTGGCTCCCGCTGCTGTCAATCAAATCCAATGACGCGGGGGCGGGGCCGAGTCCTACATTCTGCGTCTATGGCTGCAAATGCTGGACTCAGGAGCGCGCCCGCATGGTAACTATACAATCACTTTGTCTTGAAAATCAAAATGACTTTAATTTAACTGTTTTGTTTTTATTTTTAGCGCTACCGTACACCATCAAGATCTAGATCTAGAGATCGATTTAGAAGAAGTGAAACTCCCCCACACTGGAGGCAAGAGATGCAGAGAACACAGAGGATGAGATATTCTAGTGGAGAACGTTGGATCAAAGGAGATAAGTATGTGTTGTTTTGCTTTCAAGTGTCCTTTAGGGTTCTGAGAACGCCTCCAATTTAGTCCCTTCTCCACAGTAAGTTTAAAAAAAAAATCCAGGCTACATATTGCAGATATAGGTGTTTTTCAGTCAGTTGCGTGACAAGCAGGCCCCATCTTGGCTTCAGTGGTGGGTAATCTTCACTCCCGCAAAGAGCAGTGCTTACATTGTAATACACGAGTGCTGTTCTATGCAGTATTTCAATGTGAGCCCAGTCTGTGTGATGAAGTACCCTTAGGGAGTTTCATTGACAACTTGGGCTCATAAGTGGTTAAATTATGCTAGGGGGGGGGGGCGGGGGCTATGGGCTCTTATAAGTAAGCCCACCCAAGTATGATTTTCCAGTATCAGAGGTGAAATCTAGTGGGCTGGATCACCTCTGTATACTTGCATCTCTTAGGAAGGTAGGTTGCCAAAGCTGGTGTGCAGACCTGGGAACTGCATTTTGAATATCTGACAATTTAAAAGATAATCTTTCATAGATACACTATTTGATAAGTAAAATGCGAATAACATGAAACCAACTACTGATATATACGCTTTGGATAGACTGACTCTCCAGATTTACTGGGGTTCATTAATAAATTCTCCTGGCTAGAGCAGTCAGGTTTATGTCTATGCAGTAGTTTCTACTGGAGATGGAAATCTTATTTTGTTTTGTCATTCGGATTTCGGTTCAGCATACTATTCTTTTTAAAGTGATTGTATTTTTAATAAAACAACTAACATGTCAGGCGTGCCTGCTCTGTGCAATGGTTTTGCACAAAGTGGCACCAATCCTCTTCTGGGATCCCTGCCATCACTCCTGGCTCCTTATTTTCAGTGAGTGCTTGGGTAAGTATAAGGGGGGGAGGAAGCTTAGGCTTTAGAAACACTTTAAATGGATATGACCATAAAACAAGTAACATGTTCATACAAGTCTGTTATTTTTCAATTGTTCCAAATTTGTGTTATGTAAAAACACATCTTGCTTTTAAGACTTTAGAAAGAAGACATGCCTCATCTCTAGAGTTCAGAAACGTTTTAGTTTTAGTCTTCCTGAATTATTAAAGAGGTTTTGTGGACAATAATGGTTTTATTTTTGAAGATTGTTGTCTTGGCTGAGCAAAAATTACCACTGCTTAGGGAAAACACACACACAGTTTTAAACTTGCTACTGAATGATTGAGCCTCTTGTTGGCAATCTCGGCATTAGTGACATATTTATTTGAATTTGTTGTAAATTGTTTGCCTGAAAAACGTTTGCGCAAAACAAAGTTTTTAGAACTGACATTGTTGCTTAGCCTTTGGGATATGCAGAGCATGGCTGAGATTGGCTGATTTTCTGTATCAAGTTTAACTTTTTGGGTGGAGATGCCAGAGAAATTTACACATTGGTTCTGTGATAAATCTCAGAGGCAGGCAAGGGCATATTTGTAGTCTACTCAGATGATCTTCAGCAAGGATAAATGTCTGTAAATGTGAAGAATTCTCAAAAAAAAAAAATGTATGTTGGACTGTGTTGTCATTGCACTATAAATTGTTATTTGCAGGAGTGAAATGAATGAAAAAGACACTCAAAAAAGTCCAGTAAGGGGAAGGGAGAGGAAACAGTCTGACCAAAGAGCTCCATCTGAGAGTCCAAGCAAAAGAAATGATCATGGGAAGAAAAGCAAAGATCGAAAATCAAGCAGCAGGGAAAGGGAGTCTAAGAAACATGGCAAAAATGACGAAAAGGAGAATAAATCCTGGAGCCGAAAAAGGACAAAGTCCGATAGCCGGAGTGAAAGTAAGGAGAACGCTAAAAACAGAGAGGCGAAACACAGCAAGCGTGATAAGACCAGATCAAGAAGCAAGGAAAAAGGACATGAACGGGAAAAAGGAAAACAATCGGACAACAAAACAAAAGATAAAGAGAGAAGCAGAAGTAAGGAGAGGGCAAAACAAAGCAAGTCAAAAAATGAACCTGCAACAAGTAAAAGCAGGGACAGAGCAAGAAGCAAAGAGAGAGCAAGAAGTAAGAGTAAAGAGATGAGGAAAAGTAAAGAACGGGATAGAAGTAAAAGCAAGGAAAGAAGGAAAAGTAAGGAAAGAGGTAGCAGTAAAAGCAAGGTAAGAAGGAAAAGTAAGGAACGAGGTAGAAGTAAAAGCAAGGAAAGAAGGAAAAGTAAAGATCGGGATAGAAGTAAAAGCAAGGAGCGAGGTAAAAGTAAAGAACGGAGTAGAAGTAAAAGCAAGGAGAGGGTGAAAAGTAAAGAACGGGGTGGAAGCAAAAGCAAGGAGAGAGTGAAAAGTAAAGAACGGGGTGGAAGCAAAAGCAAGGAGAGAGTGAAGAGTAAAGAACGGGGTAGAAGTAAAAGCGAGGAAAGAGTGAAAAGTAAAGAACGGGGTAGAAGTAAAAGCGAGGAAAGAGTGAAAAGTAAAGAACGGGGTAGAAGTAAAAGCAAGGAGAGAGTGAGAAGTAAAGAACGGGGTAGAAGTAAAAGCAAGGAGAGAGTGAGAAGTAAAGAACGGGGTAGAAGTAAAAGTAAGGAACAAGACAAGAGCAAAGATAGGCATGAAAAAGCAAGGAGTAAGGAACGCGAATCTGTGAAAGCAAAACGTAGATCCAGCAGCACAGCTAAAGAGAGAAGCAAAAGCAAAGAAAAAGCTAAAAGGGCTCCATCAAGAAGCCGGGACAAGCGCCGAACCAGAAGTCGAGATCGCGCTAGAAGCAAAGACAAAGAATCCAAGGTAAGGGGTCGGTCCAGAAGCAGAGATCGAAAAAGAACCCCAGAAAAGTCCAAAAGCAAACGAAGTACGAGCCGGGATGACTCCAAATCTTCCGATCGCGAGGTCAGTCAAACCAAAAACGAAGACTCTGCAAAAAAAGAAGGAAAAAAAGGCTCTCCGAAAAAGTCCCCAGAGCGTGAAAGCCACAAAAGGAAGTCTTCTCGCAGCAGCAGTCCAGAAAGTAAACTAACCAGAAAATCTAGCCGAAATCATACGAGTCCAGACTCCAACACAGTGCATAGCACTTACAGAGAGGACCAATCGTCCCATGAGAGAAGCGGAGACCGGGAGAAAAATAGAAGATATTCGCATGACAAAGAAAACGGCAAAAGGTCCCGCAGCCGTGAAAGACGTCCTTCCCGCTCAAAGGAACAAAGAATAAATAGTCAGTCCAGTCCCAACAGTGTTGACAATAAGAATGAGTAATACAATTTAGACATATATTTGGACTTTTTTTTTCTTTTTTATAGACTTTCACTTGTCCGCATTTTTTTTTTCTTATATAATTCCTAGCCTGGATCATTTGTATTGCTTATGTTTTAATAAATGTTCCATGAAAGAATTTTAGGTGTACAACATTGTCAACATTTTGTGTTTTTAAATGGTTGAGGGTTTTTCTTTTTTCTCTAGTTTTACTTGGCTGGAAAGTTTTGGTTTTCCCTTGACTCTTCAGAAAACGCATGTGTTCATGCTTTGATTAAAATGCTGTGCTTTTGGTTCCTGATGTTATGGCACGCTTCTAATAGCATCTACACCATAGTTGTAAAAGACTATATGTAACATCTTAGAAACTTTTGACGTATGTTTACAAGTATTTTTTTAAAGGCTTGGTAATATCTATGTATAGTATGAAATGTATACTAAATGTTTTCTGCTGTATAAATTTGAAGTGTGGTTTGTTTGCTGCCCTTAATTGGTTTTTCCCGTTTAATACAAAACTGAACACTCTTAATACAGCCCTCACCCCACTTTTTTTTTTTTTCTGGATCATTGGTGTAGTTTTATATTTCAGTGGGGAGCGCTGCCAGGTGAAATCTGGTATAGCCTTCCAGGCAAAACATTCTCTTTTTTTTTTTTTTTTTTTTTTCTCCAGCACACGGTCTCTGATTGCCTCCTGATTATATAGGTAAAGGTTTGCTGTATAGTGGAGGCTGAATTAAGCAAAAACTTCATAAATTGGAAAGTCCCTTTAAGAGGAGACCTTTGCTTTACAACCCTGTATTGATCCTACCCGCAAACACTCAGCTTGAAAGCAATAGTTGGCCTTGTCCTTGCAAGAAGCTGTTATACTGTAATGATCGGTATGAAGTTTTACTGCTGATCTGACTTTCAGGCTCTACATAAAGGAGATGGAGGGGTCTAAAGCAGAACTCTATTTTCCTTTAGATGTGGAAACCCTTTTAAGCATGCATATAATCAAACCACTTTATTAACCGTTTAATGAAATTTGGATTTTGAGACTTTTTGGTTACTCAAAGAACCAAGGCTGTGATTCTTCTATTATGTTTATCTGAGTAAAATGGATGTATTAGTAGCCAAGTCTGTGTCAAAGTTGTGTATAATGCATCTCTTTAGTTTGTACTGATTTTGAAATGGCCATGACACTTGTCTGTCTGTTCTTGGTTTAGATATTTAAAAAAGAGTGCAACCCCCCCCCCCCCCCCGCATTAATTTTTGTAATTCACTAATCTCATGGCAATGTAGCTTCAGATGTTCTATCAAAGCTGTCCTATCCCATATTTGTAAAGCATATCTAAACCCAAGTTTCCAGTTATTCGGTATTGTGGCTGCAGTCATTGTTCAAGAACATTTTCAGCAGGTACAGAAAATTACTGCAAGTAATGCAGTGCCCTTATAACTTGATGAGAATTCACAAACATTCTCATCTTTCTTTCAAGACATGAATCCTTTCTACATTACCAATATTTCCACCCCTCCTAAATGCATAAAATCTATCTGGATACAAATTTGTAGAGGTAATAAGGCCAGGGGTATTTGATCCAGGGAAAATTGGTTTGCCTCCTAGGGAATCGGGAAGGAATTTTATTTCTGTCCTGGAGTGAATTGGATCATGCTTTAGGGCCAATATAAATTGGCCCTCAGAAATTGCAGAGCAGCCGTAGCTCTGCATTGCTGGCTGGCTAGGGGGCACTGTGGTGCATCATTCATGTGAAGTGTACAAAATGTACACTTCAGTGTCGGGTGCTGTACTGCGCCGCCTGCCATTGCAGTGCGATTCGTGTTGGTGTGCATGTCTGCATTTTATCTCTGCAGCACTATGCTGCGTTGCTATGCGAATGGGACACATAAACCATTGTTTCCTGTGTGCCTGCGTTGACATGTTTTTCGCTGAGGTCAAACATCTGTCACCGCACATAGGGGTTGATTTAATAAAGGCAAGTAGACTGCAAAGTGCAATTGCTTCATTCTGGGTTCACACGGCCGTGCGGATCGGTTCTCAGCAGGGTTCCAGTGTGTTCCCTGTTCACCGTTTTCAGGTCCAAATTTTTGGCTGAATTTGGACCAGAAGACGCACAGGACCTCTGTGCAATTCACTCCGCAGCTGTCCCAGAGCTGTGTGAACCGGCTCCATGGAGCGCCGGTCACAGTCTCCTGACATGCTAATTGGATGTGGATAAACTTGCATTAAATTCCCAATAGTGTGGACCCAGCCTCAAAGTTTAGTAAATGAGGTAAAGCTTCACTTTGAAAACTATTTTTTTTCTTCCCCCTGGATCAACTGTTATAGAGCATATGGAGGTTGTGTGTGTTGTTGTTTTTTTTTCAGAACTTGGGGTTTTAGGGGGTACAGCAATTGTCTTTGTGCAGGTAGGAGACCTTTTAATAATGTTTTTATTTTTTTGTTTTCTGGGACTAACATGCTACCCAACTATGCAAGGTCTTCTAACCTGCCTGATTGATTTGTTCCCCAAGATTCCCATTCAGGGTTGTCATCTTGTCCATTTTATAGGCCATCAGTTGAGACTGAACCAGCTGATATTAATTTGCACTTACAGGGTGCTTTCCAATTTTTTTTTTTTTTTTTTTGCACCTCCTTTTCTACCCGGAAGAGCGGCTGCTCCCATTTACATGACTGAATCAAGATGGGGCAGAGGTAGACATAAGTGTGGGAATGAGGTCAGGGGAGCTGCACTCAGGTTTTTTTCCCATCTCCTGTTGGACTAAGCATGTACAGTAGCTTGGGGGTCCTAGATTAGACAGCTGCTTCCTTCTATAACAGTGGTCTCCAAATGGTGGCCCGTTGCAGGCCTTTATATGGCCCTTGAGGCAGTATTCCTCCTACTGACATTAGAAGTGGGACATTATTCCTGGCACTGACATTAATGATGTTGCACTATTCCTCCCACTAATACAATCATAGGACACTATTCCTACAAAGCGAAGAAAGTCCCAAAAGCTGCACATCCCAACACAACCCCTGTGTGTTGTGTGTAAAGTAAAAACAGCCTCAGCCTGTGCTCTATCCAGGCCACACCTTTAACATGTTTTGCCCTGCCCATGGGGCTAAATCATAGGATCCTCATGATTAAGCCCCCCCAGTGGTGAGGCGAAACACATTAGGGGTGTGGCCTGGGCTGAGGCTGTTTTCACTTTCCGCACACTCTGTCACTGACTGCACTCCTCCTAGTGGCTGTGTCATTCTCGTGCTACAAACTGGATTTTTAAACTCTACGGCCTCGTACACATGACCGTTTTCCTTGACAGAATCCATCAAGAAACTTGGTGGTAGAACTTTTTTGCAGAGGAAACCGGTCGTGTGTGTTTTTCGTCGAGGAAAACTGTTGTGGAACTCGACGAGAAAAAAAGAGAACAAGTTCTCTTTTTACGCGTCGGAAGTCTCAATTTTCTCGTCTGGCTGGTGTACGACGAGAAACACGTTCGTGTGTATGCTTAGAAACCCGCGCATGCTCAGAATAAAGTAAGACGGGAGCGCACCTTCGGTAAAAGTAGCGCTCGTAATGGAGATAGCACATTTGTCACGATGTAACAGACTGAAAAGCGCGAATAGTCTCTCACCAAACTTTTACTTAACACGCAGTAATGAGATTAGCAAAAGCAGCCCCAAGGGTGGCGCCAGTGGAATCTAACTTCCCCTTTATAGTGCCGTTGTACGTCACCGCGTTTGAGAACGACGAGATTTTGTCTTGACGGTGTGTACGCAAAGAAAGCTTGTCAAGATTCTCAACAAGCGTAACAAGGAACTAGTCGAGGAAAACAATGTTTTATTTACCACGAGTTCCTCGGTTGTGTGAACAAGGCCTACCTCCTCCCTGCTTCAATTTTCCTCTCTCCCTGCAAAGATGGTCTGCTCTTCTTCCTCCTGTTCAGTAGCTTCTGTTGCAGGGGGCATTACTCCTGTACCAAAGGAAGAATGCTTTCAAGGCTTCTAAAATAAACTTGCATTTCTATGGTTCCAAAACCATGTGGCCCATGTGCTCAAGGTATTCATGTCCGCTATCCCTTTCAGCTGACACTGCAGCCATTTTAGAACTTTGATCCTCAAACTGTGGATGTCATCTCTGGATCCATCTCACAGACTAGATGGGGGAAAAAGGTAGTGGGAAAGAACTCAAATAGTTCTACGGGGTAAAAGGATTGAGCCAATCGCGGTCTTCTCCCAACAGTTAAAAATATCTTTATTGGTATTAAAAGTACATATAAATGTGAGTGAGCAAACTACATACAGCACATAAAATAACATTAAAAGACAATGCGGCCAGGCGTATACAGACACACTCAGGGCAAGGGCACTAGATGGATGGAAACCCCGCTCTAGTTATGGCTGTGTCCAATGCATGTGAGCTGACGGATCTGGGATGGTGGGAGAGAGCCCGAGACAGGCAGCATATAACTGTGTCAGCTCTGTGAAAAGCAATACACTTGTGTTCCCACTCTCTATCCGCTCTATTTCCCTGAGTAAACCAGGTGCGCTTGGGCATGATGTTAGATACAACCCTGTCCAGGCTCTCCTGCCCCAAAACGAACTTCTGTGTCTCCACTCCCATCCCCAAGCCCATGGTGGCTGAGAGGAAATCTTTGCTTTGAACTCGCCCAGGGGTCTTGGGTCTAATGGTTTCCTTCTTTGAGTCTGTACTGTATGCACAGTCTCACTCTAAGCCGTTAAATACAACAAAAACAATACTGGCATGGTGGATTTCCAACCCAATACTAGGGCCATGGAAGCTCTACCCTCCAAAGACATTGAGGGTTCTCATGGATGCCAGGGCCTATTGCGCTGGAATCTTGTATGCCCTTTGTGTGCAGGGGACTTGGTCATCAGAGGAAGCTGTCTTCCCATCAACATCCTATAACTAAGGGCAATTTGGTTTTCGTTTTGAACGCTGGACCATTCAGATTGTGAGGGAATTTGATGACAATCCAGCCGGAAATCAACATGGTTGTGGCCTACTTTAACAATCGATGTGGCACCAGTTTAAAAGGAAGCAAACATAATACAGGCATACCCCATGTACTCTGTTGGGTAATACTACAAGTTGCAGCTCTGTCCACATCCCACGCATGGGAATTTGTGAGGTGAACTTTCTCAGTCTGGATCTGTGGGAATGGGCATTCCATTCGGATGTGTTTCAAGCCCTTTGTCACAAACAGGGGATTCTGAATGTGGATCTTCTAGTGTCCAAATGCAACAACAACTGCATAGGTTTTTCACTAGTTCTAGGGATCCACGGGCCTTCTGAGTAAATGCTCTGGTCACTCAGTGGGATCAGTTTACACTGATCTATGCTTTTCTGCTCCTCCAGATTCTCCCTTGCCTGCTCAACAGGGTTGAGATGGAGGGAATTCTGTGGATTCTTGTCACACTGAATTGGCCTAATATGAATGTGGTAATCAAACGTATTCAGACTCCTAGCAGACGCACTGTGGGCCCTCCTGGTTTATCCAGACCTACTGTCCTAAGGGCCAGTACAGCCTCCTGATTTTTGGTCACTGGCTTTAATGGCATGGCTCTATTGGACATAGGTTCCTCCCCTCTGATGTTATGGTCCCCTTATTGCTTGCTTACAAAACTAAAGCCAGTTAGAAATGGGAGGGGATGTGTAGGTAATATCCCAGCCGTTGATTTATTTATTTTGTAATCATTGTCCAATCGCCAAAAGGTAGCTGTAAATACCTCATCCTTAAAGCGTAACTCTCTCAATTGACATTGATATTTTTAATCCTTATGCCGCTAGCATTAGTAAATGGATAACAAAGTATATCATATTTGCTTGTTTTAAACCTTTTGTTTTGTTTACATTTCTTCAGTTACTTCCTGGTTTTAATGCCTAGGCAAATGATGTCATACATCCCAGGAGTCTTCAGTAGGGGAGGAGGGGCTTTCTCAACTAAGCACACCCTCTCCTGCTTACTGGTAAGTCAAAAATCCTATTTTTCTGCAAAAAGAGAGAGCAAGAAGAAGCAGAAGAGACATGCAATAATAAATGTTCACACCTTCCAATTTCTAGTTAAAGTTTCAATTAAATTCATATACCCAAAAAGGAAAGAAACACATTTCCTTACTAATCTAACTCATCCAATTATATGTGCTAAAGGATATAATTTAAACCTCTTGTACTGTTATCAGTAGGTAAAGACTGTATGGCTCATTCACACCACCTTTTTTTAAACACAGGACCCTGCTTTTACTATATCTGGTCTCCCACAGTACACAGAAGATGGAAATCCAAGTTTTAGTAAATATAAACTGCTAAATACCTTTTCTTATCAGCAGCTATAGCATTCTTGTGACTTCTATCAGTGTTTGGCCGAGCACTGGTTAAAGCTTGTAGAAGTTTTCATTCTCCTCTGACTATCCTAGGCTGCAGGACACTTGACCCTCTGTCTGGACAGTGCTGATTGGCCCTGTGCTGATCACATGCACCTTCCCAAAAGCAAAACAAAAAAAAAACCTCTCTAGCAATACACACCAAACTGAGCATGTGCAGAGTGCCTCCTATGGCTCTGTACTATCAGAAGATGGATTGGCGACTGTGGAAGAAGGGGAGGATTAGAGAAGACAGGATTAAATGCATTTTTACGCAATGCAGAGGATTAACCCTGTAGGTTCCACATTAAGTATAACAAGCCTGTTTTACTGCGTATAGAGACTGATTTTACTGTTGTGGGTTTACTAACACTTTAATGATTCTTTTAGCTAATGTCCGTTCTGTACAGGGTTGGTGCCTTGCATTTTTATAACATAAGGCGCCATTTACCTTTACCCGAACGTTATTGGAATGTCTAAGCATGTCTAAGCATTGCATCAGAGACATCAGGTGGACACCAGTGTGGTGCAAAAGAACGCAGACATGCTGCAATTTTCCGCACCTTTCCCCTCCAATGCAGTGTAAGCAGGGTAAATATAAAACCATTATTTTCTATGTGCCTTTGTGGCCTTTATGTATGTAATCAGGACTAATATGGCGACTTTTCTACCCCCACAATAAAAATACAGATACAAATGCTTGGAATAGGTGTGGATATTTTATTGCATTTTAACGTTGATATACTGCTTTTGCTGATATTATTGAGGAAAAAATAAAATAAAAAATTACAGAATTCTTTTAAATTCATAGACCAATACATATATTTTTCACACAATGGCTGAAGGCATATTTGGCCTTTATGTAATGGTAAAAAGTCAGACCACACCAAATCCTGTTTTATTTCAAGTCTAATTATTATGAATTGTGTTGCCTACACATTAAAGGATAATTGTTCTTTCAGAGAAAGTACCGTTTTCTTTTTTGCTTAACCTTCCTGACTTAAATTTACCTGCCCCAGATACATACTTGACCAAATCACGTGTCCTGTAGGAATCTTCAGAACTTCTGACTTACCTTTTTCTTTTCCAAAAAATGTATAACACCGATCTCTGCAGGGATAACCCAATCCATACACCAGGTCCACTCACAGGTGCCGAGGCTCGATGTATCCCAACACACTCCAATGCAACAATAGTAAGAAGAGCCGGCAAGACTGTAGTCCTTGAAGTGTTGTTTATTGGTACATCAGAGTGACAAAACAAAGTTGACGCGTTTCGGCAATAGCCTTAGTCGTGTCGTAAGGCGCCAGCATTATTGTTTTATTGTCACTCTGATGTACCAATAAACGGCACTTCAAGGATTGCAGTCTTGTCGGCTCTTCTTACTATTGATATCTTCTTTACCCCTGGCTATACCTGTGCTGTCAATTCCCATAGACTTCTATGGGGTGAACTTTTAATACAGGAGATGGTCCCATTGAAATGGCGAGGCTTGAATTTGCATAGACATTAAAGCGGAGGTTCACACAAAAAGTGAACCTCCGCTTTTTGGATCCCCTCCAGTGTCACATTTGGCACCTTTCAGGGGGGTGCAGATACCTGTCTAAGACAGGTATTTGCAGCACTTCCGGGTCCTGACTTCCGCGGGAGTCCAGCCTTGTCACGTCACCCCCCCCCCCCCCCCCCCCCCCCGCTGTCTTCTGAAAAACACTGTTCCCAGGAGAAAGCAGGGACCAGTGACGGCGCGCCGCGATCCTCGCACATGCTTCACTTCCTGATTCCCTAACCGAGGATGGTGGCGGAAGCAGCCAAGGACCGGGCGATTTGCTCGGCCTCGTCTGCCGACATCGTGGGGCGCGCTGGACAGGTAAGTGTCCATTTTTTTTTTAAAAGTCAGCTGTAGTAGTAAATACTACAGCTGCTGGCTTTAAAAAAAAAAAAATCAGATGGACCTCCGCTTTATTGAGGAATAAATGTGCAGATGCATCCAGTGGAAGGAAGGTTTTTGACCAGAGGCTCTAAACTTTTCTGAAGGTAGTCTTCATCAAATTTGGGGAAAGCATACATTTGGGAGGAGGGGCCATTAGGTCAAGTAGGCCATGGACAGTTCGAATCTCAGCCAGTTCAGCAGGGACCAACTGAGATTCGAAACATGTATGGGCAGGCTGATTGTACCCTATGTCGATCCATTGGATTTTCCATGTGATTATTGCCACCGGCTATAGGCGGTAGCAATAATCACTGTGCGTTCTCCTGACAGGGACGGCTCTTCCCGCCAGGAGAACACAATGGCTTCTTAGGAAGGATTCTCCCATCAACACAGTCAGTAAGTGCATGCGATTGCAGCAAAGAAAAGTGCACCATCTATGGCCGGCTTTAGGGGTAGGCAAAAATTATAACTGTACTTTGTCAGAAAGTTCAGATATCCTTTATGGAATCCGGTACTGAGAGAATACGGGGCAGAAGCTGCTGCTCTCCTGAAATTTCTTTGTTCCCTGACTGTTTCTGGAATGAATACTGATCTGCATACTTGTTCCAGGACAAAGTACTAAAATTAATGAATCACGACAGCCAGGTAACCAATATTTTCAGGCTAGATCAGAATTGGCCGGCTCTATATTGTCTCAGTACAAGTTTCCTTGTGCAGTTGTGTAAACGTGGTAAAATTGTGCCTTAGTATGTAAAACCAAGTTTTCTTTTAGCATGTTGGATATCCCCAGAATCATAGATCCCCTTTATTTGCTGGGTAGCGTCATTCTGGTAGGCCGGAAGTTGGACTCCACTGGTGTCCTGTACCAGGTAGCTGGGCCGAATGCCTCCTCTGCCAGAGTAAACTGGGCCGTGCCCACCACCAGTACCAATCTGAGCTGCTTTCTTCAGCGCATATAGATTACACCCAGCATTGGTGACTGAATCAATCACTTGTTTGGCATACTCTTGGAAAACATCCTCTTCCTTCAACATTAAAGCTTCATTTTGTTTTGTATAAGCTATCTCTGCTCCTTTTTCTGCCTCAGACATGGTTTTCTTCTCAGCCTATATTTAGCAAATAACATCAAATCAAATTTTGAACACAAAAATTGTACAATCATGCTGGCTTCTTAAAACATAAATGTAATAAATTGCAGCTTACCAGTCCTTAGATGTGGCGGCTGCATTAGATTTCTTGTTTTCGGGTTAAGAACATTTTCAGCAAGTACAGAAAATATCTGTTGATCTTGCCAGAAATGCAGTGTTAGGGCAAACTCACATAGTTACATAGTAGGCGAGGTTGAAAAAAAACACACAAGTCCAACCTATGTGTGTGATTATATGTCAGTA